>NC_087210.1:58130040-58140040 GCF_015104395.2 Macrobrachium nipponense
ATGGTTGTCTGTCTTACATTTCTGGTACAGAATTCAGACTTACATAGTTTACTATTTTATTTTTCTTCGTAAAAGCGAACATCTTCCTATCCTCAAGCAGTGACTGAGGCTTTATGGTGCATGTTTCATGGGTGTGCTCCTTTCAGATAATGACAGTTTTCACAACACCACCCACATAAACGCATATTCTAAGTCCAAGGGAAAGTGTTTGGGATGATTAAGGAGAAATACTAATGGACCTTTTAGCCTTCAACTATAAAGGAGAGTGTTGGTTTCATCTATACTCTTCCAAACCAAAGAGAAACACATCAATAAAATGTGTACATAACTGATCAGAACTCATGAACGTAAGTAACACCAGCGTTTCATATATAATCGCTATATATCGAGAATGAACTCCACTAACGCGACTGACTTGACACATAAAACCTTCACAGAATAAAATGCACATTTCACGAATAAAATTTAAAGCAGAAAAAAAATTAACATTACTTGACCGAACTTCCCATAGGGGAACCTCCCAGAAAATTAGATAAATTTTAGCTTAGCTATCGGATAACCGCTTATTCACCCGTTTTCAGAAAACGGTATAACGTGGACAGAAGAGAGAGAGAGAGAGAGAGAGAGAGAGAGAGAGAGAGAGAGAGAGAGAGAGTGTCCAACAACCCAAGTAAAAGCCCAAATACATTCTACCTCATTTCCAGCGAGTTTGTGGACTTTCCATTTATTCGTGAAATTCACGTTGCATGTCGGGCTTCATTTTCCGACAGATGCACTCTGGATAGCCAGAGACCGTTATGACCATTCATTTTTTTATCTTCAACCCTAAACGGAGAAAAAGGGAAGAAATAAGTGTAGATCTTAGTAGTACTCCGTATCCGCTGTACTCCGAGATGATGGATACCATGTGGCGGAGTAGTGAGGAAGAGGCAGGGACTACAAAATGACTCATTCATTCAGGCAACAAACAGACAGGTTAATAGCTCTTGCGAGTATAAATGTAGTGCCTGACACTAGGCGAACACAAACAGAGGTCACAACACAACCATTTGAATTTGTTGACAGATGGAAACATACATATAAACGGATACACAAGACACGACTGAAGCTATGGAACCTGAGGCTGAAATGCTGACGTTGTAATGCGTGTGATAATGACGATACATTTAACCTGACAACAATATGAATGAAGATGTATGTAGAAAAGATGCGTGACGTATGCTGTGTTTCTTGTGTTCGGAGATGTGAGGAGACTGCAATCAATCACCAGGATATTAATGGAGCCTCCACATAAAATGACTAACATGCCCGACTTATGCTTATTTCAAAACTCCATATGTTAGCTTCATTTGCAATTTAATGCCTACCATCACAACCAAATAAGAATACATTTTTATAAGTAATATTGTAACGGAAAGAAGCATTCAAATCTGCTTTGACCATGAATTCTTTTAACGGACATCTATCTACCTTCTATAGATAATACTAATACTAATGTCCGAGTGTATCTTGTTTGTCCTCCCCTGGGTGACATTACAGGAGACATGACACAGCCACCCATCACTCCACTGCAAATCAGTTTGTCCGCCCTGGGTTGTAGTGGGGTAGGAAGGGGAACAGGAGGGTTGGGGAGAGATCCACCCTCCTCCTGCAAACCTGCTTGTCCGCAGTGGGTGAGCGCGGGGTAGGCAGGGGATCGGGAGGGTAGGGGAAGCATGACGGGCAACGCCAGGTTCCAGCACAGCGTAGCGCGCACCGTCAAGCTCGTAACTAATACTTATTAAACATAAACAGGTTATCAAGAAATGGAATTGATAAATATTCACATAAAAAGACAGTTAAAATGTCGATTATTTTCACATTTTCGCAGGTATTTCGTAGTCTGCCGTACCATTCAAATTCTTAAACAATATGTGGATGAAAAAAAACTACGAGACGGTAGTCCTCCAAAAAGCTTGCGCACAAACAGTCACGGACGCTTCCAATATCATATACCCTACACAAACTTCGTAACAAATAATGTCAGACCTACGCGTAGCCTACCCTTGCAGAGCGCAATATCGTAAACATGAGTCAAGAGAATTCATTACGTAAAACAATTCCCGATAGAGTATTTCGAATACTCCTGTAAATCTTTAAAAAGACACCAGACTTTAAGTACCGTAACTACTGCACAATAAAGTTTACAAGTTGAGACACACTACAAAAATAAATCATACAAAAATAGTATATCCTCAAAACAAACGACCCCAGGGCTGCCTTATAAACTGAAAAGATTTACTGTCAGAATTCCAAAGTTTTTTAATGCATTTCTAAAATATGATGACCGTGAATAAAGCTAACGAATATACTGGGACATACTGTAGACTAAAAATACTTGTGATAGTAAAATATAAACGTTACAATATCTCTCTCTCTCTCTCTCTCTCTCTCTCTTTCTCATACACACACACACACAAACTCACGCAAGCAGCCACGCTTACACATGAAGGATGATACCTCCGATAGCGGACGTGAGAGTTAATGTGAAACTCGATGGAGGCTCTCACTCCCAGATTTCAAATCGTTAGTCTAGTCTGAGAGGGAGAAAAAAATTGTAAAAAATGCGCCGAAGTTTCTTCTCCACAATCAAGTTTTTTGTACAGCATATAATCAAGGCCACCGAAAATAGATTATCTTTCTGTGGTTTCGGTATAACACTGTATGAGACGCGGCCCATGAAACTCTAACCACGGCCCGGTGGTGGCATGGTGTATATCGTTGCAAGACGCACGATTATGGCTAACTTTCACCTTAAATAAAATACAAAATACTGAGGCTAGAGGGCTGCAACTTCGTATGTTTGATGATTATTATTATAAAGTTAAGATTTACCAGCCCAATGAGTCTAACTATACTCTGTTTTTTTCCATCTGTCCACCCGCCTGTGGTGATTTCGCATGGTGACACTGAGTCCCGGGCCTTAAATAGTTACGCTATGTGTAAGTTTTAGGTAAATAAAAGAATATCTGGGTGTACATTTGCAACTGAAGAGTGTTTTAATAATTTACTAAATGCGAATTACACCGTTAATATTCGAAATATGATACTATTTAAAGCCCTGGACGCAGTGTTACCATGCGCAAAAACCACAGGGGGATGGATAGATGGAAAAAAAAAAACAGAGTTTAGACTCTTACAGTGTGCTGGCCCGAAAACCTTCGGGAGGAAATTATTAAAAAAAATACGCACATAAAGTCCGTGTCTACAAAGTGGAATGGGATGGAATGGTAGTTAATGAATTACAATAAATTAATGATAAATGAGGATGATTGTTAAGTGATAGATGAGGTTGGAATTAAAAATATGAATTGAACTTATAAAAGATTGAAATAGATAAAAATGACAAAAGTCGTCCATTTCAGTAGTGTATAAATATGTTAAATCAAATTAGTCTTTTTTAAAAATATTAATACTCTATGAAAAGAAAAATTATTTGATTCTGATAGTATTTCTGATAATGATTTATTGCCTTAATATAAATTTCTTTCTCTTTTAAAAATTAGGCAATCACATAAAATATGTTTGACTGTTAAAATTGTATTGCAGACATTGCAATGAGGGATGTCCCCTTGTGGAGTTATCTTTAAATACTCGTGTGAGTTAGTCTTGTGTGGCCTATTCGTAATCTTGTTAATATTACTTCAGCTCGTTTTTCTTTTTGTACTGATGTATTCCACAAGTCTACATTCTGCTTGATGCACTTCAATTTATTGGTGTCTGCTTCACTATCCCACAGATTTTGCCATTTTGTTTTTATGCACTGCTTCACTGAGTTTATATAATCTGTAGCAGGCAATTTACTGTCAAAAATTGGTGAATTTATCCCAGACTTGGCCTTTTCATCTGCCTTTTCATTACCTTGGATTCCAACATGGGCAGGAATCCGGCAGATTTCAATGTTAACCCCACGTGAATATAATTTATTGATTATTTGTTTAATTTCCTTTACTAAAGGGTTCTTATGTGAGTAACTTTTGAGGGATTCAATGCGCTTCTTGAGTCAGAATAGATTTCAAATTTGGTATTCAGTTTATCATTTGACAATTTTATCTGATTGATTGCCAATATAATTGCTGTTAATTCGGCAGTAAAGACAGCTGCTTCAATTGGCAATGAATTCTGACTTATTTTCCATGATGACACTGCAGCACAACCAACTCCCGCAAAAGATTTGGATCCATCACTGATTGGAGGGTGGATGATCAACAAGACAATTTGCAGCCCTCTAGTGTCAGTAGTTTATAAGATCTGAGGGCGGACAGAAAAAAGCGTGGACGAGTAGACAAAGCCGGCACAACGGTTTTGTTTTCAAAACACTAAAAATCAGTTTTGCACGAGAGGGAAACGATAGCAGCGCCTCTCAGAAATACTACATTTTTTAGGGACTCTGAAACTGAACAGTCTTCGGCCAGATGGCCGCAAAAAATTTAATATTAATTTGATACATAAAAATATCCTGTGACATTTGATTAAAATTACGATCTGCACTCAGGTATCATATAAATTTTCGTGATCTATGACATGTGTCCACACGGAAGCGTAAAAGCTAGGGCTGCTATATAATGCATTGAAACATTCGGCTACGAGTCGCACATACGCGTAATTAATTAGATAAGCTATTAATATACACTATGACAGAACATACACAGGAACACGCTTATCAAAAAGGTTGGTCAATGTTTTGAAAGAAAAAATAATACAACAACAACAACAATAATGAAAATATTTGAAATTACTTTCATTTCTTTCGATTCTGACAGATTGACTGATTGATTGATTTACTGTTCTCCGGCATCGTTCTATTCTGACATCTGACATATTTGGATGAATGCAAGCTACATAATAAGGCAACTTAGGAACTGTTCAATACTTGGTTTTAACATTTATGCAATGAACCGAAATAAATTACCTAATCCCTTAGGTAAAATCTAATCAAAATTTTAAACAAGCAGCTCCCTCCTTCGTAATTCATCTGCAGTATCATTGCTATTATATAAACCATGAGCAAAATAATGGCATCATACTTATGATATATATAGTACGTCATGCACATTATATATGATAGTTAAGTACGATGCTTCCTAAACTTTAATAAAGAAAACAAAAAAATGGTGAAAGTAAAAACTATTCTCTGACTCTGCCCCATACAATGAACAAAACCAATTACCTGTATAATATCTGAAACCAATTTCCAATATAGTATACATATAGCGCAACGGCAGCGTCAAAAAATGAAGGGAATATGCTTCTACTACGCAATAACCGACATATATAGCAATAAACTACACAGCATGGAATATCAATTCATAGTGTTTTTGTGGTGTAAAAATTTGTATATCCCTATTACTATATGTATTTTTTAGTAAACATCCAAACATGAAAAGAGAACAAAAACAGAATAAAATGAAAAGAATGAAACAAGTGAGATAAAAAAAAAATACTCATTGGCATGGTCAAGTTAATGTCACTTGTAAGACAGGAGAGCACACATTATTTATCAACTCCATCCTTCTGAAGGTAAAAGAAACGTTAAACAGCCGTAATTCTGCCAACACGCTACGTCTCGAGATGAGGCACACACACGAGAACATCTTCAAAGGCGCAAAATTTGACCAGAACTCATTACCGCCGCGTACTTGAAAGCCCATGGAGAGTCTCCAGCCAACTCTTTGCTTTTACAAAAGAAAACAATGGAAAGAGTAAAAGCAAAAAAATAAATGAATAAATAAATAAAAAAAATAACAATAGAAAATAACAAAATTCCACACAAAGGATGCCATTGAAAGAAAGCAGGGACAAAAACAAAAAAGAATGCAAGACTGAAATAAAAATAGCTGAAAAAACAAGACAGAAAGGGAACCGGAAATCTAAAGCGAAAGTAGAGGTAAAAAATCGAGAAAAGGCATAACAGGGACGCAAAGTCTCTCGGACACAAAGGAAAGAAGGAAAGACAAATCAAAGACAAAACGAAAAGATGTGCGAGAAGAAAGAAAAGAAAATATAGAGAAAAGATAAAGCGGAGTTACTGCAGAACCATGCAAAATGCAAGGGGGAAGTTTTCAGTTGGTAGTCACGAGGACTTGAACTCTAGCTGTATGCTGGGCCCTCAGCGTCTCTCGTTAAGTCAATACAAAGGCATCTGCAATTTAATTGGTTGTTTGCCCAACTTTCGTCATCACGCTCCTCCTCCCGTTTCGATGCTCGCAATGCGCCGCAAATTAAGGAAAAGTTAAACGGGGAGGATTATTCTCAAAGAAAGGTGGAGAATTGTTTGAAAATTAAAAGTTGAAGCTTGGACTGGAATGGCATTAAATGGAGGAACTTGGCTCAAGGGAGGAGAAAGGCTCACACGCACGTAGCATAATAAAAGCAGCTTTTCAGTTATATAGTTAAAAAAAAAAAGGAATGCTTTTCATAAGGATAAAATTGCATCCCTCTATCTTTTCACTAGTTACCCTTTCATTCAGTATTCCACGGTGTGTTATTCATATCTGGAACACATATTTTAATTAAACTGAAATTTCCGTCGTTACATCAACTTTCGTGATTAAATGAGATCCAACTACAATAATTACAGCACTAAAACATCATTTATTTGACCCTTCAGAGTCAACATCAAGGAGTCTGTTAGCAAATGATTCATAAATAAATTATCGTTAGCATTTACGCAATATAGTATACTCATGGACCAAAGATTTTTTTTTTTTTTTTTTTGTAACCAATAAACAACAAATTGTGTTCGTTGTAAAAAAAACAATAAACCAAAACACATAAATAAGTTTCCAGTAACAAGGGACAGAATAAGAAAGAAGTTCTGATCTACTGAGCTCTCGCCACATTTCAAAATATTATCTACCGTGCTTCATTTGAATAACAAATGAAATCCTTGAAAACCAACGAGAATGAATTTTTTAGTGAAATTATCTCAACCCTTGGAAACAAATGAAAATTTGCCAGACGAACCTACAGCTCCAAATCTTACTTCATTAAAAAGCAAAGTTTTTTTAAGGCCCTAGGGTAAAATACCGAATGGCTGGCCTCTACCGTAGTGCGACCACCTTCCCGAAAAAGGACTTTAACAAGTCCTGTAACCCAGAATAGACATTAGTCAAGAGCCAGCGTCCGTTGAAGCAACACCTCGAGACCTCTACTTTCCTCTTGAAATTAGTTTTTTCTCCCATGTCACAAATTAAGGCCATAATTTCCGATTTTCGGAAAGGTGATCGCGCTATGGTAGAGGTGGCCGCCAGGCTGCCATTCGATATTTTACCATATATACGTTAAAACAAATTATGTACAGTAACAGGAAACACCCATAAAAATCGATGGACACATGTTGTAGAAGCAGCTGAAATGAGTTGCTATAAAATACTTTAACTCCTGCACCCGGCCCGGCCCCACATTATACAAAACGGTCTATTACAAGGCATACCCGTATTTAACTTTAAAAAAAAAAAAATAAATAAATAAATAAATAAATAAATAAATAAATAAATAAATAAATAAATTCTTAAAAGGTGTTACAGACAATCGACGTGAATGCAGTGGAAAACGAATGCCAAAAGAAGGAAAATGAATGCCAAAAAGAAACTAAATTATAGCACGCCACAATACAAATAATCAAGAAGATGAAAAGCATTCTCCGATCTTTGGGAAGATTTATAGTGATTAAGCAATAGTAAATACAGATCACCATTACTATCGTTATTTATAACATGAACATACTATATATTAATGACTTGACTACAAAGCGACCAAGGGAATGTATGGACCCTGGAAAAAGCTACAGATGGTAGTGGTACAGATACAGATCATATAATAATTAATGAATGAGTATAAATAAATCCGAAGTATACTGTGCAACAGCGCAGAGTATCAACGAACCGTGAGGCAAACAAAACAAATAATATAAAGAGACTCATCAATATACGGAGAACCATTCAGCAAAACAGTGTGTAAAATTAATACATTTTTATGCACATCTATACACCAACGGGGTTGCAATTACCAATTGTTCCCAGTCAGAATATCAATCGAGACAACATCCCGCATAGGCCATCATGATGTATGTATGTGTGTGTGTGTGTGTATATATATATATATATATATATATATATATATATATATATATATATATAATAGACATACATACATATATATATATAGACATACATATATATATATAATTTATATGTGTGTGTGTGTGCGTTACCATCTCAAAATTTCAGTCAGACAATAATTTAAATTTACTTTTTAAAACTTCTACTCTCTATTCAAACCCATATAATTGCAGTAATTCAAGAGCATGAACAACTTATATATATATGTATATATATATATATATATATATATATATATATATATATATATATATACATATACATATGAACAATAAAAGCATTGGCGACAGGCAAGCTCATTTATGCCGTATTTACGTATAAAACAAGATTACCTGGTTAGGTAAGCATCTAAAGGGTTCAACTACAGACCTCAAATTTCACTTGAGGAAAACCATCAATGAATATTCTATAACCTTGAGGAAAGCTTCATGGATGATGATAACATCTCTGCTATTCATCATTACAAGTTCTTCGGTAATACAGTATGCGCAAGTCTCGAAACAAATTTTATCCCACATATTATTTCATTTAATGCGTGTAATAATTTTCAAGTGAGAATATAAATGGAAGTGCGGTAATCAATAGGTCAATTCGTAGTGATGACTTGATTTTTCTTTATGCACAATATGTAACAACTTGTTGCTGTAAGAAACTTGTGACTAAATTATACTTTTTTCATAACCCTTCAGTGCATAAGTTAAGAAATCATGAATATGAAAACGTATAACTAAATTGAAGCAATACAAAACTTGACAAATCTAGAAGAATTATGAAAATAACGCTAATCGTAGACACATCGTTTGGGTAATGGAAAGCATTACTAGTTAGTTGGTAATGATCTGATCTGATTGCTATAGATTTTTGGCATTATGTCAAGCACTGGGACAACTAAGGCCATTCAGCGCTGAAACGGAAATTGACAGTAAAAGGTTTGAGAGGTGTAACAAGAAGAAAACCTCGCAGTTGCAATATAAAACAATTGTTAGGAGAGTGTGAACAGTAAGATAGAAGAAAGAGAATGTTCACGGAGGTACAGTAAAAGGAATGAAAGGAGTTGCAGCTAGGAGGCCGAAGGGACGCTGCAAAGAACCTTAAGTAATGCCTACATTGCACTGAATGAGGTGCACTGACGGCGCTACCCCACTACGGGACTAGTTGGTAATGAAAAGTAGTATTGCTTTTCACTAGTTGGCAATGAAAAGCATTACTAGTTACCTGTCAACAAGTAAATGGTATTAAAATAACAATATTCCCCTTGGCTTCATCGCAGTTTGTTTCAAAAGTATTTGCAAAGGAGACTTATTTTAAATGACGTGACTTTGAGCATCGAAAACTTCGTATTAAAATGAACTCCACAAATGTATAATTTATCTATCACTAATGGAGAGTTCCTCTTGGTCCTTTCTGTTATTGGCAACTAACTCGTTTGCATGTTTTTTTTTCTAAGTTCCTCAGCAAATTTTTCATAGTTTTTGTCTATTTGATCTTCTGCATGATTTTTCAATTGCTATTGCGGTTTCTTTTCCTTCCTTATCTACTTCCTTCACTAGCATGTGGATCAACTTTGTTATTTCCACTGCTCCTTCCTTTCTTTCTCACATACGACTTCTAGGATGCACTGAATAAAAGTGTCAACGCAGGCTTGAATGAGACACGAAGCTTTCCTAATTAGTACTTCTTTTGCGCAACTGAACTGTTTTTTTTTTTTTTTTTTTTTTTTTTTTTTTTTTTTTTTTTTTTTTTTGGGTGGGGGGGAGGGGGGGGGCTCTAATAGGCTTTATCTTTTGAATGACAGAAGCGCATTAAATGGGTACGGACATGACCTGCCTCTTTTTTCA
>NC_087210.1:58142540-58197540 GCF_015104395.2 Macrobrachium nipponense
AAAAAAAAAAAAAAAAAAAAAAACAGGACCAGACCAGAAAAAGGGAATTCTTACCCGAACAGATGGACCAATTTCTCGAAATGACACGTTACAAAACGCAAGAGCCGATTTTTGCAGCGTTTTTAAAATAAAATTTCGTTATCAATAATAATCTTTTCTCTCTTTTCATTTCTGATCTGCTTGTGAAAGAAAAACAAAGAAGTTCTCACGAAATGATTTCTCGGAAGTAATGCAAAAGAACTATTCAAGTTTCCATACAACATGAGAATTTCATTTTAAAATGCCAACCTTAGCTAAAAGTTTGACGTGTTTTCAAATATCCAGTAACAAAACGAAACTTGTTACCAAAGCAGTCAGCATACACCACTAAGAGTTAAGGGCATAAGAAAAGACGATAAACAAGACTCTCAAGGGTGGAAAAGGACGTTGACAATTCTTCCGTATTTTTGCCCCTAATTTCCTGACTTCTTTAAGATGACTTGCAACATAAATGGAACTTTTCTACCGACTGCTTTAATCTTCCAGCTAAAATGTAGAACACTTCATAAATGAAAAAAAAAACAACAACAGAAACGTGCATTCTTGCACAACAGACCCACAAAAAACACAGTATACACGATTGAATCCCATACAATAAATAAAGGCACCATTATAAAAAAATTACCCAACTTTAGAGTAGCTAATTTGTCCGTCTTGCTGCAGTGGGGTGGAAAAAAAAAGGAGAAAAAAAAACCGTATACACATGATGGTAAATAACGAGATAAAAAAAATCAATGAAAACTAAGCAAAATTTACATCAAATGCAAAAATTGCAAAACAGCACAAATGCATAATTTCATTATTATTTGCGAAATGTTATTGCAATACTCCACCCACTTAGCGGAAATCATAACTGTTATTCGTTAAGCAATAAAACAAGGTTCTTTTGCTCTGTGTTATGATAAATAACCAAATGTTACATGTAAAGCCTGGTAAAAAAAAAAAAAAAGTCTTGGTATGAAGCAATGAAAAACTAATTTAAAATGTATTTACCTAATTTATATATATATATAATATATATATATATATATATATATATATATATATATATATATATATATATATATATATATATTGTGTGTGTGTGTGTGTGTGTGTTCAATTTTATCACCTTGGCGCCAGTGGCTATGAGAGGTGCTACCCCTGAGGGTGCCAGCCCCACGAACTACCATTGAGATGTTAAAAAATATTATGAGTAGCGTAACTTAAGTGTCTGGCTTAACCAGGACCACTGTGCTAACTACAGCCACAGTTCCTTTACTCGGCTAACCCATTAACCAATGGCATAACAAACTTGCTGCTTTCATATACTCACCAATAAATAGTTTTCTTTAGACCCCTGTTCGCCATATAAATCATAGCCTGTGATGACTCCAAAACAGAAATATGTGACATAAGCAGAGAAATGTATAATTAAACCGCCAACCATCATAAATGAAGATGCGCTTTGTGAACGGACACAGTTGAATGACCTGAATGCAACATTCATTTCACCTACAAATAGACTGTTCGGTGCCTGATTTAGAAGCTTATAAGAAATCAAGGAGAATGTCTCAGGAGAGATCTAATGGACGGAATGACATCTCTGAAGAATTTCACACAACCTAGCTTATTGTGTATTGCAGTCGAAAATTGTTATCAGAAGCCACAACATGTGTGGACTTGTTTCATCTTCTGAATATAATAATAATAATAATAATAATAATAATAATAATAATAATAATAATAATAACAACAACGATAACAATGAAACCTCGTCTTCCATATCATTTAGGTACATACGTGCTATTTTTCTGTTTTTATTGTAAATCATTCTGAGCTATCATTTTTTACGTCACAGATTTTGTAATTCATATAACTAACATGTTCATCAGTGGTATGTAATTCGATTCTCTGATAATGTGGTTGATTATGACTGACGTCATGACAAACAAAGTAGCAACAAGCAGTCCCTCTACGCCACTGTCTTTCTCTCATATTGATTATTTCCTTCCTTATTTCGAATGAAGAATTTGCGTCCATAAGTGACATACGACTGTAGAGCTAATAAGTAAATCCATAATTGCAGAAAACAGGAACCTCGACTCCATACTGCTCCGTCAAGTAGTCCATATACATACATACATACATACATATATATGTGTGTATATGTATATATGTGTATATATATGCATGTGTCACTTATGGACGCAATTCTTCATTAGCAATAAGGAAAGAAGCAATAAAGAAGAGAGGAAGACAACAGCGGCGTGGAGGTACTGAAGAATTTATACGAAATAAAAGGTAGAGAACTTGAGGTGTTTTATAAGCTGATTGAGAGGAGATTTTGGATGCCCAAAATTACCACTTGGAGCAGATCTTCACTCGAAATAAGATTCGACTTCCACTGACAGCGGCAGTTCTCTTCTTCAAAGCGTTTGCATACACCGTGCTACCTTCCATCTATCTGCTTCCCAAATAGTCGCTTATTCTTTCATCTTTGGCATTTCTTTCCTATTATCCATTAGACTCAATCGCCTCATTTCCCGTTTTCCATTTAACATCATATCCTTCTATTGCTCACATTCACTTTCAAGTTTTTCCTCCTTCGAACTTTTTCATACTTTCAATCGTCTGCAGTTTTATTAATGCTTAATCACCAATAATGAATAAACTTCCCACATCAAAAATAAGCCACTTCAAACCACATTCGCAATCCTTTTTTATCTGAAAACTTGGTACCTATACCTCTAGGCCATGAGGATCACATTTTTACTGCTGAGAGGCTCCACAAACGAAGACTGAACGTCTGCTATTTTATATATACAAATGAAGCTGAATTCTCTTCTACCAATTCTTTTACAGGTTCAGCATGACACCATTCTTTTGGCTATCACTTTTATAACCAACAAACTTCTTTTATCTTATCATTTTTTTAGTTCCTTATAACTAATGCCGCAATTACACCAACAAGATACCCTAGTGATTTCCAGAGCAACCGAAAGGCTGTAAAAAAAAAGTGGATCCTCCCCACCAGTCTACCTAGTAGTAAATAGCGAGGTAAAAAAGGGCAAGGGGCTAGAAAGCTCACCCCCTTAAAGCTGTACCCTTCTGGCACAACCCCATCCCTAAGGGAAAAGGCATATATATATATATATATATATATATATATATATATATATATTATATATATATATATATATATATATATATATATATATATATATATATATATAAACGAGAAAATGTCTGTTTGCTTGTTTGTTTGTATGAACGCTATACAAATACACATTTCTTGAACCAATTTTGATGCGATTTTAAACATAAGTCAATATCAAACCTTGAAAGGTCATGGTGTAAACAGAACTAAAATCGGACCATTGGTTGGGTAAATGGGGGTTTGGGAAAGGGGGTGAAATGTAAAAATTGCCGAAAACAACATATATATTAATGTCTAAACCTTAGTTTTCGAGGTCAATGAGAAGAATAGTGACACTCCCAATGCCCTTTTAAGTTCAAGTACAGCCCCAATGGGGAGAGGGAAAAGGAGGTGGGAAGGGGGCGACACGTAAAAAATAATCGAAAATGACAGATATTAGTGTCTAATCCATAGTTTTCGAGGTGACTGAGATGAATAGTGACACTCTCAATGTCCTTTAAGTCAACGTTCAGCCCTGATAGGATGGGACACATGAGAAGGGGTGGGGAGGTGGTGGCATTTAAAAATAACCAAAAAATACAGATATCAGAGTATACTCCATAGTTTTCAAGGTTGCTTGGATGAATACAGACTGTCAATGCCCTTCAAGTTTAAGTTCTGCCCCCAATAGGAATTGGGGGTGAGAAGTGGTGAAATGTAAAATGTCACAAATGCTGGGTAATGTAACTGAAGCAACTATCCTAACAGAATAAGAGAGAGAGAGAGAGAGAGAGAGAGAGAGAGAGAGAGAGAGATAATTTATCGTTGTCATTCAGATTCCCCAGGCAGCGTCGGGCTGGTTAGCTAATATATATATATATATATATTCACACACATATATATATATAATATATATATATATATATTATATGTATGTATGTATGTATATATATATATATGTGTGTGTGTGCATAGAATTGGCATGTGAATGTGATGAATCCACCACCCACTTCTTGTATGTGCAATCAGCCAAAAGTGGTACAGTAATTGAGCGATGCTTCAAAACACATATTTTGCTAGATCCGTAGACGTTCTCTGCCTACCGGCCGCTGACCCACTCACCTGTAAATTATTTCACCATTATATGACTGCACTTCGGTGGCATATTCAGAGAATGAAACCATCCAGTCAGCAAGAAATCCATTTCCTATTTCGGCCCTAAAAACACAATCTAAACATTACTTCCCGTCGAAACTGCTCCTTTCCCGTTACAATTTCAATTCCCATAACAGCCCACAATCACCAGGAGCTTTTCGAAAGCGCAAAAGCTGCCAGTTTCATGTGGTGGAAAGTCATAGTGCTCAATAAATTCAACTTTAGTCCTCGCCGTTCTTATTCTTCTTCTTTAGAGAAGAGTGCAGCCTTCTCGAGGGATCAACGGTGTTATACGAACCGCCCAGATAATGGTCGCTGAGGTGATATGGCCCTGGCGCCTCTTGCAAGCGAATTTCTTTTTAACGTCGACAACTCTCGGGCTTCTGACAGACTCTCGAGCTTTTGTTAGAAGTTGGCGTTTTCGTTGCACACTTCTAAGATTGTGTTACACTCCAGAAACAACAGACCATCAGACTACTTAAGTTTTTCTTAGGGCCTTACGATTTCTTTTAAACTTCCAAACCCGTTGGACATTTAAGCTCTCGTTCAAGGTCTTGACCGTGGCCTTATTGGACATTCAAACTTCCGTTTCGGCCAATCTGGTAGCATACTTTTGTGGTAACGAGAGAAATACATAAAGACACATATAAGGATAACAGGGGGGCCGAGACAAATGTATACAATATCATACATTCCAAGGCAAGAGCAGTCACGGCGAATTAGTTTCAGTGCTATTTAGGATTTGTACGATTCTCAATTATGGGTAAAGATGCAAACATAAGTTAATATTTTTACAAATTTCTTTATATCTACCCCTAAAACAACATTACAGTAATACTCTCATATCTCATACCTACTATATACATGCACACACTTAACGAATAAGGTGAGGTCGGAATGAGAGAGACGCATCCAGTAATATAACTTTATAACTAATAAATCAACCTCAGATAAATCATTCCAAGTTAAAAAATAATAATAATAGCACGGCCACTATGCCTCCATCACGGCTACTCATCAATACACCATCTGGATGGGGTCTGCAATTAATACTTGAACCAAGTTTCATTAAAATCGAGTCGTTGTTTTTTCCTCACATCTACGAGCAAGTAGGCAGACAAACCAAACTAAGTAAACCTCTTTGGCACTGGACAAAATTCCAAGATAGAACGCAAATGTTCAAATTGAGGTAATTCAACAACGTGATAATGCATCGCACAATTCGCAAAATTAACCAGATAAAAAGCCTGCAGTAATAGCCAATGCCATCGGATTTTTCATTATCGGTATCTAGTCCTCACTAAAGCACGGTACGCATATGGCCTCAAGCCATTCACAGGAGATTTCATTTGGTTTTTAATACAGTCCGCTAAACAAAAGCCGGCTTACGTTTCTACATGGGCGTTGGGGTCGGGGAGGGAGGGGAGGTCAAATTCCCAGGAAAAAAGATTAGTGGAATTGAACCTGAAATACATATTATTTGCTCTAAGGTAAATGCAGACTCCGCCACCCCGAAACCAACCCCCACCCCCCACCCCCCCTTCCCCACTCTCTCACTCTCTCTCTCTCTCTATCTCCCGCTCTCCTCTCTCTCGCTCTCTCTCTCTCTCTGCTTGCTTTGTCTCATCTGAGGTTAGCATTACTCCGTTCCGCGAATGTGCACTGTTCTGTTAAACAGGCACAGATCATGACTGAACACGGAGATAAAGCATCTAAAATTTTCAAGTTTAGAAATAAGAATTCTGACCCTAACGTATTAAAGTTAATTACTAGCATGTTAGTGTAATATTGCATACACATGTATATTTGTATATATATGTATATATGTGTATATATATGTATGTATGTATATATGTGTATATATGTGTATGTATATATATATATATTATATATATATATATATATATATATATATATATATATGAACTTTTTCTCTGAAAATAATCATCTTATTCCCATTCAGCATAACGTACTAAACTCAACCAAAGTACTTCCGTAGAAATGTTGCAGCAGTAAGTATAATTTCATTGATAGCACATTTTTTTTAACAAGACTTATAGTTAACTGCATTTTCTCATTTCTGTTATTTACTGTTACTTATACTTTCATGCTTAGCCACATATTATTTTGGCTTCTATTACCATTTCTGTCCTAACGATAGCTTACCCAAACAATAGATCAACTTTACTACTGGTAGAGAGGAGACCTTTATCTTAAATCCTAACTCAAGACCTACAACGGATCTGACGGAAGCTTTTGATTCTTTGCTAATGCAAGAACACTCTTCCACATCAGCAGACGAAACTGCATCTTGTTAAGCAACACACCCTGCTGTTATTATTTCTCTAATCTCTCTCAAGACATCCTCATAGTCTTCCCTTGATCAAGAAATGGAATATATTAAGAAATCACAACATCTGCATATAGCTGAACTTTAAAATAAAATGAAATGGATGAACACTTTCTAAATGGAAATAAAAATAAAAGAGGGAGCACTTAACCGTCCAAAAAGTAGATACAAAAAATGAGTAAGGAATCGCATAGAAAATCTCTGAAACATAAAAAGGCATATTGTGAAGACTGATTTATGTTAATATGATGCATAATAAGCCAAAAATAATCAGAAGATGCGATGGTACTGTGTACACTCAGTTAAGGGGACTTCGCTCGATTAAGTAATGGCATATGCAATGAAATCTGAAATGTATGCATCTTTGAATCTAGGGCCAATTCAAATTGAATGGTAGCCTTCTGTCTAAAGTAAAAATATGTATGGGCAAACCCACAATTCATCAAAGTTCATATAAAAAAAAAAAGCACATTCCGGGCAAAAAAGGGTAAATAAAAAACAAAAGGGTAACGTAATAACAAAAGCACCAATATATATCCAAACTAGAAAACTTCGCAACGGAATTCCTACAGAAATGTATGTTGCATTTTCGATTCCGCAGAAAAAGGCCGAAACAATATTTCGTGGAAAAAATGGAGCAATGTTTTACTCAAAAACAGATGAACGGCAGCCAGTGGATCAAAACGAAATCCTAAAGCAAATCTCTGAAACACAGAAATGTAAATTGTGACGAATGTTTAACAGGAAGTCATAATGCCCATCTCGCACAAAAATAATCAGAAGAAACCATGGCTTTTTTTTCTTACGCTAGCCATATCCAGCAAAGGAGGACACCGACACCGTGACCAGAAATTCATAAGGGAGAATGTGCGCTCCTGTGTGTGTGTATGTGAGTGTGTCTGTGTGTGTGTGTGCATTCAAGATTTCCTCTGTCTCTGCCTGTCTGTGTATGTATATCACTAACCATGCATTTTTTTAAATGACTGAGAGCAATACCCCAAAAAGAAAACGAAAAATCAACTCCATTTTTCACCAATCTTGGCAGCACTACCAGTATTCACCTACTTTGGTTACATTATCAATGCATTACAGAGAAAAACGTATTCTGAGATCGCAATACACTTCCCCTTCAAAATCCCTGAACAACATTTCCCTCGGTGCATTCCGAATAATGTATATATCTCGGACAATTTCCTCAGACAAGTTGTATGTGTGTTCTTATGTGTGTGTGTGAAACACGAATGTCTTTGACGGAAGCTATTTCTAGTATAGTTATAGTCAATGTCACTAACCTAATGTTAAAAAGTTAAAGAAATGAAAAAAAAAAGTTAAAGAAGTGAAGAAAATCTACTGAACTGAGTCCCCAAATTTCAGCCGTGAACACAAGTACTGTTTCGTCTAAATATCCTTCATCATATATTTTCCCACTTACCGCAAACATTCACAATGTACTCCTAAAGCAGAACCCATTCAGATTCATGCAAGACCGATAAACCCGACAAAATATACAAACATACTTTGCTTGTTAAGTATGTGTATTCCAGAAGGCAGCTATTATTAGTATGAAGGTTTCAGTCAAGGTCACAGAGACACTAACCCTAGAGTTATTTGAAAAATTTATCAATAAAGTAAAAATATCAAATATGCAGTCTATTTCCCATATTTCAAAAGTTAAAGCCACGATTAAGTATTATACATAGTTTGTGAAATCTGTAACCACTATATTACCCTTACGTCACAAAAAACAAAGCAGGTAAGTGGGACACAGGCACATGGGCGGTTTCCCTTCATGTCTATCTATGCCTGGCGATTAGCTACAAAGTCTGTCTGAAACCCCTTTACCTATGCAAGAGGAGTTGTGATAAGCAAGGTAGCGTAACAGACACAATTTTAGGATGAGCAGATGGAGAGACGAATGACAGACAAATAAAGAATGGTAATACCCCAATAAACCACACACGCATATATATATATATATATATATATATATATATATATATATATATATATATATGTATATGTGTGTGTGTGTGTGTGTGTGTGTGTGTGTGTGTGTGTTTGTGAGTATTTTATATGTATTTATTTGAGCATCAAAAGAATACTTTGTTACACGGAGTAATTTTAGCAAACATTTAAGGAGAACGATTTGAAATATTTCATCCACGTCATTTGAATCCTCATGTAATGAGGGTGCTTTAGATCTTAGTGACCATTTAATCACGTTACACGAAAGCCACTGTGGTACAGTACAATGCACTGAACATTGAATGAATATATATATATATATATATATATATATATATATATATATATATATATATATATATATATATATATCTGTGTGTGTGTGTCTGTGTGTGTGTATTTACATAGATGAGTTTAAGTAAAACTGTAGATCACCCTCTTTAATAGAAATGTGGAAGTAAACATTTTTTTTTTTATAATAACATCATTACCCCAGGCAGTTGTAAACTGTTTACTTTCATCAATATACGCTTGAAATTTTATCAAGACGTAACATGGATCATTCACCGGCTGTTCGCCTCGATCACTACTCGCTTCCAGCAGCCTAACAGGAGTAATAAGCCAACCTGATCAGCCTTGCAATCTCTTATCAATGTACAAGGATTAATTAAGGCAAAATGAAAAGACAGCCATACATACGTGCCTTGAAGTTTCCCTGGCTTTCACGTCAACTTACCTGTGAAGGGAGAGGAAACAATTATTCATTTTGCATAATCGTAACATATATACGTAATATGGGGATATATGAAAAGAAATAACACATAACCATAGGGAATGTTTGTATGCCCGTATATATATATATATATATATAATATATATATATATATATATATATATATATTATATATTTTATATATATAGTATATTTTTTTTTTTGGTGGGGATTTTTTTTTTTTTTTTTTTTTTCGCGAATCCCATCAGAGCTTGATGCCTGCCCCTTTTAGGAGCAACGCCAGAGAGGTGGAGCCTTCTGGGTTCTCAAAAAAAAAACCGTTCCTAGGGATGAACAGATCTAGGTCAACTGGTGCCCGATAAAACAGTATGGGACACATTGAAATCTCTCTCTCTCTCCTCTCTCTCTCTATCTCTCTCCTCTCTCTCTTCTCTCTCTCTCTCTATATATATTATATATATATATATATATATATATATATATAATATATATATATATATATATATATACAGGCGGAGGTTTTCTCTAAATAAACAAAGATTCATTAATTGTTAAAACCTTGTGATTGGAAGCTCCTAAAAGGCATCAATGCTCTTGATGGAGAGAAAAAAAAAAATATATATATATATATATATATATATTTTTTTTTTTTCTCTCCATCAAGAGCATTGATGCCTTTTA
This sequence comes from Macrobrachium nipponense, assembly GCF_015104395.2. NCBI lineage: Eukaryota > Metazoa > Arthropoda > Malacostraca > Decapoda > Palaemonidae > Macrobrachium > Macrobrachium nipponense. The sequence goes on from NC_087210.1 coordinate 58,152,582, forward strand.
GGAGCAACGCCAGAGAGGTGGAGCCTTCTGGTTCTCAACGTTCCTAGGGATGAACAGATCTAGGTCAACTGGTGCCCGATAAAACAGTATGACACATTGAATCTCTCTCTCTCTCTCTCTCTCTCTCTCTCTCTCTCTCTCTCTATATATATATATATATATATATATATATATATATATATATATATTAAACAGGCGGAGGTTTCTCTAAATAAACAAAGATTCATTAATTGTTAAAACCTTGTGATTGGAAGCGCCCAACAAAACCTGAAAGTCCTTGTACTGGATCGAATACCTACATTTATCGGTATGATCCCTTATGTTGGAAAATCCCGAATTTTCCAACATAAGGGATCATACCGATAAATGTAGGTATTCGATCCAGTACAAGGACTTTCAGGTTTTGGGCAGAGCTTCCAATCACAAGGTTTTAACAATTAATGAATCTTTGTTTATTAAAAAACGGGTCCTTCACTGAACACCCATGCCACGTCTACACCTCTTTACCTCTCGTGAACTGCTTACGTTTTTTGTTAGTCCTTCCTCTGTCTTCACACTCAACGGTTGGTCCTTGTTTGTGTTTTTAACTGTGATTGTTTTATTGTACTTTACATTGTGTATTTTAATATTGTAGCTTAATTTTATTGTACTAATTAGATATTGTTACTTTTAGCTTGAAAATGAGGCCTGCTGGTTGGCTTCGAAACGTTGCAACTTAATAAATATGAGTTCCTTGACCTGTTGGTGTGCTTCCCCTACCTTCATTGTATATAAATTAATAATATATATATATATATATATATATATATATATATATATATATATATATATATATATATATATATATACCGAGGCTATAAAGGTATAAATAAGAAGAGGGGAATTGTGGACAATATTTAAAAAATTACTACTAGACATTCAAATTATGAAGACATTTTCCTTTTTATTTTCATGCTTTTCTCAGTGAAAATACTTTGAATAGTAAACTTTGAATAGTAAAATCTGGCTGAGAGATGCGGTTGGTAAAATTAAAGTTTTACACACTTGATTCTTCTAATTAACTGGACTGTCTTTATCAGATTTTCAATTATTTAAGGTAATTAAAGACAAATTTCTATCATAATATTCAAGGAACAATTCTCATGCTAATTTTATTCGTATGATTAAAAACAAAACTATTACGACGGTGATGTTGCTCTTATTTAACGCTTATTGTTTTCACCTACATCATGGGTTACCAGAACAAGAAGGATGGACGAATGACCTGATCACAGAAGGAGACTACCAGAGCATAGATAGTTGTAGCAAAGTTATTTCTCTCTGAACTGCTGCAATAAAATATGGGATCCCAACAGTGACACTTCATGAAGCCTGCATGAACAGCCTTAATCTCCAAGGACTAAGGATTTAGCCATCTTTTGTGACGAACAATTTTTTTGTAAAATACACGTTTCAAGTATTTTTGTTTAGCGAGTGTAGAAAAAGGATTTACTAAACGATACAGAATTCTGTAGACATACTTACGTATGATTTTGTAAGATATTTTCTAATCAAGAAGTAATCCTTGATTATGGGAAAATTTTTATAAGGCTAAATATTTTAGAGATATACATACGTATGCTATTCTAAAGTGTCCGAATATATCTATGAAAAGTGTAATTAGTTAATCTAACCTTTAGCCTGGTTCAATGGGGCAAAGAGTTAATATATGAATGGTCTCATTTCTCCCATATCTCTTATTATCAAAATTGAAGGTCCATTTCGACCTTTTGCATTTAAAAAATTTAAAAATTTTTGTATTGTTTAAATACTGATAAGTCAATAATTTTTTATAAGTAAATAAGTCACTAATTCTTATTTCCTGCATAAGTAGATGTTTCTAATTAAATTGTTCTGATTTAAAGCTTAGCACAGGGAAAAGTTGAATATTTGGTTCTCCTATGTAGCCATATATTTGGTGCTTTACATCATGTTACACCGCCTCCCTCTGACTGGTTATGTTTAGCCATTTTCTTTTTATTTGCCTGTAGTTTTTTTTTTTTTTTTCTATGATACTGTTTGTGGTGGTATCTTAAAACGTGAACAATTGTACTTGATAGTTGAGTAATAACATCGAAACAAATACGAAAGTAAAGTAAATCTATAATTTTCTGTAAATAAATATTACCAAAAATAAAACACGGGATATATATACAAATACATTGCAATACGCACTATGGCTATCAAAGGTTTACCGCTATTTAGACAAGCTATTGCGCAGTAAAATGGGCTCCTCAGTGATATTTTTATACAGTCTTTTAATGCCAAGATTGATTTTGAGTCATTGTCAACCTAAATATATTACTGCACTCTAGTGCAATTGATTAAAAAAAACAATAACAATTAAAGGTCAAACTGACGACTTAAAGGCAGCATGAAATAAACTTTTCTATACTCTCCTGAACAAAAAAATCAATCATCTGAAACAAACTAATATGTAAAACTACAAATTGCCTACACATTTATATAAAGTTTACTGCACTCTTTTTCAGCTATTACACAGTAAAACATTTTAATGTAACATTTATAGGTACCCTGATACATACACACACACACACACACCTATATAATACATATACATATATATATATATATATATATATATATATATATATATGTGTGTGTGTGTGTGTGTGTGTGTGTGTGTGTGGCGTGCGTGAGCGCACGTGCGCGAAATTGCTACAGTTTCATATATAGGTGAGTTTATCATGAGAGGGAGTAGGAATGGATTGGGCATATCCTTCGCACAAACCCTTGGAGTACATACAGTACGCCAGCGTCAGTTGTGTTCTTGTGGGCACAAGAAGAGTTGGAAGAACTTGGCCTACTTATATATCAATTATGTGAAGGGAGGCTGGAAATGAGAGGAGATTTTTGGAAGATAAAGCACAGGAGACATATGGGTGCAGGAATTCACAGAGACCCTCTGCACGATTGAGACGATGATTATATAACGTACATAACGGACTGAATTTACTGGCGTCGCAATGCCATGAAACATACAAACATAAAATCAAATGGGATAAACCATCAAAAAATTCCAAAATACCATGAAAACACAAAGCACGAGATTATATTCTCGCATGAAACTGCAATCTGTTCAATGAGGACATGACTAACACATCACCCGAATATAAATCCATTTAAACCCACGTTATAAATTAAATTCCGTTAATATCGGGAAATATATAATGTATTTAATAAAACGCCTGTGAAGGTCTCGGTTGCAGCTGCCGCTTGAAAATGGAAAAACTTTTTATACATTGGCAAATAGAGGAAGTTTGGCAAGCTCACACATACACACACACAATATATATATATATATATATATATATATATATATATATATATATATATATATTCTGAGTATGCCCTTTTTCGTTCAGATTTGTAAATAAAAATCTACTATTAAAAATATGTTTTGTACTCCATCAGCATTAACTTAAGACTGCCAAGAATGGAGATAGATGACTAATGGAGATTCGTGACGAATTAGTTAAAATAGATTAATAATAATAATAATAATAATAATAATAATAATAATAATAATAATAATAATAATAATAATAATAATAATAAAAATAATGAAAAGAGTCCGGCTTCTCTGGCGTTGGTTACTGAGCGTTTTTTTACCGTCAGGTGTTTCCATTGAACATTATTTAATTTTTAGGTAAATTTACAGACAAATATTCTTTTCTATTGATCTAAACACACACACACACACACACACGCTATATATATATATATATATATATATATATATATATATATATATATATATATACACATATATATATAGCGTGTGTGTGTGTGTTTAGATCAATAGAAAAGAATATTTGTCAGTAAATTTACCTAACAATTAAATAATGTTCAATGGAAACATCTAACGGTAAAAAAAGCGCTCAGTAACCAACGTTACATTTTATGGAACAACGCCAGAGAAGCCGGACTCTTTTCATTATTATTATTATAACTATTATTATTACTATTACATTTATTATTATTATTATTATTAATTATTAATCTATTTTAACTAATTCGTCACAAATCTCCATCAGTCATCTATCTCCATTTCTTAGCAGTCTTAAGTTAATGCTGACGGAGTACAAAACATATTTTTGAATAGTAGATTTTTATTTACAAATCTGAACGAAAAAGGGTACACTCAGAATTTCAAACACCTCTACAAGAATCTGAGAAAAATTAACAGGTATTCCAAATGAGCTTGTGATAATAATTGTTATACTTTCCTTTCTTCAAGAAATTTGTGGTAAAAATCATGCTCATTTCACAATGATTTACACCATTTTAAAAATTGCGGATGATAGGATATTCTGCTTCGAAGCTATTATATAAAACAATTTTTCAAGGTCAAGTAAAATCCTACAACCTACCTTTTTCTGCTAAGACGGTGCTCTTGGCTGAGAAATACATAATATAAAAAAAAAACATTAATAATATTGGCGACATATACCAAGTGCTGTCAAATAAAATTTTCTTACATCTCTGACTCTGGCGATGAAACCAAAATCTGTAATTAACTTTCTCGGCCAACGTAGGCTAACCGCACAACCTTTGTGATGAGTCTAATAACTTGATACCAATCATTTAAAAGTGAATATCAAACCACTGAAGGTAATCGAAAATACAGAAAACAAAGTCTTGCGCGGTCAACGAAAAAAATGAGAGTACTAGTGATGAATTTAATTGATTATAGAATCTAGGCCAAATGCCAAGCACAAGAACCTATGAGGTCATTCAACGCTGAAACGGAATTGACAATAAAGGTTTGAAAAGTGCAACAGGAAGAAAACCTTGCAGTTGCATTATGATCAATTGTTAGGAGAGAGTGGAAAGTAAGGGGAATGAAAGAGAATATGAAAGGAGGTACAGTAAAAGGAACGAAAGGGGTTGCAGCTAGGGGTCTAACCCCCTTTGGGACTAGTGATAAACAAAAATCATATAAAAATAATCTTTACTTCCTCTACCCTTAGCATAACTGTTCGTTATTGAAATTTAGATACGATATAATCTGGCATCTCATATAGCTTCTTTGTGAGTCCTCTACAATTTTACAGATTTAATATGTCTAAGGAAACATTGTTGTAACAGTCAAACAGACATATACTTGAAAAGCATCCGCGTGTGTGCTCCCTTCTATACATAAAAATGAAGCTAACATAAGCTGATTGGCATTTACTATATTTTCTAGTTGCTGTCTTCAATTTCATCGCCAGAAAGTGCTACAATTTCCAAAGACTTCTTTTTCAAACGATCTGGCGTAATGTGTCAGCTCACTCAGACTTCTGTAAAAAGGCACATATAAAATCACAAATATACCCTTCAAAGCCAACATACAAAATCTACATAAGTACACTCGTTCTAAAAATATCAATTTCGGGGACACGGCGGTAATGTTTATTCAGTCGGTTAGAGAATATAGACCGAAACTTCAGAAAAATAAGTAAATAAAAATGCTCAACTTAGCACCTACTATGAATGTATTACACCGATATATCTTCTCCACGACGCTTTTATGTACCTGCAAATAACCCTTACAAAATAATACTCTGCTTTTCATGCAGACTGGAAACTTTACCGACAGCCTGTACAGCACAATTCGTCCACCATGACGATTTTACGTCTTAATAACTTACGCAATGAAACTGTGCTTTAGTTGTGATGGCAATTTACTTAGTAAACCTGAACATGCATAATTATGGGGAAATATATATTTCACTTGGTAACAAGCAATCAAACAAAAAAGAAAAAAAAACACTAATATGGGCACATACGAAAGATTACTTCAACATTATTATAATTATTAAATAATAATAATTATTATTATTATTATACATTTAGTGTCAATACATGACTATATACAAGGCAAAACGATTTTCAGCATCTACGGTAACTTCCACAAAAATTTAAAATAAATAAATACATAAATACAGCTTCTACGGTAACTTCCTCAAAAAAAAAAGTAAAAATCATGGATTAAAATACAAACAGAACCATGAGAAGTAATGAGAGGTAAAGTATCAATTAAAATCGAATAAAAGAGGAACAATTTATGTAAAAAAAATAATATCAATATTAATGAACTAACAGGATAAAATAAAGGATATGGGGTATTACAATTCTATCAAAAGAGGATGGATTATCTCTGGCAGGGGCTGGTACCACAGCATCAGCATTGGTGCCCAGCAGAATGGGAAAGAAACGTGAAGGCACAGGCACAAATTCCAATTGAGGAATTTCCTTACTGATATGAAGCTTGGAGAAGACCAATCAGACGAACATTTGTCTTTTGAGTATACGATACCTAATTCCTACTGTTGAGAAACAGGGAATCAACAGTGGGAGCAATTTTTCCTAGAGGGTAACGATCACGAGATGCTGGTGCCATCCAGACAGAACAGTAATCAAAATTAGATATTTCGTGCATCTGGCATTATTAGCGTCAGTTTCGAACCGTTTACACAAAAATTCGACCAAGTTTGTATGTGTGGCTTAGTTCGCTTTGTTTGGATGGTGTTTTTACGTTGCATGGAACCAGTGGTTATTCAGCAACGGGACCAACGGCTTTACGTGACTTCCGAACCACGTCGAGAGTGAACTTATATCACTAGTAATACACATCTCTCACCCATCAGCGGAACACCTGCAAATCGAACTCGTGGCCAACTAGGTGCACGCCAAAAGTGTGGCTTATAGGAGTGAGGCGAAAGAGGGAATTAAATCTATTATATCAATTATTGTGCCTGCACACGTGTTCCTGCCTTTTTTTGTGTTTTTTATTCCTTTCATTCCCTTATTAACAGTTATGAATTGTTGCTTCATGTTAGTTGTCAACAACAACGCTTAGCGTAAAGCTCACTACATGAACGTGAAATGACTCTGCTCACTGATGCGAAACAGTTTACTCTCCTGTTATCTGTGATACAATTTTGCAAGAATTAATTTTACATTGTCTCATCAACAACAAATAGCACAATAACAAATACTGTACACAAAAGAGTACACGAAACACAAATACATTCTATTTGTGTGTTAAAAGTCCTTAAAAATATTAGCCCACTCCAACAGAAAGAATTACTTTAAAATGCATGCATATTGTTTCGCTCCCAAACAAAACTAAAATCATATAAAAGGAAACAAAGGGAACCTGCCACTGTACCAGAATTCAAACTGAGAAAAGAATGATTCAGCAGCCAATCTGGCAATTAAGGACAAGGAAAAAGACCTCCACACAGCGCCGATCACGTCCTCCGATGGTCATGGATGACTAACACAAACTGACTTCAACTTCCCATGTGAACTTTTCACGTCTTCTCTTAAGATATACTCTCTCTCTCTCACTCTCTCTCTCTCTTCTCTCTCTTATATATATATATATAATATATTTATATATATATATATATATATATATATATATATACATACATACATACATTCATTAATATATATATATTATATAATATAGATATATATTATATATATATATATATATATATATATATATATATATATATATATAACATGTTCCCCTGCTGTATCTGATCACGGCCTGCACAGTATGCTGGGATAGTGGTTTCCAAAGGAACAAGCCAGAGGAATAATAAATTGTTCCATTGTGTGAAGGTGAAAGTGATAGAGGCGACTGTAAGAATTATAGGGGCATACATTACATGATATAATAGGGGAGATGTATGGTGGGATGCTTATTGAGAAGGTTGTGCGATAGCTGACAGAAAACCTGATAATGGAGGTAGAAGGAAAGATTATGTGGATCAAGTGTTTTTAATAAAACAGTTAAGGGGTCAGTTTGAAAGTAAAGTACAAAGCTATATGTGTCATACACGTGTCCTGAAAAAAATTCTGTTATATAATCGAAAGATGAGCAGTGTGGAGGGTTCTGAGGATGAGAACACAAGTTTTTATGGTGGCGTGAAGAGTGTCACTGAATTTATAGTCGAGAAAGTTGCCGATTTGGTGTGAATGTGGGTCTGATTCCACTGTTCGTTTTGTCTCTCTGGCTATTTCAGATCCTGATGGATGCAAGAAGTGGAAGATAGGAAAGTAGAGCTAAAAAATTGCGGAATAAAATGAGTCATGAATGGAGTGTGGAATGGTTGTCGTTCGCTGATGATACAGTACTGCATGGGGAAAATGAAGTGAAACTAAACACAATTTGTAAAAGTTTCAGGGTATGAAACAGAATAACGTTATAAGGGGAAATGGAAACCAGAAAAATATAGCAACTAATGCTAATACTGATAGGTAAAGAAGGGTAACGATTGATTCATATTCATATTCTAAAGTAAATAGAACAGACAATTGTGGGATGAGAGAAGAGACGAGTCAAAGAACAGAAGTGGGAAGGGTAGTAGGAATCATTCAAAAGATTAAAAAGGAGCTGGAGTGTCCTTCGAAGCCAAGATCATAATATATGATGGGAATGTCAAGCCATAAATAATGGTAGCCAAGTATGGATACTGGATGCAAATGACAGAAAAGGTTGAAGTTATCAAGATGGACTATTTGTATCGACATTACCTTTGTATCTACACTGTTCATGGACAATTTCAATTATTACTGCGTAACGGGAATGAAATAGTGACGCAAAATCCTCTATAATATTGATAAAACGCCTTTCAGTAATAAACTCAAGCAGTCAGCCGATTTTTTTTTAAATCTAAAAATTTCTGCACAATATCTTAACACTGTTATTTGATCTCTTGAAACTTTTCCAGCCATTGAATCAGGTTATCTTTCTTTGTTATACCTTACCTGACTCTCAGTTCCCAAACGTTAAACTTTCTTTCTTCATTCCATAGTCTCCAGAACAGCCTAGTTAGTATATGGAGTGTCATCCTAGTGTTAACAAAAATTACCTAAACAACGTTCCATTATAACAGGGTATTTTCCCTCTCTGGTTTCTCTACTAATTGCTCTTACTTCAGAAACTGTGAATTCATTCATAAACAAATTCAGTTTCTAGTATATCAGTCAAACTATCTCTCGTATAGTCTCATTCACCTCCTCCCTGATATTTATCCAGCAGTGCCTGTTGCTTTTGTCTATTCTTTTGTATGAAAAAATGTATGAAAGCGGGAAAGGTAATACGAACAGAATCTATACCGGCCATACATTTAAAAGTACCATTCAGAGAGAGAGAGAGAGAGAGATCGAAGAACGAAGGAGACGAGAGAGAGAGTATTTCAGCAGGCTTGAAAATGAAAAGTTGCTTTCCAGTGAAACTGTTCGCTGCCTAACAGAGAGAGAGAAACATCGATACCATAATATATAGTCGATTTTTTTAAACCTGGCAAACTTGCACTTAACTTGCACTTAGCTGCTTGTCGCTGATTGGATGAATGTCGTGTTGTCCGAATCTCTCAGTTTTGTTTTCACTCTGTTTCAGAATTGTGATAATACGGCCATAGATTGAGATAAGAGCCAAATTATGTAATTTTATGTAAATACCTGTTGTAATAAACTTAAGTATTAAGAAGTTACATACCAAATTATTATATAGTAGTTAACAGTTATGAAACAACACTCTCCGAAGCTGTAGACGTGAAATATGTTTCAAACGCATGAACTTTAATGTTTAAAAATCTAGCTAGATTTTTAGAGCAATCGTGCCATTGGTGGTTTGGAAAAAAGCTAAACGTATTTATTGTACATTGCTGAAGGTTGTATAACGCCTAAGAATAAAATACTATCGTAGAAAATGTAAGCTTGCTGAAACATTTGGGGTGGAAGAGTTGAGAATGGAACAGCCGGCGAGTTGTCGTCTGCACACACCGCCATCATCAATCAGCTTAGAATCGGCTATCGAGTAGTTGGCTCACTGTCGAAGATTTCACCTATTTCAGCCATGGCCACAAGAGTCGATATGGAACAAAGGAGAGATGAAGGCGCTTCAAACACCAGGCATATGCATGCTGCTGGCAGTAGGCTTACCAGTCAGTGCCGTAATATAATAATGAATTTTTTTCAATATTTCACTACACAGGACCCTGGCAAGACAATGAAAGAAATCATTAAGGCGACAGCAACAGCAACTTTATACATATCCTAAAACATTAATGACATTCCGTGAGCAGTACTTTTGAAATGCAAAAAATGAACATTATGATATATACGCATCTTTATTATTTTATGAAGACAAGAACACCACAACCCGCATTTGAACCTCCCGCTGAGAGTACGTCAACTTTCTGTCCATCCCGAGGCTGTTCCTCCGACAACTCCTCCACCCCAAATTTTCTGACAAGTTTACATTTCTACGATAGTATTTAGTTCTTAGGCGTTATACAACATCTGCAATGTACAATAAATATGTTTATTTTATTTAAACAACCAATGGCATGATTGCACTAAAAATCTAGCTAGAAATTTAAACATTAAAGTTCATGCGTTTTAACATATTTCAAGTCTACAGCTTCGGAGGGTGTTGTTTCATAACTGTTAACTATTATATAATAATTTGGTATGAAACTTCTTATTACTTAAGTTTATTGCAACTGGTATTTACATAACATTACAAAATTTGGCTCTTATCTCAATCTATGGCCGTATAATCACAATTCTGAAACAGTGCGAAAACAAAACAGAGATTCGGACAACAAGACATTCATCCAATCAGCGACAAGCAGCTAAGTGCAAGTTAAGTGCAAGTTTGCCAGGTTTAAAAAAATCGACTATAGTATTGTGTCAGACCAGAAATGGCCCATCCAGGCAATTGTTTGTTGTCAGCATTTCAGTTTATAACAAGAAGTAGGCTTCTCTATCTCCAGTTACCCCGCCTGCTTTTCCTTTTCCTTTTTATTTTCATATATTCACTTTTCATTTAAGCTCCATCAGACTATCCTTCTCTTGCTCTGGACATTTTTCCTCTCCTTCAAAGACAACCATTCTATTCTGTATTTGCCTGGCCTTTCTTCCATGTTCTTCATATATATTTGCATGTCGTAAGTCATGTTTTAAATGGAAAAGAAAATGGGTATTTCTAATCATTATAAATGGAACCTTCGATGCTGTGACATCAGTTTCCACGAACGACATCTTGTGCCTACCGAGTCAAAGATGGAACATGACTGTACAAACAACGAAACCTTCAAGTGTGTTGCAACAGGTTTCAAAAAAGGTCCAAAAAGAAACTACGAATATTCATGGACGTCACTGCAGTGAATAAACTAAACAAAACAGACTACAACTACAAAATAAGTAATAAATACCCCGAAGTTTCTTCGGCGCAATCGAGTTTTCTGTATGCAGCGTATAATGCTGTATGAAACTCTCAGCCACGGCCCTTGAAACTTTCAACCATGGCCCGCTGGTGACCTGTGTTGTTGGCACCTATAGCGGTGCCAGACGCACGATCATTTCTAATTTTAACCTTGAAATAAAAAACTACTGAAGCTAGAGGGCTGCAATTTAGAATGTTAGATGACTGAAAGGTGAACGATCAACATAGTAATTTGTAACCCTCTCGCCTAAGTAATTTCTAAGATCTGAGGGCGGACAGAAAAAGAGAAAAAGGGCGGACGGGCAGACAAATAGCACACTCAGTTTTTTTCTTGCACAGAAAACTAAAAACGGCGATTCTCTTTAACAGACATACTTTTTGCTTTATCAACTATCAACGGCTTTATCCAATATACAATTTCAAGAACGCTTTGCAAATTCCAGACTGGGGAAAAATAATCCTTTTTATCCTGCCCACCATAAAGCAACGTTAAACAACACACGAACATTCAGCTTTATAATCGTATTTAATTACTTTCCCTCCCTTGTCTTCGAGGAAATTCAACGTCAAGAATTAAGAATACTACAAATCATGTCCGAGAAATCTCAGGTGCTTTTTACATTCACTGCTCCAGTAATTCAATCCAGAATTGTCGCTTTCTCAGCGAGTGACTAATGTGATAAAGGACCAACAGGTTTTTCAACCAGGAGGAGCGAGAGAGGGAGAAAACAGTTGAGAAAGTATTGTACTAGAAACTCTAAAATCGTCAACAATAAACAAGAATTAAACAATGATACACTTCCATTCCCGCTGGCTGCAATGATGAAAAAACCAAAGTCAAATAAAGACTAATGACCTGATTTTTATTATTATTATTATTATTATTATTATTATTATTATTATTATTATTATTATTATTCAGATGATGACCCTTATTCACATGGAGCAAGCCCAAAGGGAATATTCACTTGAAAACTTAAATTTCCAAAGAATATGATGTTCATATGAAAGAAGTAACAGAAGGTAATAGGAAATACAGAAAGAAGAGATCACTTATTATAAAAGAAAACAAAAATTAATCTAACGAATTAATAAATAAATAGATAAAAATGTAAGTAAATTTATGTAAATACAAGGAGAAATATTTTAGGGTAGTAGTGCACTGCATCTTCGATTAAACTTTTGAGGTTCTAATTGCACATCTTCAGGAAGACCTCTAGAACAGAAAATTTCAATCGCGAGGTTCATTTACTACATACTGGAGCTGCTGTTCAACAAAACTGGTCGCCTTCGCCAGGAAAAGAGGATCAGGGATCAATTGAGAATGTGAAAAACTTCTGGGATTAGCTGTGAATGTGAAAGATCTCTGGGATCAACTGTGAATGTGAAAGATTTCTGGGATCAACTGTGAATGTGAAAGACTTCTGGGATCAGCTGTGAATGTAAAAGATCTCTGGGATCATTTGTGAATGTGAAATATCCCTTGGATCAACTGTGAATGTGAAAGACTTCTGGGATCAATTGTGAATGTGAAAGACTTCTGGGATCAGCTGTGAATGTGAAAGATCTCTGGGATCAACTGTGAATGTGAAAGATTTCTGGGATCATTTGTGAATGTGAGATTTCTTGGATCAACTGTGAATGTGAAAGACTTCTGGGATCAGCTGTGAATGTGAAAGATTTCTGTGATCAATTGTGAATGTGAAAGATTTCTTGGATCAACTGTGAATGTGAAAGATCTCTGGGATCAACTGTGAATGTGAAAGATCTCTGGGGTCAACTGTGAATGTGAAAGATCTCTGGGGTCAACTGTGAATGTGAAAGATTTCTGGGATCAACTGTGAATGTGAAAGACTTATGGGATCAACTGTGAATGTGAAAGATCTCTGTTAAAATACAACTGAAAAACTGACAAACAAGATACCATCCGTCGCTGGTCCAAGACATAATTGTTAATTCATAAATTTTTCATAATTCATTAACCGCAATTGCAATTGTAACCCATTACCTTCATCGATATTATAGCGAAATAAATAACTTTAATATTTCTTGATCTAAATTACTTTGGTTTAGGTACACAAATGCAATCTTTGACAACAAACCGACACGCATCATGCAATCCGGCATAATAATTTTACTTATACGAAAAACTTCCCGCTCACAGTTTAAGTAAAAGAGATCATGTTACACTGGAATCATCAGAAATCCTTCCATTCTTCAAACATAACCATACTAATTCTTAATGATTAATCAACTTCAGTACAACAGGAAACCAGCTCCACACACTTTATATATCAAAACATAATTACAAACTTTTCTCAAACCCAAAAATCTTACCCTTATGGACACAAACTCTTTATCAAAATGAATAAAAAGATACCCGAAGATACATCATTTTATAAACAAGAAAAACATCATGACCAAATGGATAGACATTTGCCTCCAATGGAGACATTTTCCCCCAATGAACAAGACACTTCCCTTAAACGGACAGACATTTATGCAAGTTGACAACCATTTTCGTCCAATGGACAGACATTCGTCTTAATGGCACATTTGTCCCAACGGATAGTCACCTTATCCCCAGTGACTGGTTATCTTATTTAGTACAAAAATATTTATATACCTCTCATGTAACCCACAACATCCAACTTCAGACAAAAAAAAAAAAAAAAAAAAAAAACCGCATAAAAAAATCAAAAGGCCAAACATCGCATCAAAGCTTTTAACATCAAGTGACAGCATCAAGTTCCTGGAGAATGCAGAGGCAGAGGGAGAGAGAGCCGCCTACGGTTAAGCCATAATACAAGAAAGGCTGGGTGACCCTATGTTTCAAAAGGTGTCACCTGGTGCTTCCTCCCACTCATAACTGCAAGACATAAGGGGTCATAAACGTCTACAATGGCTGCAATAACAGTGCCATTACTGCAAAATGTCTGGCCCTTTTTCATCGTTGTCAAGAGAGACAGGGTATCGATAGCGTTTTATTCGTTTTTTTTTTATCTTATTTGATAAAATGACCTGATAAGAAATATTATGAGAGTAAGTCAGGATTAAAAATTATTACTTAGTCTATCAGACCTGAAGTTAAAAGAAAAATGATTCAACTGAACTAGTAATCTTGCCAAGTAAAATAAATAATTGGAATTTTCTCCAGACTCGTTTTCCCTGATTCCTATAGCCTTCCTATCAATATTTCCATTTTCTACAGAATTTTCACCCACACTTATATTTGACTTCTTGATATCGCCACACTTGTCATTCAATCCTTTTCAGCCTAAATTTACAACACAAATGAGTCTTTGAACAGATTCAAATTTTTTTTATTTATGTACCTATTCACTTCTATATACATATATGTGTATGGGTGTTGAATCAGCAGTGCTTAATTAAGAGCATTCCAACTTCGCTTTCCATAGATACTCTTCACTTCTAAATCTTTTGAATAAACACTGTTACTATCCTTACTCCAGACATTTTGAACTTCTAGTCTTCTCTCAAAGTACTGTCATCCATCCATTTTACTTACCTGTAAGTTCCTATTCCTTCCATCCCTCTCTATTCATGTTGACATTCACTGTTCCGTCTATCTGTTTTCCACCTATAAGCATAACTATTTCTGCCCAACTTCAAGATCTCATCTTACAAACATTTCCAAAATCTTTCACTACTTTTATATAGACAGTCATACTACGGTCTACAATAAAAAAAAATTTAGTTTTCATCACCAAAACGTTCTCATTTCTCTCATCCAATTATCTTCTAAACAAAGTATCCTAAACACACTACATATTGCGCCGCTATCTATTTTGTCACAAGCCTTCTCTCGGTCCTGTACCCATTCTAGCAGACGAGTGGAAACTGATGAACCGAGTCCAGAGCATCCAAACTACTGCCAGTACATCTCACCTCCTCCGTTACTCCAAACACAAACGCGCAGCTTTCTTTTTTGACTCCCAAACTTCTCACACAACTGCACCACAAACACTGGATCCACAGACTAACCTCCTTGAATACAGCCATGCAGTTTCTCGTCTATGAACCATTCGGTCATCTGTCACTTATTCAAAATCTTTCTATTAAACTTCCATGGTAGGATACGTAAAATTATACCTCTATAATTCTTATGATAGTTCTTGTAAAAGGAACAATCATTTTCTCTCTCTCTCTCTCTCTCTCTCTCTCTCTCTCTCCTCTCCTCCTCCCTCCTCCGATTCTCTCCTCTCTCTCTCTAGTATCTTAAGAGGATCCTTTCCTTTACATAGCTTACAAAAACTGTAAAATCATTCAGCAACATTTATGTTGTATACATGCATGTATATATATATATATATATATATATATATATATATATATATATATATGCATATATAGATACACACATATATAAATACAATATGTAAAATATACATATATAGATATATATATATATATATAGATATATATGCATATTATAGATTATACAATATAAATATATGTATATACATAAATATATATTATATATATATATATATAATATATTATATTACTAATCTATATGTGTGTGTTCCTTTCGCTTAATAACATGCTATGATAAATTCAGAATATGACACAGGAATGAGACAACCGATGACAGTACTAAGCACATTCAGGTTACGTCTACACATTGTCGAGACACATTATACCTCGAAATACGTTGAAATAACACCTTTACCCCTACTTAGTTCTGTAGTCTCTGTGATATATACTAATATACACATACACACACACACACACACACACACACACATATATACTAATATATATTAATATATATAATACTATTATTATAGATATAAGAATATTATTATTAATATATATATATTATATAACATATAAAAAAAGTAAGCCGTTCCCATGATAACATGACGAGTGGCTCCGAGATAGACAAGACAATAAGTACTGCTATATACGTGTATATTAATATATATATATATTATATATATATATATATATATATATATATATATATATATATACATACATGACGTGAACGGACAAGATAGATTGTTTGACGGAGATTTCACGATAAGGAAATACAAAGAACATTAATAGAAAATTACACCACCACCACACAATACTGCTGGAAAACACAATGGGAAAGTAGTGTAACTCAACACATGCTTTTGTATATCCATAACGGTAATAAATTTACCGTGTTATTTAGAGGCATTTTTAAAGAATTCATCCAGGACTGGGATTTACGGGAAGGCCAAGTTCCTCTAGGAATGGGAAGACAGAGAGCTTCATTTTCAAAGAGTTTAACCATCCAGAAGGCTCTCGGTCCAGACCCTCAACACACAGTGTCGCCATGGCAACTCGCACTCTTCAGGAAACAGCGCACATATAATAGAGTCCGATTATGAAATGCGGTTTAAAAGACAAATATTTTTCTTACAAATATTTGCGCCTTACTATATATACATGCATGTATACTCTATATATATATATATATATATAATATATATATATATATATATATATATATCTATATATGGATGTATGTAGTATGTATGTATGTATGTATGTATATATGTACATATATATACATATATATATCTAAATATATATATATATATATATATATATATATATATATATCTATATATACATATATATACATATATATATAATTTTGTGTGAGTTTCTATACATATATTATCATTTAATCCATTTTCCTTTTCAATCTAAATGCTTTACTCCAAATATACTTCAACATCTAGGCTACTCCTAATAAGTAAGTTAACGTTTTCTTCCAGTTCACAAGCCAATGAAATGGTCTTTTTCAGCCTATTCACGAAGGAAAAGAACTTTTCATGAAAGAAAAGAAGGACTATTCATGAAGGAAAAGAAGGACTATTCATGAAGGAAAAGAAGGAAAAGAAGGACTTTTCATGAAAGAAAAGGACTATTCATGAATGAAAAGAAGAACTATTCATGAAGGAAAAGAAGGACTTTTCATGAAAGAAAAGAAGGACTATTCATGAAGGAAAAGAAGGGCTATTCATGAAGGAAAAGAAGGACTATTCATGAAGGAAAAGAAGGACTTTCCATGAAAGAAAAGAAGGACTATTCATGAAGGAAAAGAAGAACTTTTCATGAAAGAAAAGAAGGACTATTCATGAAGGAAAAGAAGGACTTTTCATGAAAGAAAAGAAGGACTATTCATGAAGGAAAAGAAGGACTATTCATGAAGGAAAAGAAGGACTATTCATGAAGGAAAAGAAGGACTTTTCATGAAAGAAAAGAATGACTATTAATGAAGGAAAAGAAGGACTTTTCATAAAAGAAAAAAAGAAAAACTATTCATGAAGGAAAAGAAGGACTATTCATGAAGGAAAAGAAGGACTTTTCATGAAGGAAAAGAAGGACTATTCATGAAGGAAAAGAAGAATTTTTCGTGAAGGAAAAGAAAGACTTTTCAAGAAGGAAAAGGACTTTTCATGAAGGAAAAGAAGGACTTTTCATGAAGGAAAAAAAAGGACTATTCATGAAGGAAAAGAAGACTTTTTCGTGAAGGAAAAGAAAGACTTTTCATGAAGGAAAAGAAGGACTTTTCATGAAGGAAAAGACAGACTTTTCATGAAGGAAAAGAAGGACTATTCATGAAGGAAAAGAAGAATTATTCGTGAAGGAAAAGAAAGATTTTTCATGAAGGAAAAGAAGAACTTTTCATAAAGGAAAAGAAAGACTTTTCATGAAGGAAAAGAAGGACTATTCATGAAGGAAAAGAAGAATTTTTCGTGAAGGAAAAGAAAGACTTTTCATGAAGGAAAAGAAGGACTTTTCATGAATGAAAAGACGGACTATTCATGAAGGAGAAGAAGAATTTTTTGTGAAGGAAAAGAAGGACTTTTCATGAAGGAAAAGGACTATTCATGAAGGAAAAGGACTTTTCATGAAAGAAAAGAAGGACTTTTCATGAAGGAAAAGAAGGACTTTTCATGAAGGAAAAGAAGAATTTTTCGTGAAGGAAAAGAAAGACTTTTCATGAAGGAAAAGAAGGACTTTTCATAAAGGAAAAAAAGAACTTTTCATGAAGGAAAAAAAAGGACTTTTCATGAAGGAAAAGAAGGACTTTTCATGAAGGAAAAGAAGGACTATTCATGAAGGAAAATAAGGACTTTTCATGAAGGAAAAGAAGGACTTTTCATGAAGGAAAATAAGGAACTTTTCAAAGGAAAAGAAGACTCATGAAGGAAAAGAAGGACTTTTCATGAAGTAAAAGGACTTTTCATGAGGAAAAGAAAGGACTTTTCATAAAGGAAAAAAAAGAACGTTCATGAAGGAAAGAAAGGACTTTTATGAAGGAAAAGAAGGACTTTTCATGAAGGAAAAAAAGACTTTTCATGAAGGAAAAGAAGGACTTTTCATGAAGGAAAAAAGGACTTTTCATGAAGGAAAAGAAGGACTTTTCATGAAGGAGAAGAAGGACTTTTCATGAGGGAAAAGAAGGACTTTTCATGAGGGAAAAGAAGGACTTTCATGAAGGAAAAGAAGGACTTTTCATGAAGGAAAAGAAGACTTCATGAGAAAAGAAGGACTTTTCATGAAGAAGACTGTGCATGAAAGGAAAAGAAGGACTTTTCATGAAGGAAAAGAAGGGACTTATGAAGGAAAAGAAGGACTTTTCATGAAGGAAGAACTGTTCATGAAAGGAAAAGAAGGACTTTTCATGAAGGAAAAAGAAGGACTTTTCATGAAGGAAAAGAAGGACTTTTCATGAAGAAAAGAGAGGACTTCATGAAGAAAGGAAGGCATTCAATGGAAGGAAAGAAGGCATTCATGACTTCATGAAGGAAAAGAAAGGACTATTCATAAGGAAAAGAAGACTCCATAAAGAAGGAAAAGAAGATTTTCATGAAGAAGAAGACTTCATGAAGGAAAAGAAGGACTTTTTTTTCATGAAGGGAAAAGAAGACTCATGAAGGAAAAGAAGGACTATTCTGAAGGAAAAGAAGGACTATTCATGAAGGAAAAGAAGGACTTTTCATGAAGAAAAGAATGACTATTAATGAAGGAAAACGAAGGACTTTTCATAAAAGAAAAAGGACTATTTCATGAAGGAAAAGACGGAAAACTATTCATGAAGGAAAAGAAGGACTTTTCATGAAGGAAAAGAAGGACTATGGTTCATGAGGAAAGACGGAATTTTTTCGTGAAGGAAAAGAAAGAACTTTTCAAGAAGGAAAAGGACTTTTCATGAAGGAAAAGAAAGAGACTTTTCATGAAGGAAAAAAAAGGACTATTTTCATGAACGGAAAAGAAGACTTTTTCGTGAAGGAAAAGAAGGCAAAAAAGACTTTCATGAAGGAAAAGAAAGGACTTTTTTTCATAAGGGAAAAGAAAGACTTTTCATGAAGGAAAAGAAGGACTTCATGAAGGAAAAGAAGAATTAAAGTCAGTGAAGGTGTTTTTCAAAAGAAAGATTTTCAATGAAGGAAAAGAAAGAATTTTCAGAAGGAAAAGAAGGACTTTTCAGGAAGGAAAAGAAGGACTTTTCATGAGGGAAAAGAAGGGACTTTCATGAAGGAAAAAAAAGAATTTTCATGAAAGGAAAAGAAGGACTTTTATGAAGGAAAAAGAAGGACCTTTTATGAAGGGAAAAGAAGGACTTTTATGAAGGAAAAAAAAGAACTGTTCATGAAGAAAAAAAGAAGGACTTTTCTGAAGGGAAAAAAGGGGGGACTTTTAATTTTGAAGGAAAAGAAGGACTTTTTCATGAAAGGAAAAAAAAAGGAACTTTCATGAAGGAAAAAAGGGATTTTTCATGAAGGAAAAGAAGGGACTTTTTTCTTTTAAGGAAAAAAGGTTTTCCGAAAGAAAAAGAAAGGGACTTCATGAAGAAAAAGAAGGGCTTCATGAAGGGAAAAGAAGGAATTTTCATGAAAGGAAAAGAAGGATTCCATGAAAAGAAAGAAGGCTTTTCATGAAGGAAAGAAGACTTTCATGAAAGAAAAGAAGGGACTATTCATGAAGGAAAAGAAGGACTATTCATGAAGGAAAAGAGAATTTCCAAAATTTTTGAAAGGAAAGAAGGACTAGTTATGAAGGAAAAGAAAAGGACTTTTCAATAAATAAAAGAAAAAAATTTTGAAAAACTATATGAAGGAAAAGAAGGAAAAACCTATTTTTCATGAAGGAAAGGAAAAGGACTTTTCATGAAGGAAAAGAAGGACTATTCATGAAGGGAAAAGCGAATTTTTGGAAGGAAAAGAAAGACTTTTCAAGAAGGAAAGAATTTCATGAAGGAAAAGAAGGACTTTTCATGAAGAAGGAAAAAAAGGGACTATTTTCATTGAAAGGAAAAGAAAAGACTTTTCGTGAAGAAAAAAGGAAAGACGTTTTCATGAAGGAAAAGGAAGGACTTTTCATGAAAGGAAAAGAAAAGACTTTTCAGAAGGAAAAGAAAAAAGACTATTCATGAAGGAAAAGAAGAACGGTGGGAAGGAAAAGAAAGATTTTTCAATGAAGGAAAAGGAAGAAATTTTCATAAAGGAAAAGAAAAGGACTTTTCATGAAGGGAAAAGAAGGAACTATCATGAAGGAAAAGAAGAATTTTTCCCCCTGAAGGAAAAAGAAAGACTTTTCAATGAAGGAAAGAAGGATTTTCTGAAGGAAAAGCCGACTATCAGAAGGAGAAGAAGAATTTTTTGTGAAGGAAAAAGAGGCTTTCATGAAGGAAAAAGGACTAGTTCATGAAAGGAAAAGGACTTTTCATGAAAGAAAAAGAAGGACTTTTCATGAAGGAAAAAAAAGAAGGACTTTTCCATGAAGGAAAAGAAGAATTTTCGTGAAGGAAAAAGGAAAGACTTTTCATGAAGGAAAAAGAAGGACTTTCTAAAGGAAAAAAAAGAAACTTTTCATGAAAGGAAAAAAAAGGACTTTTCATGAAAGGAAAAGAAGGACTTTTCATGAAGGAAAAGAAGGACTATTCATGAAGGAAAATAAGGACTTTTCATGAAGGAAAAGAAGGACTTTTCATGAAGGAAAAGAAGGACTTTTCATAAAGGAAAAAAAATAACTTTTCATGAAGGAAAAGAAGGACTTTTCATGAAGTAAAAGGACTTTTCATGAAGGAAAAGGACTTTTCATAAAGGAAAAAAAGAACTGTTCATGAAAGAAAAGAAGGACTTTTCATGAAGGAAAAGAAGGACTTTTCATGAAGGAAAAAAGGACTTTTCATGAAGGAAAAAAAGGACTTTTCATGAAGGAAAAAAAAGAACTTTTCATGAAGGAAAAGAAGGACTTTTCATGAAGGAGAAGAAGGACTTTTCATGAGGGAAAAGAAGGACTTTTCATGAGGGAAAAGAAGGACTTTTCATGAAGGAAAAGAAGGACTTTTCATGAAGGAAAAGAAGGACTTTTCATGAAGGAAAATAAGGACTTTTCATGAAGGAAAAAAAGACCTGTTCATGAAAGAAAAGAAGGACTTTTCATGAAGGAAAAGAAGGACCTTTATGAAGGAAAAGAAGGACTTTTCATGAAGGAAAAAAAGAACTGTTCATGAAAGAAAAGAAGGACTTTTCATGAAGGAAAAGAAGGACTTTTCATGAAGGAAAAGAAGGACTTTTCATGAAGGATAAAAAAAGAACTTTTCATGAAGGAAAAGGAGGACTTTTCATAAAGGAAAAAAAGAACTGTTCATGAAAGAAAAGAAGGACTTTTCATGAAGGAAAAGAAGGGCTTCTCATGAAGAAAGAAGGACTTTTCATAAAGGAAAAGAAGGATATGGTTCAGCCCTGAAGGAAGCGGCAGACCGGCCTCTTGGAGGAAGAGAGGACTAGTCTGGAAAAGTAAATGAAACTTGCGCTATTTAATTAGTTAACACTAAGTATCTTCGCATAAAAGTTGAGCTGGACTTTGAGGTTATGAGTACATCATAATTATCATAATGACGATAATTGACGATCAACTTGCCTTATATGCCTTACTGACTATTTCCTGCTCCCCCAGCTTCCCCGACACACCAGCATTCAAGTTTCTCGAAGTTTCTCTCATTCAACTTCAGATCAAAATGCCAAAATGTAGTGTCTTACGGAGGAGGCACAAGAAACACGACGCAAACATACCAAAGCTATTATCTCTTATTTCGTTGGTCTTCTCAATATTTAACATTTATACAAAAACATTGCAAGTACATTATTTGAAATGAGTGAAGAAAACGACTATTATTCATACTTTACCCAAGCAGGAGTTCTTCCACGTTATTCTCACCAATCAGAACTCGTGCAACATCATGGCTGCTATTAAACAACAATATTTCTTATGACCCAATTAACTTTTAAGACATGAAAATACACTTCATTAACTTTGTCCACAAAGCCCACGGAACCCTTTCGCCCAGACAGACACATCTCCTTGCAATTAGTAGGACTGCAAGAGGATTAAGAGCATCCGAGAATGCAACTAATTGCATTATACCGAAACTCGTGACCAGTTGGACTGGACACTCAAAGAGACAAAGGGAAGCTACTGTCATCAAGACGCCATCCGAACCTACAGAAATAGAATGGCAGAGTGCCCCTCATCAAACAGGATCTCATCTGAAAATGACAGAAGGTGGCACTGAAATTAAAAGGGAGGCCCTGCCAAAAATAAGAACATACTTTTAACGTTCAAACCAACGAGACGGCAATAACATGTTACAACTCTAAATCAAAGAATTATACGTATACTAAACTAATTAACATGGTATAACAACCTCTTGCGGATTTTCTTGAATTAATCAAGCGATCTCTAAGAAAAAATTTCTACTGCACATAAAGATAATATATATACTGCATCCAGTCTTGCAAGTGAAGATAAGACGCTGTATATAAATAGTTTTCATAGCTAATGTATTCAAGTTTGCTTTGTGCACGCTGTATATATATTAGCTGAATTTCAGTATAATGAGAAACGAAAATGCGAAGAGTGAACATTACTTTATTAATAAAAACGAAAGTACAAAGAGTGAACATGTATATAAACAACGTAAAATGCCAGAGAGCTAACAGGTACATTAATTATTATACTAGGAAATTCTGCGCTGTTCGGCATTTACTTATCAACCTGCCTCCTCTTCAAGAGCACTTCTGGCATCACATTCGTGAGGGCTACACTTCTAGTGTTGCTTCTTGCAGTGTCCAAGCTGGTAATGGGCAGCCATAAACAATTCTATTTCTCCAGCACCGAAAATGAGGATTAAAAAAACCATAATAATAACAAAATAAATAAATAAATAGCAAGAATCGATTCTTGCTATTTCCAGCTCACCTTTAGCAGTTAGATTGGATTCCTATAATATCTGTTCTTTTGATGAGAGTTATTAAAGTCTGGTTCTTGTTTGCAATTTTAATGCTTAGAATTGCATGGCACCTTTCTGTACTATTACAATGCGTAACAAAAATGGCCCCAATCCGTTAAGTAGATAAGATCTAAACGGATAAGAAATCACTTCCCTTAATCAACAAATATATATGGATTTTATTTATCAGTTAAATCTAATAAACAATATAACCAAATATGGATTAATTCAAAACTCTTTCCAGTGGTTAGGAAACGAAATCCACGAGAGAGCATCCTAAAACTTTTCAATCTTCTTGAAAAAAAAATTCCTATTTTTAATCTAACCAAGGTATCGGTAATCTGTGCTATCCTGAAAATTGATGTAGACATTTAAAACACTAATGTATTAAATAAAAAAAAGTGCGACTCAAGCTTACTCTGACTTCTAGCCCCACCAAAGTTAACGGCATTGATATAGGCATTCACATACTCCAAAGAACGATCACACGAGAGAGAGAGAGAGAGAGAGAGAGAGAGAGAGAGAAAAAAAAAAAAGAGAGAGGAAGAGAATGAGAGCGAGAGAGAGAGAGAGAGAGAGAGAGAGAGAGGAGAGAGAGAGAGAGAGAGAGAGAATATTAAAACATAAAAAGTACATTTTTAAACAAGATAGTTCGAAGACCATAAATATCAACAAAGGTTAAGCAACACATTCCTAAAAAAAAAATCCATTCTCCCAAAAAGTTGAATTTCTGTCTCTCCAAATCTCTTGAGCACTTGTTACCAGTCGCTAACACCATATTCATTCGGTTTTCGCGAAATAAACACATTTTGAATAATCCCGCTAATAGTCAGGCGTACAAATGAACGCATTGATCCAAACATGTGACCTCAATTCTTATTTGATCTTTGACCTCTAAGTATGATCTTGACTTTGGCCTCGGCCCCATTTGTCACAGGGGTAACATCAGAGGATTATGCATACTTTATCACACAAGAAGCTCCTATCTCATACAGCTCAAAAGTTATGGTGAGTGTGTAATTCATATTTGATCTTTAACCTCTAAGTATGACCTTCACCCTGACTTCACTCTGCACGTTGAAATCATAAGCAGAGTCTGCTAGCCAGATATGAAGTCTATCTTTTGAAGTTAAAAGTACATGGTTAATGTCAAATTCATACGTGACACTTTACCTCTAGTTATGAATTGGCCTCAACCCGTCTCTATATCATGTAGTTCAACAGCTATGAGCAATATTTAATTCTTATAAAACTTTTGACCTCTGTGACCCTAACAACTACCCTGGCCTCATTCTATGACCCTACAAATGACTTTGACCTCACTGAGATCATCAAAGGATTATGCATGTCAGATAGGAAGTATGCGTCTCATATAGTTGAAAAATTATGGCCAATGTTAAATTTATGTTGACCTTTGACCTCGATATATGATTAACTTCGACCTCATTCGACACATCGGCATCACTATAGTAGATTCACATCAACCGTGCATTTGATGTCTAGGCCAGTCCCATACGACGCTCCCGATTGGCTGTTGATAAGCCAATCACCGGGCTGGAAGATCTCAGTCTCTCGAGAGAGTTAACATAGGTGGGATCTATGTTCCACCTATCCTGAGCAATACTTATAAAAGACGTATCCCACAGGAGAGCTGGAACATAGATCCTACCCATGTGAACACTCGAGAGAGACTGAGACTTTCCAGCCCTGGGATTGGCTTATCAACAGCCAATCTGGAGCGTCGTAAGGGACTGGCCTAGACATCAAATGCACGGTTGATGTGATTGTACTATAGTTGTTCGCGCACGCTGTACAGGAAGGCTTTATCTCGGGTAGAATACAAGTTATGGGCAATATTTTATTACTGATTACCCTTTGGCTGCCCCTGGTAGGTTGAACTTTGATGAACTCATGAACATCCACACTCAACTTTTTGAGTAATCCTATCAACAAACAAGCAAACAAACAGTCAGTCAAACATCCAAACAAACTGGACCAAAAACGTGGCCGTTTTGTCGAAAGTGAAAATTATTATGTGCCACGAAAACCTCATCACTGCTCTGCTTTTTGGTTAGCTCACGGCGCAAATATCTTTAAGAAAAGTATTTCACGACTTTCAGGTTTCATTTCACTTTTTTAAGGTAATCAAGGAAAATAAAGACTAAAAATGAACATAATGAAACACCTGAGAACTGAACTACAAGGAAAAATATAGAAATAAAAATCATACAGTTAGAAGAGATTGGTTTAATCTCAAATTATATGTATATGATGAAACAACCTTGGTACCTCAACATAGGCTTCAGGTTAAAGAAATGAAAAATTACATTGTCTTCTGAAAACTGGAAGGTAACTATAAAATGTAACCTATCACATATGCTTCATTATTCGTCTAACTCTATAAATTTTCGGTCCATGTATAAAAGTGAATGCAAGAAAGCAGCTGAACCACAAATCTCAAATACACCTGGCGTTTTTCTCTTTTCACTAACAAACTATTGAATCGGTAACGATTATATCATGACTAATATTTTGGCATTTATCAGGAGGAACTGTTCCATTTGTATTGCAAAGAAGCAATTTGTCACACTTTCCTGCACCTGTGGAATACTGTCTCTCTTGAGAAATTGCCTTATTTACACCAACTGATTTTCCTTTGCACTAAATTGTATTCTCGTCATGTTTACGTCTGCCATTCTGGCTGCCGTGTCAAGAAAACATCCAAAACTTTACCTTTAATCTGAACCAAAATAAGGAAGTCTTCACACGGAAACTCACTGTTCAAACCTGCAATTTCAAGCAACTGCCTTTGTTATACAATTTTACGTTTTGGCTCATTTATTTTTTGTAAAAGTGAAATACACAGAAACTGCATACATGAACAAAGCTAAAAATTATAAATACAACATCTCTTTTTCGTGCAGTCTTGAGCTAAAGAACGATTTGAGAGGCTGAAAGCTTTCATAGTTACGAATGGCATCACAAGCAAACATTTATAAAGCGAACTTAGATTGGTGGCTTTCTTTACTTCGAGTGCACATTTATTTCAAGCGTAAGTACCTTGCCTTCTTCCACTTCTAACTATAGGTTTCCATTACTGAAAAAGTTAAAATTTATTTCTCATCGATACACAACAATACACGTATTTTTATCTTATATCGTATCATACATCAGTAATTCCAATTCCGGTCAAATATGTTTGGACAACGTTTTCTGGAACTGTTAGTTAGGTTGCTAGGCGATATTCTGTTATGTGAATAATATCATGTTTTTCGTTCATTTTCAAATATTTTTACCTTAACGAGAAAGAATATCCCAATCCTTTATTATTTACTTTTAATGATATGTAAACATACATGTAATTTTCCTACTAATTACTCAATACAGAAATCTAGAAATGAATTTTATACACTCCTACAGCATTTCTGTATTCATTAAGAGGAGTTACTCCGAACAAATTTATCTTTTCCCTAACTAATGAGAACTCTATAAATAGTTCTTATGTTTTTTTAATTACTTCTTTGGAATACGTGCCTACCGCAAATATGGCGCTGTTCTGTCCTGGACCTGATTACTACTATTCGAACACACCAAACCATCTAGCTCTTATAAATGTTGCTAGTGAAGAGACTTGAATATTACTCTCTGGGCCTTTATAAATTCTCTCACCTTTTTCACGTACAGGAATTTATACTGTGGTAGTTTATAAATAAAGGATAGAATCTATCGGTTTTTTCTAAACAATCATATAACGACTTCTTGACTCTTGCATGCCCCCATACTACGCAACTCCAAAGTTATCCTATCCATCCAATCTTTCTTAAAAGCTTTTGTTCAAAGTTTCCTTGTCTTGTTAAACTATTTTTGTCCTTCGTTCGTCTTACTCTTACTTCACACAAAAAATGTTCAACTGCCAGAGACACCTTTTTCCAATACTTCATTTTCAATACTTTTTCGTCTCTGCAAAATCGCACTGAGCCCACAAACTGATGCCCCTCTAGGATACCAAAGGTCAGCTACCATCATTAACGCACATATATATATATATATATATATATATATATATATATATATATATATATATATATATGAATATATATATATATATATATATATATATATATATATATATATATATATATATATACACACACATATATATATACATGAATATATACACAAATATATGTATATATGTATAGATACATATATACATATACATATAATACATAGTTTGTGTGTGTGTGTGTGTGTAAAAATGGTAATAAGAATGATAGTATAATTGTGATAAACTTTAATTTCTGTTACATCCATATATTTCTGCCCATATTCTCTCTCTCTCTCTCTCTCTTTCTTTCTCTCCCCGTCCTCTAAAGACTTTTATAGTAAAAACTTATCCTTTTAATGTTCCAGAGAAGGATGCTCAGCGGAGACAAGAACGCGTCACAAGAAAAACAATGAGGACAAAAGATCCCGCCGGTACTTTTATCTCAACGTCAACAAATATGACAATGACAAACAGAAGAAAAGGTCCTTTTCCTCAGGTTCGGGAAGTCGACTGACA
The DNA here is from genome assembly GCF_015104395.2 of Macrobrachium nipponense. Taxonomy (NCBI): domain Eukaryota; kingdom Metazoa; phylum Arthropoda; class Malacostraca; order Decapoda; family Palaemonidae; genus Macrobrachium; species Macrobrachium nipponense. The sequence goes on from NC_087210.1 coordinate 58,180,752, forward strand.
ACTGCGGCTCAGTCGTGGCGTCCTTGTGTGCAACAACCGTGTAAATGGTTTCCCACATAAATAAAAGCTTTTATAAAGAGACTGTTTCATTTAATTCATAGTACCTAGTCGCGCAGTCTAGTGACCAGCACTTCTTTAGGGTTTCTTTCATATACAGATAGGCGACCTTTAAATGTAACTCCGGTATTTTGTTTTCAGTGCAGAATACAAGGTGTGATGTGGCCAGTAAAGTGAACTGACTTATAAAAATTCAGAAATTACTAGACATTCTACCGATAGGGTAACAGGTAATTTTTCAATAAAATATTTAAAATTTTATTTATTATATATATGCATTAACTCAAAACTCGAATTGGTATGGCTTCCAATATATCTGGCCCCGGAAGGCTCAGCTTCCCTATTTTTTTTTTTTTTTTTTGAGAGAGAGAGAGAGAGAGAGAGAGAGAGAGAGAGAGAGAGAGAGAGAGAGAGAGAGAGAGAGACTTTCATCTGTCTATTCAACACGACCTTCTCACAATTTATTTAAAAGTTCCCCATTAATATTGCAGTCTAATAAATGACATCGTCGAGCAAGTAGCGATGGCAATCCATTTTTCTGTGAAGTCGACCTCCGCGTGGAAGAAAAAAAAATTGGGTCTGTGTTTACCTGGGGCAATGCAATTAAGAGCTCTGATAGGTAATAAATTTGTTTAACCTTGTTTAGATGTGGCACAGGCTATTTGGCTATTTGCAAATTTACAATAACTAAGCCCATCATTGACTATTTGCAAATTTGCAATAAGTCCATCAACTGCATTTTAAAACAATTATTGTTATTTTTAATAATTGACTATTTGCAGATTTACACTAAGTCCATCAATTGCTTCTTAAAAAATTACTGTTATAATATTATTAATTAGACTATTATACGCACAGGTATCACATCCTTACTGCCATGTCAAACTTACGAAAACCTACGCATTATATATCACCGCAGAAAATTAGAAATTCCAAAGTGACTGTGGTTACAAAATATTATCAAGCACTGCTGTGGCAAAGGTCAATCAAAAACGTTCAGGAAAGGAATTCATATAAAATGATCACTTCATTAAACATTTTATTCGTGGAGGTTCTGGGTAATTACAGAAAGTGAACTCCCATAAAGATGATGCAATCATTGATTCGCTTGCATAGGAAAAGATGACTGCTTTTCTGCCCTAATACATTGGTGCAGAATTGAGTAATAAAAAGGACAAGGGCATAATACTTGGACCACATGACCTAATTCCACGTTTTATAGCTATTAAGCCAGCCTGGGAAACGCACCGCTGCTGGTACCAAAATAGATCTCGAATATTAAGGAGAATTGTTCCCTTCCATAATGAAATGCGTTCAGACAAGATACTTCTCGCTAATTAAGATTTGTCATCTCGCTAATTAAGATTATTATGCATGAACTGCCAAAAGTCGGAGACGTTCGTCTGCAAATTTGCATCCTATTGTCTAGCATATTTCAGAACTGTTTTTCAATTTACATAAGGGGGAAAAGAAAACACCACGCAAAAAGTTGCGAGGCAATTCACGGAGGTTTTGCGAATGAGAAATGAGAACATTGATTATTGATTTATGCAAACTTTCGTCGGAACAACTATAGCCCTCGAGGCCAGATGCAAGCAGCGAGGAAATGAACACATGGTAAAATGTTGATACAAACTTGAAATACAAAGATGGCTTAGACGACGAAAAGAGAATTATTATGATATCATTAACAAGGATACGCCGCGCGATGAGCATCACTTTCATCAACGTTATTCATATATATTTACTCATAAATATATATATAATATATGTATTATATATATATATATATATATATGACTGGTAAAAATGTTCTGTTACAACAGAATTCCATCTAATAAAAGGAGCCCATAAAAACACCAAAATATAAAGAGAAAATACTATATTTCAGAGACTGCTGTCTCCCTCTTTAGGTAGATGAATGCGAAAAGTTTACAGAAAAGGTGGTATTTATACCAAGAGGTCCATCCACAGGCAAGCCAATTTAGGTCACCCCCGCTGATAATCTTCCTCTAATCTTCTTAAGCGTTGGTTGAATGAAAATCTTGTCGATCGTATCTGAATCCCATGCTCCTTTTGAGATGTTCATTACCTGCCTCTCTTTTATTAAGGCCGATTCCATCATTTGACTCTTGTACCGGCAGTTGCTGCTATAAATTATACGTGACAAATTCCAGTTTATTCTATGGTTATGTTCATTTATATGGTTGAAAATAGCTGAGTTCTGTTGTCCATACCTAACTGACCGTTTGTGTTGTATTAATCTCTGGGGAAGTGATTTACCTGTAAATCCGATGTAAGATTGGTCACAGTCCTGGGATGGGCTTTGATAAACCCCAGTGTCCTTGGGGGATGTCTTTTGTTGGACGTTATAATCAGGGATTTGGCTAAGGTGTTTGGGTAAGTAAATGCAAAAGGGTTAGATTTTCCGAGGGTCTGAGTCACTTTCTTAATCGTGTCCAGGTGTGGAATTTTTATTTTATTGTTGGGTGTATCTCTGGTCTTGTCTTTGGGGGATCGGTAGAAAATTACGTTTGCTTTGTGAATTGCTCTCTCAATTATATGGTCAGGATACTTTAAAGACGAAAGTTGCTTACGAATTAGTTCAAATTCTTTTTCCAGGAAATCTGGGGAACAAATTTGTAAGGCTCTTAAGAACAGTTTGCTGGCTACACCTATCTTGGTAGCAATGTCGTGATTGCTAAAGTAGTGAATGTATGAAAGTGAGAACGTTGGTTTTCTGTATATGGTAAATTTGTATTCTGTCGTGTCTCTGATTATTAAAACATCAAGAAAAGGAATTTTGTTGTCTGTTTCCCATTCAACTTTAAATTTGATGCTGGACACTAATGCATTTAATTTTGAAAGGAATTCATTAAAATTGCCCCACCTATTATCCCAAAATGTTAGAATATCATCTACATATCTCATCCACAGCATGTTTTTGGGATTTATTGCATTTATTACTGTAGTTTCAAAGTATTCCATGTACAGATTGGCTAAAACAGGACTTAAAGGACTACCCATACTACACCCGAATTTTTGCTTGTAGAATGATTCCCCGAATGAAAATACGTTATCAGATGCACATAATTCAACTAACTTTATTATTTTGTCAAGCGCCAATGGGAAATTATCTGAATAGGGGGATAATTTTTCCATCAAAAACTGAAGAACGTCCTGTTCTGGTACTTTTGTGAATAGGGAATCTACGTCAAGGCTTAAAAGTTTTATGTTGTGAAGTGGTATATGTGCTTCTCTGAATTTGTGACAAAAATCTTCCTAATGTTTAATGTGACTGGGAGAAAAAGTGCCTTAAAAGGGGGATAGGAGGCCAGCTAACCATTTAGAAATTTTGTAATTGAAAGCTCCGGCACAAGAAACGATGGGTCTCAATGGGAGTTTTGGGAAGGCCATAAAAGTAGGGTAATTTAGGTTTAATTACTTTAAATTTCTCTGATAGTTCAATACTCTTTTTGTCTTGGCCAAAAGACGGCAAAATCTTAATAATGGACAAAGACTTCTACCTCGACAAAATCAACCAGCTCCTTAGCGACACAAACGCTTACGACAAACTGACGAAAAATCCCCTCCAAAACGTTCCCACAGAATTTTTTCCGAAAGTAAGATTAATTGGCCAAGACAAAAAGAGTATTGAACTATTAAAGAAATTTAAAGTAATTAATCCTAAATTACTCTACTTTTATGGCCTTCCTAAAACTCACAAAGACAATCTTCCATTCAGACCCATCGTTTCTTGTGCCGGAGCTTTCAATTACAAAATTTCTAAATGGTTAGCTGGCCTCCTATCCCCCTTTTAAGGCACTTTTTCTCCCAGTCACATTAAACATTAGGAAGATTTTTGTCACAAATTCAGAGAAGCACATATACCACTTCACAACATAAAACTTTTAAGCCTTGACGTAGATTCCCTGTTCACAAAAGTACCAGTACAGGACGTTCTTCAGTTTTTGATGGAAAAACCACTGGCACTGGACCATGATCAGTTACTGCTGCAGTGTGGAGTCTGCGGTGGGAGGTTGAAACCAACATTCTTGGAAGCTTGAAATTAAAGTCAATGGCCTCTGTGTACTTGTTCCATGTGAATAGGTTTCATTCTACTGAATTATGGTGCTCTAAGTTAGGTTATATGATGCTTCCCAGTCAGGTACGACTCAGTACCCTACGGTATGTTAAGTTAGGTTAAAGAAGTAAAGATTAGGTTTTACGATGCTCCAAGTCTGCTTAGGGGAGGAATTCACAGGAGGCAAGACCCCATGTCAGGTAGGACGCAAGGGATACAAGGTTAGGATGTCTTATAATTCACCACTGTCACACTTTTGCGCTTCATAATGTGTTTGTGACTGATACTGATGTACATTGAATCATCTCTTTTATATCCCAAACAGCTTATCTTGTGATGTATTCATTTTAGACCATATCTGTTAGTATAATTCACTCGTTTTTTGTTTTTCCCCGACCGAAAAACCCTGTTTCTCACTGGGAATACTCCACAACTTTTATATACAGGGAAGCTGGGGAGACAAACCCAAAACCAAGTGGTTGCACTCACAATTGTAGTGAGAAATGCATAAAATCACAAAAAAGTAGTTGGAGAGTCATATAGATAATTTATTTGGAGAAAAATTAAACATCATATATTTACCAAATTTTGATCCAATTTAATTTCCCGGTTACAAAAAACTATGAATATTTCAGGATCAAAAGTGAAGAAGGTAAATCCTTATACCAAAACAGTTTAATTATAACAATGCATTTTAAATATTGCCCTGATAGTACTCATTATACAACAGTGCCTTACCCACTAACTACAACGGTATATGACCAATTGTAAGTTTAATGTTCTAGATATCTAGAACATTAGCCATTCAAACCAGGTCCCTGACGAAGGGGGTCGTGAGTTTTTCAACTGTATCTAGCGACAACACTTTTTAAAGTTGTTATTAGCACGAAGTGTAGATAAATTCATTTTAATTCCGTAGTGAATAACGAGCCACAACAAAAGAACGCAGACGAGGAACTATAAACCACCGAGAAAAGTTTTGTCGAAAGTGCCAATAATCTTTCAAGCAGCCGCCTTAACTTTCCAATATCGCCGAAGCTCTTGGCCAAAGTGTCGAATCCCGTAAAATTCTTGTCAAAACCTTCAATATCTTGCAGAAGTTGTTGGGAACCGTCAGTAACTCCTGACAGCCATTTCACTAGGGGAAAAAAAAAAAGCACCGTTGGTCGAAAGGTCTCGCGACAATATGGTTTCGAGGATAGGAAGAATAACTAAAACCTTTTCATGACACTTCGAGCGACCGAAATCATGTGGGTTTCTGTGACCTTCAAAATGGCTCTCGTAGTGCTGACCATCAAGCCTGCTTGGCGGTTTATATTCACAACGATTTATTGGAATAAAATAACATTAGCTCATACCACGTCACTAATTTTATCAATGATATTATACAGCAATTATTCGAGAAATTAATTCATATATTGTCGCATAACTCACGAAACAATAATACCTCATATTCTCAAAGGAAACAAGACTTTGCAGGAGAATATTTTACTGAGGAAACCGATACATCTGAATCAAGATAAACTGTGTAGGATGAACGCCTAGCGGATAATTATCAAAGGACAGATAAAAGGCTATGTAGGGTGAACGTTATGTAGGATATTTAACAGAAGAGTTAAAAGAGTTATAATTTCGACAAGAAGAAAGGCTGTGCTGGATAGTATTCCAAAAATGAGCAATAACAAAGGCAATCCTATCACGATGTTTTTATCATCTGATCATTCATCGACATTAAAAACATTAGAATCACGCTAAAAAATATTTCAGGAGAGATATTGAAACCAAAAACTGTCATAAAAAAATACATCCGTCTAAACTTCAACAAAACGGCTCTCGTTATGTGCGATAAAACAGGAGTACTAAGTAAACAGCTCAATTACAAATTTTAACCATTTATTGCTAAGTCAACTCGCGTACTCTGAAGCATTTGTATATATATATATATATATATATATATATATATATTATATATATATATATATATATATATATATATAAACAATGTGTATTGCACGAAAGGATATACTAGTTCAGACAGTTGCAAGTGTACCTGGGAATATATTTGTAACTGAATACAAAGAAGATAAAGAGACATGGAAACAGGTATATATATAAAAAAGTGTTTACCAATGCGTAGCTTTAAAGCTCCTTAAAGGAAACACATATGGTTATTAAGAATTTAATTCGCGAGTCACATTCTTCTGAGCCTTTAAAACTTTCTCTCTCTCTCTCTCTCTCTCTCTCTCTCTCTCTCTCTCTCTCAGAAACTGGAATGTAGGGATACTTCATATCATATCATATCATATCATAACGCAGTCACAGACACAGAGGAACTCGAATAATCTTCAATGATGGATACGTTCAGTCTTTCATAGATATATCACATTCCGCTGACCATTGTATTCCATCTATATCCTTCATCCTAATGGAATTATTGAGAAATCTGTTGTCAATTTACCTGACCTAGCTTTGTTTTACCCATGAAAAGACATTAAAAGTTCTGAGTGTAAAATATGTAAAATCCGGTACTAAAAGTTCAGTTATAAATTGCGTCATCTAATTTCGTTGTTTTTTTTTCATTCTTTTTTACGTGTTCAGGATAAAGTACTGTAAACTATTTTTATCATAAATTACTATAATATTTACAAAAGCTCCTAATATTTTAAAAGTAAATCCCACGCGTTACTGATTTATATTAGATTTCGGGACGAGTTTTTCACTCGAACAATGTAAATCCTGTGAATCAATAACCCAACTGCATTATAAATAACGCATATTTGGACTAAAGTTAATCACTGTTACAGTTGAACTATATAGAAATAATTGCCCTTCAAAGACCTTGATTAACACTCTTACGGTAGGAATGCTTAATCAATCACTCTTTATTAAGGTGCTATTAATTCAGTGAGAAAGAAATAACCACACGAGAGAGAGAGAGAGAGAGAGAGAGAGAGAGAGAGAGAGAGAGAGAGAGAGAGATCCTTACGTAAAGTTTCCATTCTTAAAAGCTTGCATGAACGTGTCTGCGTTCTATGGCGGAAATCCTTAATATATCATTTTAAAATATTGGAATGTAATAGTTGTCAGTTACTAATTTTTAGTAATAAGATAATAACTATGTTTTTCTCAATTCGTGATGGCTACAACAAACACCTCTACTGTATTATAGACATTTGAACAAGAGAGCATAGATATTTGGCATTTATCATCAACCTTAAGGCGAGCTGCCTTTACAAGATGAAAGTATTGCAGCCACCTTTAGAAAGGCAGGAAAAGTGGAACCGTGAAACCCAGTTGCAGCAAGGCTTCGTCTCTAAACCAATACTTCAATATTCAGTAAAAATAAATATTCCTCTTTGTAACAAGAACGCTGTCTGAAACTTACGGGAACTGAAATATTGTTCCCCGGCTTCGTGCTTTAACAACTTCACATCTTTTAGGGAACTAACATAAAATACTTTTTAAAAATAATTATATAAATAAAAGGGTTTGTTTTGCAACGTCAATTCGCCTAAATAAATAGACAACATTCTCTCAATCGATCAGAGAGAGAGAGAGAGAGAGAGAGAGAGAGAGAGAGAGAGAGAGAGAGATGAAACCCATCTTTATCCAATCCGAGTTATCTATGCGAGCAATCGGAACCAAATCCTGATGGAAAGGCCTTAATCTCCCAAAATGACTTAAGCTGCCCCACCAACAGTTTCTATGAGAGGAAAATTTTCTTTCCTTTTTGTGAGCATAATTAATACGCTTTCCTCTTAAATGCTTAAAGGGGAACAACCCTGATCTTCAGAATTACTTGAAAATGTTTCACGGCAATTACTTCTTTCGCATAGTCCGAGTTTGATCTGAAAGAACTTATTGATTGGTTTCCTTATCCCCCAAATTCTATTTCTTTATGCACCTGCATCCCCTTCTAAAGGATATCCACTTTCCTTCAGTGACTTGACTCAAGACATTTAAAGGTTTAAATTTCATCACACAATTTGCATGCTGTCCGTAAGAGATTATTGCTACGTTTAGCAAAAATGAACACCTTTCTCACCTTCTTTGCAGGTTTATTTTACTTTTATTATTAAATAACCAACAACAATACCCCACTTATTTTTCTTTATCTACTTATCTCTGCCAAGACCATAATCTTTAGCATCATCTTGTATTTCCCACGATACTGATGTCTCTCATCATCTAGTTTTCGCCCCTTATCAGCAGCTACATTCGAGAACTTCATCCCAGAGAGTGTTACTCTGCTTAATGCTCGTAACAACTCTTGAAATGCCCTAGAATCGACTTCAACAGAGGAAGGGTGTTCCACAACACTAATCTTGACTCGCTTCCTTTCACAGTAAAAAGAAGATCCAGGATTACGAGAGCAAATCCCTTCGGCTTACGACCAGACAAATAAGACAGTCACGTTAGGAGACAAACGTTCCGAGGAAACCTAATATAACAATCGAAGGCGGCAATTCACAAGTATATAAGCCTAAAAGTTCAAAGAAAAAAGTTAATAAATCTAAGATATGTAATATAAAGATGCCCTCTTGGTCTTTTATTCCAGCCCTAAGCCTAACTATTATAAAAAAAAATCGCTTCCTTGGAAATCAAAATGAATATATCAAATCTACACCGTCAATAAAACAATTTCAATTTCCTCCTTGCTCCACAAGAGAATTCTTTTCTTTTATATCCTAAGCCTTGTGGTAAAAATTAATGATATTGCTGGAGATCTAGAAAAGAGCAGGAAAATGACATTCACAGACGTCCAATACTTCGCCTGTTATTTTCCCCTACAGGGTTCTGAAAGCTTCTTTCATTCTCAAAATGTGTTCCTACTGGGAGACATTACGAGCCTTGCAATGCAATACGGACGGGTGATTCTTTGCATGTGCAAAAATTGTTAGAAGTTGTTTTGAAAAAAAAAAAAAATCACATTACATACGTTAAATAATAAGCAGATTCCAATATGAGGGCATGGCTATGGATGGAAATCAGACCTCTCTTGACTATAATATCAACCCTCCTGAAAAAAAAAATGATCCACTTCGAGAATAAAAATCAAGTCTCACAACTACCAAAACCTTCATAACCTTACAATTTTAGCTCGAATTTAATGAACATTAAAACTGTTTTGTTACATACATCGTTCCCACTGTCAACACTCCACTTTCTAAATCTACCACTTGCCAATAACCTATATTATAGCATTCTTCGTTCATGACCAAACCACCTCACATTCTCTCATTTAAGCCTTTTCATATTATCACTTTTTCAATCACTTATTTACAAGCATTAAACACACTTCATCAAGACCTGGCAAAACATTCTCTAGCATTCCAGTGCATGCCTCATTGACCAAACTTCAGTTTAGTAAATTCGGCAGAGCTTCCAGCAACTTCCCTTTTGTAAACATGACTGGTACCCATTTACTCTATCTTATTCGAACAGGAAACTTTCTAAAATAATTATAACAAGTCTCCGGGTATTCTCTTCGCCATTTCCAATCAATAATGTATCCACCTGAAACATCAGCCATTCCAGTACTCACCCACTACTTAGCTAATCAAAGTAGCTTGCACCAACACTTCTCAATAACCTCTTCATCATTTCAACTATATAAGTATCATCCAGCTAACTGTAGGTATCTAGTAACTGCATCCCAAAAACCAATGTTCTCACGGAATTGTGTGTGTGTGTGTGTGTGTGTGTATGTAGTACATGCACACACACACACGCACATATATGTTGTATATATATTATATATATATATATATATATATATAATATATATATATAGATATATATATATATATATATGTATGTATGTATATATATATACACACACAAACAGATAGATATAACATACTACATACTACAGCCTTGAAGAGTATATGAAGTACATAATATTTCAGAATATGGGCCATACACTCATCAGAAACAGTTTTTGGTTTGAGGAGGGAAACAGGGGGAATGAAAATGGTGAATGGTGAGATGAGGAGATGAAAAGGTTAGAGAAAGAAAAGCAAATTACTTAAGGCGCACCGCAAGAAAGAGGAAAGCTCATGTGCACAAATACAGAAAGATAGATAAGGTGGTGTCCATAGGAAGGTGAAATAAGAAAAAGACAATAAGAGGGCATACTTTATATCAAAAAGAGGGGGGCGGAATGGGTATAGTCAGTTATGTAATAATGGCTACCCCCTGGATTCTAGTCTAAAAATAAAATGAGATGATGCCTAAAGAGAATGCAATCCTGTATGGATGGATTATTTTGACAGTTTGTCCATTGTAGAAGACAGAAGAAATACAGAGCTGAGTGACACACGAGTGGAGGTGGTTAGGTCAAGTTTGAGAATGTTCCTGGAACTGATTGTTCATGAGGCTGGAGAATAGAAGACATCAGGTGCTGATGGAACAACAATTGAGATTATGTGGTCCGTTCATGAAAGTGTGCCTGAGAGGCTGACCACTTTGATTAAGGTATGTCTGGATGAAGGAAAGATTCTAAAGGAATGGGAGTGGGGAACAAGTATTCTTTTGTATGAGTAAGAATTACACGGGCCTAATGTTACTCAGCATACCAGGGGAGGTTTTTGGTCGGAAATGAGAGAAGAGTGGTGTGGGAAAAGCAATGTAGGCTTAGACAAAGAAAGTATGTAGATAAAATGTTCGTTTTAAGAACAGTCATAAGAGATATTAGAAAGTAAAGAAAAGTTACATGTGGCTTACATGGACACAGGAAATGCGCATGAAAGAAGTGATAAAATTTATTTGTAGTGTGGAAGTGTAAGGTAAAATATGTGTTGCTGAGAGCAGGAGAGAACTGATAAAATTGATGCGGAATGTGTGAAGATGTACCTATGGTATAAGATATGTGGCTGAGAGCGATCAAAGGATGATTTGATGGTTTCAAAGACTAAAGATTTTTAGACAGGAGAGTGGCTAGTTTGGTGTAAATGTTGAGCTGAGACAGTTGTATGTTGTCTACATGGGTGTTTAATATCTTTATGGATGTAGTTATAAGAAAGTAAAAAACGCATGTGAAAGCATTTGAGAGGAAAATATTGAGTAAAAAATTTAAATAAGAGTATGGTTACGAAGGTAAAATGTACAAACTAGGAAAATGGGGCAGTGAAAAGGAGATGTTAGGAAGAAAGAGACTTGCAAAATATTCGAAAGAGGCTTGGAGTCTCTGGGGAATCCAAGGTGAAAATTTATTGGTGAATTGTTGATTTCAATTTTCCTTATGGAAATAGTGTGGTTAGTTATTACAAACCCAAAAAATTATTGGGCGGGGGGGGGGGGGGGGGGGCGGCTGGAGCTGTTAAAAAATGAACTGTTTGCCTAGCAAATGTGGCCTTACGAAGAAATAAAAGGAAGACAAATGTTGCGAAATGAAGAAGTGGTAAAATTGGAGGTTAGCGAATCAGTATTTTGAGAAGCTAGATTATGTGGAAAGAACGAAGAATGATCAGTGGAAGAAGACTTCAAGATGATGGACAGATGGCGCAAAAGAGGTATTAGAAAGGAATTGACTGCAAGAAGAGAGAGTATGCGTGCAAGATAAAGGTCGTGTACAGGTGATGTTGAACATTCCATTAGTAAAGGCACGACAGTCACAATAACTTGCTTATCAGGTATAAAGTAATGAATGTATCCGACACACTGCACATAAGTCTTTTTGTAGGTGTAAACAGCGACTAAAGTTGCTCAAATATTCTACAAACGGAGGTTCATACATCATTTATCAGCTAAAAATATTCATTGATAACTGTCTTGGATGAACTACTTAATGTACTTTGTATGAACACATATACACATACATACATACATACATTTATATATAAATATATATATATATATATATATATATATATATACATACTATAGTATATATGTGTGTATTATATATACACACATATATATACTTATAAATGTTTTTCACATCGTCGTAACATTTTTTTATATTCATAATTATTAAATTACATAAGCCGTTTGATATCCACTTCGCTCTACCTCGTAAATAATACCGAAAAAGAACTATATCTAAGGGAATGTTCGTCACCTAGAGGATTCGATCGCAGGTGACGAACCACTTATCAGTTATAATTCTCCTTCAGTATTATTTCCAAGGTAGAGCGAACTGGACATTAAACGACATTTGTAAATTAATGTTTGTTAACTATCCTAACAAATTACTGTCAACTTTAAAAAAACCGTACATCTCTATACATTCTTTCATTTTTGTTCTGACCAATTTATTAGAATACGAGGTAATCGGGTCTGATTTATGGTACAGCAAATAACACACAATCATAAAATTTTCCCAATATACTGATCAAACCTTGCAATTTAATAAGAAATCTTTGAATGATTCATGACTCGGTACAAAAGTTAAAAATATTGAGCAGAAATTTAACTATGGCTAGCTGGAAAGCTAGAAGTTAACGAAGTATTCACAACTTCCGAACTGAACAGGAATTATGAAGCCCCTGGTCTATCGAAGAGACCCGAGAGCAATTTTCCTCTGATCAATTTTCCCGAGTTCAGATGTCGAGAGACAAAATCGGATTTGGCTAAAGACCCGAGATGTCCTGATTGACTAAACAGGACGGTTATCCAATTCACCCCATCCGTTTCCGGGCAATACAATCAGAGCTGTCTACCAACCGTCAAAATGAAGTTGTTTTATTTGGAAGCTCGAATATTTCCACGGCGCTCACTGCATGCATGCCTCTTGTCGTTTTGACGTAAAGCATTTCCCCTACCAAATGTATAAAATGATTAAATCAAGCTGCCATTTTACTATTTTTATGTTTAACTTTTTATTCTTTTTATTTTCAAAATTGTTAATATAGTGTTTTTTTCTGAAAATGGAAAAGGAATCTCTGATGTTATTTTTTTTCAGTTTCCGAAAAGGAACAGTAACTATCTCGTTTTGTTCTTAGGTGTTCCGCTTTGTTGATCGGTGCTACTGTGTTGTGTTTATTTGATAAAATAAAAATACAAAGATACCCGTAATTCTACTTCATTTCACGATAATTCGCTTGTGTCAGATGAGAACAAAATACCATCGTTACTTTGTTCTGTGACACTGATACATATGACGATGTCGATTATTAAAAAAGAATATAAACTCCACAGCGTAAACCGAAGTGTACAATGTAGCAACCTCAAATGATGACAATTAATCACAGAACTCTTTACTACGTTGCAAACTGAGTCAGATTCCAAATTCTTGGGTCCGTACAAAAGACGATCGCATATATATATATATATAGGAGAGAGAGGAAGAGGTGAATTGATACCACATATTTTTCTTTCCTTAAAATAAACATATTCTTAGAATATCTATATATAATATTAGTAATAATATATATATATATATATAATATATATATAGATATTCTAAGAATATGTTTATTTTAAGGAAAGAAAAATATGTGGTATCAATTCACCTCTTCCTCTCTCTCCTAAAATGCGCAGCAAGAGAATTTCCAACAAAATCCAAGAATTACGTAAAATCTAACTGGCTTGGAAAAACGGCAAGGACAAGAAAATTAATGCACCCATGCTCCCTAATTTCATGTAGGTATTCATAAAATTCCTCCAAACTTTCGCGATAAAAAGTAAAAGCTTCAAAATGTTCTCCTTTGTTAAACAAGTCCTGAAGTTGTACATTTACTATTGTTGGGGGAGCATACTGACATTCTTTGATATCAACCTGGAAATTATTTTTATCAATTCTGATAGTATTACGGTTTTCATTACAATCTTTACCATTTTTTTATGTTTAATACCTGTAACAAGAGCGTATTAAATTCAGATGGAATCACTGGATAATTAACACAACAATGCGTACGTTTAATTTTGGAGTAGGGCCACCTCCACCGACTGAAATATTGTTATCTGCTGTTGAAAAACTTGTACTCAGTGCAAGAAGCACTGTCGAACACTTAAAGTGTAATATCATAATTTTCACAATTGCTGATACATTTCAAAGACAGGTACTGTATTCCTATTTCTTTAGACCTTCATATAGGGGACAGACCTCCAACTTACTCGCCTTTATTCAGTTTACTTAAATATTTCCTATGCAGTACCTTAGGTTTTCAACCCCATTTCCATTCACGTTACTGGAACAAACAGTTTGATATTCATATTATCCTGAAAAGACATTAAAATATCCGTTTGTGCCATGAATGGCGGAGAGAATGCTGGAAACATGTCATTGGTTATTCATTTAGGTAGGTATCAGGGAGATTACATGTCAGATCACAAATGAATGGAAGCAAAGGTGAATTCCAAAGGATGAGAGATAAGGCAGAATTTACGGAGTAGAAGACTATATGCAACGAAAAATATTGGAAACACATAGAGGGCTGCGGGGTCAATTCTTCTTCACCCAAGTGATTTAAGGGTGTTGAATGTGAAGAGGACTAGAAGAGGGCAAAACGTACAACTTGAGCGATGTGCGAAATTCTTAGCTCAGTACAATGCTCAAATAGGATGCTCAGTGGTGATCAAGTTACGCAGTGAAAATGAGGCGTAAAGAGCATGGAGACCAGGAAAACAGCAAACGTCTAGACGTGAAAGGGGCGTTGCACTAAAAAAAAATCCCAAAAAAGAAGACGAGAGAATGACTGCAATGAACCGTGAATGGTGCTGTATGAAGCCCTGAGTTTTCTTTGAGAGAGTATGAAGAGATCATACGGCTCTTGATTTTTTCACATGACGCTTATGGATGAATCACACTAAGAGGACGACTGTTGCAGCGACTACTGTCTTATATCTTATTCGCATCCATCACCTCAGATAAGAAACTGCTCAGTCTGTACTACTTCAAACTATCAATGACGCCTACCTGGCTGCTAAGAAATGCTTTGGCCATGATAACAGAGAGTCGAATCTTGAACACCCACTTTTCCAACAATATTATATTCACGGGTAAAAAACGCCTGCACAAGATACTCCCATTATGAGCTATTAATTAACCTCTGCGTCATATGGTTGACCTACAACCGGAGCCCTACAACTACCTTCATCAGTGCCTGAATGTTTCACTATTTATGTAGCGGGTGGATTTGCCATCATTTATGGTGAAAACTTACGTAAGGCGACAGTGGTTTGCAATGTCTATGAAAATATCACCGCATTAAAATTAGATATAGAAAAATCTTTCATACCAAAATTAACATGGAAATTTTCAATAAGATTTAAGTTTCGACAAATACCGGGGATGATTAAGATTGATCCAGATCTTATTAATAATGTAAATTCATGTAAAAAATTCAAAATACTTTCTATTCCATTATAATAAAATAATCTTCAAAAGAACAAAAGTAGACCTGGGAGGATGTGAAAAACCAATCATTTCAAGAGGAAAAGTTAAAAACAGTGTCTTTAATGTCAGGAATTCTCAAGAGCCCAAGGATGTGTATATTGCACCAGGAGCTACTACCCCCATGAAAGCACTAAAAGCCTGGTGGCTGAAACGCCGCTTTCGCTTTCGCAAATAACATCAATATTCAAATTAAATTCATCTATAGCTTTCGAGCGATGAAAACATTTAGGAGCAATTTCGGGAGTGAATTTATTACCACGTCAATACGTTCTAATTTTGGTTAAAAAGGAAGCGAAAACGTTATTTTCATCTTTATCATAACAGTGTTATACCACAGAGAGAGAGAGAGAGAGAGAGAGAGGAGAGAGAGAAGAGAGAGAGAGAGAGAGAGAGAGAGATACTTTTCCAGCTGCGTTTCAAATAACAACTGATTTGGTATCCTGCTGAGCTCATCTTCTTTAGCGATTCTTAAAAGTAAAAAGAGCAATAATAAATGCAATATGAAAACATTATTGAAAGGAATTATTGAGCATCAGCATCATGATATATTCCGGAATTTTCGAATATGATTGAGGCACTAAGTTAATTGCAGAATTTCTTAACTAGAATATACTTTATAAAAAAACAACACCAAGAACATCAAGAGGCATTTATAGTAATTTTCGAACATCCAGAGATAGTGGTTAATTTGACTCTCAGATGTCCAAAACGAAATAAGTATTAAATAATCACGATGAAACTTCTTACAATTTCCTACGGTACTCTTGTCTAAGATCTCTGCCGGAGCAGTTCCAAAAACTATATGGAATAGTTATGAATTCCGTAATCGTTCGTTATACTTCTATCATTTTATCATTATTATTATTATTATTCATTGCCAATTTATTGTGCAGTCGGGATCTGGTCCCTTGTTTCAATATTTCTGGTTACATCCAAATTCCATTAGCCCACGTTTGTCCTCTCATCATTAGAACAAACTCACGTGTGCTCATATTTGCACACGAACGTGCTCACTCTTCCATATGAGCATGCTCCTCCATAAGCCTACAAATTACTATTTAAAACTAGAATCAGAGATCCAAGGGTGCGGAGGAGAGCAAACATCAGCAGTCAAACCAGCATCAGGGATGGACTAATGTAAGAGATAACAGAGTGCCAAGTGTCAAATCTCTTGTTGACATTTAGTGATAAGGCTTCGTCAAGTAAACAAACTTAACAAGAAAATAGTGCCATCGGTTCATACATAGTGCCTACGATGCGTTCCACAATGAAATAGAACTTGATAGCTTGGGCAAAACTTCATCAAT
>NC_087210.1:58202540-58217540 GCF_015104395.2 Macrobrachium nipponense
TCCCGTGAGAAACTGGCGCTAATCGGCCGTGAAACTTCCGCCTCATTAATCAGACTTAATGTGATCAAGAAATTCGATTTTCCGTCAAATCACCATCTTAATCGAGCCTAAGTTCTTACTTGCTCAACGGTGGTCCCCTGGAGGAGGTACGTGACAACACTGAGTAAACCTTGCAAATGGTGTGGTGACAGCGTCATTTTGAGAGAGAGAGAGAGAGAGAGAGAGAGAGAGATTGTAGTGGAAACAAATTGCGCGACACAATAATACATTGATTAGGGTTAATAAATGACAAACTGGCCAAACTAAAATTATAGTACATCAAGGCTAAAAAACTACAGGTTATTTCTACTTGAGGGCTATCCTCGGCATCTCCGTGTCTCTACCATCACAAAGAGAGAGTATGTACCACCAAGCTACATGAGGAGGCATGTGTCATCGCAACAATGACGAATCATACGCTCCTGCAACTATGAAAAGGCTTGCACCTCTGCAACCAAAAGAAAGCATGCCCCCTGGCAACCACATTAGTGGCCACACGAGAATCTATATGCATGAGAAGGAAGGGCTCATTTTGATTACAAAAGGACGAATGTCACGAGACAACAATTGCAACAGCAATAACCTAGATGACTGTTTGGTGGGAGGGTGGTAGCTAAGCCCTCAAGAACAATCAGAAGTGAGATCACCCAGAGTGCCAACACAAATAAAAGAGAAGGGATGAACTACCGCAAAATTCTGAGAAGAAACCCAGTGTTACGACTACATGAAAAGGCAGCAGTGTTATGACATGAGAAAACATGACCCGTTATAAAATTTGGCAAATTATTGCTCTGAGGGGATCGCAACCCTCAAACATCTGTGTTGGTTCAAAACCTGAAAGGATCCTTCAGAATTTATTTATTTTTATTGTGAAATGACTGCGTTGAGATCACGGCTTATAACCACATATGGGACTGAAAGTGGTAAATTCACATAAAGATCTCTAGTTCCCTTTAGCTAAAACGAATTATCGCCCAAGACACGAAGTTTCCAGAGACCGAGTTGCCAGCGGGGTAACGAGAAAATAAATTGCAATATATAAACGTCAATCCCAGTAAGTGGAATCGCTTGAAATCTGAAGTACCTGAGTAATCAAGTCATTAAGTTTAATCAAATTCGACTTTCTCTAAATTTAACAGCATGCAGAACCAGATCCCGTCAGAGACAGAAGGTTATGTGATGGAATAAGAAGGATACAAAAACAGCACGAATATAGAGCCTTTGGTTACGAGCGAAACTCAGGCAGCTAAAGAAAAGGCAGAGTACGAAAAAGAAAAGGAAGTAGCATTTCTTAATAAAAACACACTAAAAGAACTCGAAACAAAAACAAAGGTTGAGTTGCTTTTCCCATCATTCCGCGAAGATGGCGGTGACGATGTCAATGTTACCGTTGGTATACCAATAAACAAGACGTTTTCGGTGGCAAGTAAATAAACAAAGAACACACCGTCAACGACAGTATTTCAGCAAACAAAATGTTAACAATGGAATGGCAATGAACACATTCGCGATATAGGTATCAATTAGTACTCTATCAAAGATGGCATTTCAATATATAACAAAACGATACATAAGACTAAACAATTTCGTATATCAACAGTAAATGTATTCTCTGTCACTCTATAAGAGGAGTTCTTAACCTTTTGATGACTCCAACACCTCCAGTGATTTACCCAATATGGTTCCATAACCCCTTTGCTTAAGTCCACTTTAGTCCTATATGTTGACAATATAACTTAATATACTTAAGTTTAATACACAATTTAGGTATGAATAGCAAGGAATGGAACATACAACAAAATCAAAAGCATTTATGCAGCTGTATATAGTTATTTATTTACAAAATGTACCCATGTTTACATTGACACATTAAATTCAAATATATACTAATATCCATAGATCAAGTCCCATACCCCTAGCAAGTGGTTCTCACGCCCCCAAGGGATATGGATACCCCCTGATAAGAACCCCAGCTCTATAGCCAACATGATTCCATAAACAGAGTGTTCGATTCAAGTCTATACATATTTACGCAACAGCATCAAATTTTGTGGATGAGAACTGTAGTTTGAAATTCTTCTTCTTCCCAGCTGGTTCTCATTTTTATATGGGGTCGCCGTTTCAGATGAGCCGTTTTGATCTATTTCTATCCTGCGCTTCTGCCTCATCAATTCCCTTCTCATGTAAGTCTCCTCTCACACAGTCCTTCCATCTCTTTCTTGGTCTCCCTCTTATTCTTCTTCCTTGAACCTCCATCCCCATAGTATGTCTCCCAGTGTGGTCCTCATCTCTCCTCAACAGGTGTCCATACCATCTCAGCCTCCCCTCCTGCACTTTCTTTGATACTTCCACCACCTTAGTCGACCCCCTTATGTAGTCATTTCTGATCCTATCCTCTCTTGTCACCCCAGACATCCACCTAAGCATTCTCATTTCTGCCACATCCATCTTCTTCTGCTCTGTTTTTCTCATGCTTGCTGTTTCCGTACCATACAGCATTGCTGTTCTTACCACCATCTTGTGAAATTTCCCTTTTAACCCTTTTAACTGTAGTAGTTTGAACAAGTACCCAAATTTCGCTCTTCCATCTTCCGAATAACTTGCAAATAGGAATGCAAAGCCCTAAAAAAGAAAGGCCAACATAAACAATAATAACAGAGGTAACACCATCAATAAAAATATCAAATAAAGCCAACGTGAGTCTTCTTCCCACTATTTCTTAAACTAAGACCAGCATCAAGTTCCCATCATAACTGGCTTCACCCAAAAAAAAAAAAAAAAAAAAAAAAAACTTAACTAGCCAAGGTGCTTTCCAAACTCCATGTGTCTCTATTCATCATAAAAGTTAAAGAGCGAGTTGAGGAACTCACAATGAACAGGTCCAAAACTCTCTCTCTCTCTCTCTCTCTCTCTCTCTCTCTCTCTCTCTCTCTCTCTCTCTCTCTCTCTCTCTCTCTCTCCTTCCTAAAGTTTTTGTTTTCTTATTCCGTCATTACTGCTCCTTTTAAAGTTTAATTTGGTTTTCTTTTTTCATGTTATTTGTCTGATGAAGTTACATAAAGGAATAATTTTACGCCAACCTGGTTTCTCTATGTATAACAGAAAGTCATGAAGTTTAGAAGTTATTCCCAAACTAGCAAAATTAGGAACTGTCGCGCCAATTAGTTGACTTTGGCAAAAGAAGAAATTGTTATACAACAACCAATTGGTTCGTTCCTAGCCGTGTAAATAAAAATCTAATGCTTCCGGCCAGCCCTAGGAGAGCTGTTAATCAGTTCAGTGGTCTGGTTAAACTTGTACTGTCCGGCTGCCCATGGGAAAAAAAGACCAACAGGAGTTTGTGATAAGAAAAATTATCTTGACAAACATTTCTACTGTGCACACAAACTGTTGTTTATACGTAGTTTTTTTTTTTTAATGTCGATATCGATACGATACCATTTGATACGATAGCATATGAAGGCATGAAAGACGTTTATTCTAATAGCTATATTGATATGACAAACCTTTTATTCCTTATAAGTTGTTGTCACGTTGAATCTCTCAGTCGATAAACCAGAAACGAGGATCAGCCAAGGAACTCGTCAAAAAATAACTAAATAAAAATTTTAATCATACGGCGTATCTCCAATTCGCCAGACAGGAGGGGTAAAACGGCAATCATTACCTCAAAAGTATTTTTTCCTTACGGAAAAACAACTGCCTAAGCACAGCTCTATTAAGCCGTTACCCCTAATAAAGGTTTCGTAAAGCCACACTCATGTTCTCCGTAAGTTTCAGCAACTAGGAAACAATATCTCAAGAGCCTACAAGTCCACCTTCTGCACAAGACACTATGTAGCTGCATGCAAATCAACGCTCTTCAAGTGAACAGAATAGGAAATAAAAAGCTCCCTGAAAAACGTTCAACAGGAAAAAAACATTTCCTGGCTAGATACTTGATGCTTAAGAGATAGCTTTACCATCCTACCAACTCAAAACTGTAGTATCTAAAAATTACTTTTAATTTCTTAAATATTTGTGTGTAGGAGATAAAGCAAAAAGGAAAACCTTCACTAGCGGAATATAAGTGTCCTTTTGTGCCACGTGGCGTTGGAGGCGATAATAATGATGATTTCTGTTAATGATGAAAATTTCCACTCACCTGTGTAGAAACAATTATTTTACACTTCAAGCTTAAAACAATCTGCTACTCAGTTATAGAGCCTTGCCTATTACATTAAAAGCCAAAATTTACGAGACAGACAATTTCAATGAGGCCTTGAGCTAATATTAACAGAGAAATGAATAGTGACTTCAGCAGTACTAAAAACTTTCACACATGGGAAATGACTGACGTGAAAAATAAAGAAATTTCATACGGTAAATACAACAGGTTCAAGTCAACGTACTTTTCATAAACAGTTCCATAAACCACGTAAAAAAAATCTGACGAAAAGTAAAACCGACGCTGTCTTTACATATTATCTTTATGCTTTCCACTCCCATCGACCTAATTCATTCAAAGTTTCTTCTGAACTTCTCAAAACAATAAAAGTAAAAAGGTGAAAACTTCGAACAGCTGCGTCGACGCTGACAAAATTTAGGTAAAACTTTGACAATGTGTAGTAATTTTACACATTTTCACCAGCACAGGGGAGGAATTTCAATACAAGTTACTTTCGGTAGGAAAGGGGAAAACGGAATTTTTTTCCCATTCCAGCAGATTGAAACAGGAATATAAAAAAAAGTAGGGAAGCTCTCAAGAAATATCTGAATGCGGAAAACGGACCTCATTTTAAAAATGGATTAAAATAGAGAAGGAGCACAAGTACAGTTTTTTTTATATATAGAAATTTGTTTACCTTCTGCACCATGATTACACAAGAAAGTGTACCTCTTGTAACGTAAACTATTTACGTTTGCAGCGTTATTCTTGAAGTCATACAATTTTTTGACAAGCACTTCTGTAGAAAAATAGTGATTACATTTACGTACAGAAATATTAAATGAAAATGAAATTGCCTTCAATTTTTCCACGATAAAAGGATCCAAACACCCGCCATATAATCATGTGTAATTTACTCATAAGCCCAAAACGCGAATTGCTGATGACCATTACATTGAGCGATATGGCTAGTATTGGTTTCAACCTTTTATTACAGAAATATGTTATATAGGTTCTCACTTTTACGGCATAGCTAAGTTATATAGAAGTAATTACGAGAATAATTGTCTATCTACGATGTTTTTTTTAAATCCCTAAATAGTTCAGAACTTAAAACTGGTGTATTACATATACAGGCGTCCACATAGCAAATTTCAATACGGATTACTAATCAATCAGGCTGGAAACATCACAAAGGCATTTAAAAATTAGTATATGTCGTATGGTGGGTACAAACAAAACTTGGTCTGGGTTGTTGAACAATGACTTGGACACCTCTCAAGTAATATGTAAAGGAACTTAAGAAAACAAATGCCAGATTCCTACGAATGACCACAATATCTCAATGGAATCTCTGGTAAGTGAAACCGTCTAGATTCTTCCGACGTTTAGTCAGTTGTCAGCAATTTAGTTCAGTGTTCAAACAGGAGTCGATATCACGCACACTCAGTATATTGTCTACTTCAACTTTTCTCATTACTCATTTCATCATCAAACAGCAATATTCTACTTCTTTTAAAACACGTACACCGCATATTACTGTTTCATATATTTGCATTTATATTACGTTCACTGACTGACTCAACTTTGAAAACACACATCCACAATGCCATGTAATCCTTTTCGAATCTATCATGTTCACAATTACAAAGCTAAAAATTTCTCAGGAATCAAATAAGGCATCAGTCTCCAGCAGCTATCTACATTAGGAATTTTAAGCAAACCTATAGATATCTATTTTAGATTTAATTTGAATATTCAAGACTATAAACAAATGCTTAGTGCCCTGTTTCTTACAGATAACATGGGCCCCATATTCATGAATTAATAATAATAGTAATAATATAATAATAATAATAAAATATAAATATAATAATAAAATAATAGATAATCAAATAATAAATAATAATAATAATAATAATAATAATAATAAATAAAATAATAACAATTATGATTATTATTAATAATAATAATAATAATAATACGTTATAATAATAAAAATAATAATAAAATAATAATAATATAATAATAATTATTATATTATTATTATTAATTATTTTATTATTAATTATTAGCCACTACTACTACTTACCAAACTTACTTACTTACTTACTTACTTACCTACTACTACTAACCTATACTTAACTACCAACTACTTACTACTCTACTACTACTACTACTACTACTACTACTGTGGCTGCTGCTGCTGCTGTCGTTGTTATTGAATGTTCTTTAATCTTATAAAGTGAATGCATGTCAATCAGGAACAGTGGATTATATTTTCGAGGTCCTTTAATTCTATAATTAGGCAACGCTACATAAGAAAATATTCGCGACCCAGCCAGTGCAACCCACATAACCAAAGCAATATTTGGAATAAGGTGCCCCTCCCATTAAAAGCATGTCTTATTCTGAGCGTCACGCCATAAACGTCTGAAGGGAACTGGGATCTCGTGTCCATTTCTTTTCACCGAAATTAAGTAGGGCTGCACGGACCGGACGCCCATGGAAACAAATTAGCTTGTTTATGGAGGACCCCGTCGCACAACACAAAAGCATTTCTGGTCCGACCTCTGATTTAGGCAAATTGGATTCGGGAGTCAGTATGACGCCCTGGGAGGAAGGTGACATCGCACAATCCTCCAAGCTCTTTGCTTCAAATGGAAGTGTGTGTGCTACTTTAATGCAAAGAGAGAAACACATCCGCTTATTCACCTAGCAAGTCAGTGATTTAAAGCAACTGTAATAAAACAATAAATTATCAAACCGTGTGCAAATTATCTCTTTACTAGAAGAACACAGTTGTTTACAGAATCAATCTACCTGACTATGTTAAAACAGTTCTCGGAATCTCTACAGTTATATTAGATTAGGAATCAAAATACTAAGTAAAAGAAATATATCCAGAATAATATATATATACATATATAGACATCATATATATAGTTATATTTTTTATATATAATATTATAATTATATATATGTATATTTATATATATATATATATATAATATATATATATATATATATATATATATATATATCTATATATATATATTCACCTTCGAAAGTTATTTCCATACCCTATGAGAATTCACTGATTACATTTAATCAACTGACACACACACACACACGCGCGCAAAAGAAAAAAAAAATAATCAAAGAAACATCATTCCGTCACAACTAGATACGTGGATCTGTTATCTAAAGACATACAGAACAGCATTCCTATTCCAAAGAGGAGACGGAAAGATCAAGAATACAAAATTTCTTTGGATTTTCCTTTGGCCGGACATCCTACAACCTTATTTCTGTCCATTGAAATGCATTTGAAATATCATAATCTGACTGAATTTCTACTGATACACCTAATTTCAAAAACCTATATTCTTTCTTTCTCTCTCTCTCTTCTTTCTCTCTCCTCCTCTCTCTCTCTTCTCTCTCGTCTCTCTCTCTCTCTCTACTCTCTCTCTCTCTCTCTCTCTCTCGTCTATATATATATATATATATATATATATATATATATATATATATATATAATATATTACCTTTGAATCTGTTATAGCCAAAGGTACAAATGCCTTCATTTGCGCTCTCATTCCTCAGTGCCACACAACATCAGTGTGTTGGTATTTTATCTTATCTCACTATGCAACTGGCACTGGACTGCAAGCTAAACATGCGAAAGGTCTGGTGCGCCTGCCATAAAACTTAGTCATAAAATGGACCACTCGGATAAGGGGTCTAAAGGCAAGCAGGCACATCTAACAAACATACGAAGCCGAGCAAATTCCCAAATACGCTTCAGACTGCATAACCATGGACTTCGAACATTACTAAGGCTCTTGATTATCTCATGTAAACGAAAGTTACATTATCTCTTACTTACATATTGTTATTCGCTCAGGACACTTTTACAGTAAACTTTTTATTTCTAAAACCTCGAATTAGCCGCTCTTTCCTAACATAAAATTCTTTTTTTCTTTTTTTCATGAATAACGGCGAAAATTGCATCAAAATTTTCTCACATTAGAACCTAAACCTAAAGGTAAAAAGAGAAGTTGTTTTTTGAAGGACAGGAAATGTCTCATGGAACAAAAAAATATGCGTTGAAGGAAATGACATAGTTTGGCATACAAGAGTGCGTTACCAAAATATTCCTCGTAGCTTAAATATTTTCACTCTTCAAATACAGGTGAGCCATCTTTTAGATAACTGAAATTAACTCATGCTACCAACAATAATATCAACATTTGCACAACGCCGACCTCGTCAATGAACATCTAGTCCTCGATATGGCTTAAACAGAAGAAAAAAAGCAAAACGAAATGAGAGCAAAGTTTACTTAGCAAATTTTCACCCTTCTGCATAGCACAGGAATATTACACTAGCATAATACATCATACGTTACTGAAAGATTGCTACTTCAGAACGTGTGAGATAATGTGGTATTTTCCTATCTACAATATGTTGTACAATAAATGAGCTCTCATTGTACGTGCTCTGAACGCGTTCATTTCCTTTTTTATGTCTATTTCATTTACTCCCAGCGTCGATGATCGTTGATACGATCAAGTTTATCACTAGAGCAATGTTTTCTTCATTTTCATCCATGGCACAGTTTTCCTAAGTCATATATCGTCTTTTTTGAAAGAATGGCCATTACTCCCTTGGAGCCAAACTACAAGATTCTCGTCCCTCAATCCAGAAGCACAAAAGGACACCCGGTTGACCGTTCCGCAGTCTTTCAGTTTTACGAACCTCCACCAAATACTACTGAAAATTTTCATTTTCAGAAGTAAAGTAATACTCATAACGCCTCTATTTACAGATTGAAAATTAGTCATTATCATAGCGTAAACAATTAGTCTTTGCAACTGTTAACCAGAACGTTTTGAATATTCGATATTTTGAGCTAGTTTCTATGTTCAATTTCTTCTTATATATCAATCTGCCTAGACATAGATAATTTACAGTCATTAAATAAATCAAAATCCCACTAACAATGAACTGTGCTGTTTTCTTTTTTTTTTCATAAAAAACTTCAAAAACAAATATTTAACTTTTTATGAGCTAATCTCCAGTTAATGTAATGATCCTGGGCGTCTAAATTACAAAATTTTCATACAAACAAATTATAATATAAACTCAGATGCGGATAATTAAGATATATTGCGATTGCATGTGACTAAATTAGATAACTCGCAGTTGGACCCAAAACTAATCAAGCAAAAGGCTCAGGAAAGGACAGGTAACTGTAACAATCACTATTGTGTTTATTATATAAATATAAAATATATACATCTTACATTATGAAAATCTAATATATACATCTTACATTATGAAAATCCGGTAATAAACATAAATGCTCTTGATATCGTACTTTTAGTTTTTCAACATGGCTGTAGCTTGCAAACCCAAGAAAATTCATCATATGGAGATCACTTACCTTAAAAATCTGGGGAGAGTTTGACCAATAAATCTTGGCGGTTTTGGAGGAGGAATTCCTAAGATGAAGATGATGCCGACGACGGTGCGCGTGGAATGAAGCGGCAAATCCTTCGAGCGCACTCGTCCGCGCCTTTCAGTAGCAATCACTTTACGAAATTATTTTCACCGATGAACAAATAAAAAAAACACTGAATGAACGATGACTAACACATTTAAGACCGGCAAGGGTCTTCGCACACAAATACACTTTCGCAATAGAGTACATTCATTGTCAATTGTAATCAACAAAATGCGACGAAACTATTCGTATTTCGAGTGAGTCACAAAAGCATTTCAAGCGTCCGTGTAATTTTATACTATTAATAGATCTGAAATGTAAAAACAACCAACAAAATATTATCTAAATTCATTTATAGCAAAGCATGTAAATTATTTATGTTCAAGAATGTCACAATAATTATCCATAAATGTGACACTAATTGGGAAGCAAGTTTACTCAAAAATCCATTTTTCAGTATCATATTCGAGCACAGCTCCATAAGTAAACAATCCATAACATTACATTTAATTGTTTATATATTTTATATATATATATAATCTGGGTAATATATTATATAATACTTAATATATATAGATATATATTTATAGTGATATATATATTTATATATATTTATATATATATATATATAATATAAGTATATTGAAATATATATACAATATTTCATACGTTCACCTTCAACTACGCGATCTGACTTCCAAATCCTTTTAACTGATTGCCCAAACCGAGATCTTCAAGGTCTCCTAAAAATTCATAGTATTGCCCCGACATTTAAAAAAAAAAATAATAAGTTGTATCTGACCTTCAAAACTAGTTGTATCTGCTCCTAAAAGGTCAACTCCAGAACTAATTCCCAACATCCTAAAGACAAGCATGTCCTCATGGAAAGCACCTGGGCAAATCTAAACTGAATGCAAGTAAACACGATAGCGAGGAAAGTAGAATTCACCCGGGGGTTGCTCAATTCATTTATACTAAATGAAATTATTAAGACCATATGCGTGAAAATTACAGGATTATTCGGGTTTGGCCAAAAAAAAAAACAGAAACCACCATTAAACAAGTGTTATGTAGGAACACA
The DNA here is from genome assembly GCF_015104395.2 of Macrobrachium nipponense. Taxonomy (NCBI): domain Eukaryota; kingdom Metazoa; phylum Arthropoda; class Malacostraca; order Decapoda; family Palaemonidae; genus Macrobrachium; species Macrobrachium nipponense. The sequence goes on from NC_087210.1 coordinate 58,213,317, forward strand.
ATATACTGAGATCTAATTAAAGTGGAAAAAACTAAGGAGCATTGCAGAAAGAAATACACCGATTTTCTTCAAATTATCTTATGTCCAAAATTTAACACTTACAAAGTATAGTGTTATATTTTGGACTTAAGACTATCTAAAGAAAAGTCAGTGTATTTCTTTCTGCTATGCTCCTTAGTTTTCCGAAAAAAAAAAATAATCAAAAAATAAACTTCAAGGAAAACTAGAACATAACTACATATCGTAAATAACCAATATATACAGTTAATCAATAATTCAGTTAATAAAACCCTGCAACACTAAACCTAATAACATCTGCACTCCTGGGCTCTTAAGTTTGAGTACTAAATATTTTATTCATCCTACCTGCGCCCCTTGTTGACAAAACCCCTCTTCGTTCCTATCCTAAGGGCATACGCGGCTAGGCTACACTCCCGGCTACCGAGGGGAAAAATATCCCAACTCATCGATCGACTGACAAAGGGGATATAAGGGGAAGTCAACCACTTGGAAAATGAAATTTCACCCTAATTCTAACAGATGCCAAACTCTTTCCCTTTTCGAGTTCGCATAACATTTAGCACTCAAATGCTCTATACTTTGATATGAATGCTTCAGACTATGTGCACTGATTACCTTTAATTATTAATAATTGTACTACTTGTATTAACTGCAATGTTTTGAAAGTTAAAATTAACGTTGGTAATTTCTGCCAAATTTTCTTTCTGAAAACGATTACTTTCGCGTTAGAAGATCATTTAGGAAATTGAGCGTATTTTGTTATATATAGTTTCGAACATAACAAACACAAATGCACACGAGTGCGTGCGCAGTTACTCGTACAACTGCGTGTACAAACATACATAACAAAGGCAAATCCACTTCTCTGGTTTTGATTTACAATGGCTGAATCTAATCATACGAAAAGTAAAACTTAATTCCAATTAAACTACTTTAAATGCCATTAACTTCTATGTGCATCATTATAATGAGAGAGAGAGAGAGAGAGAGAGAGAGAGAGAGAGAGAGAGAGAGAGAGAAGAGCGAGAGAGAGAGAGAGAGAGAGAGAGAGAGAGAGAGAGAGAGAGAGTTCAACTTAATCCGATCACAGTTACGGATCCGGAAAATATCATATATGATTTTGAGCCTAGCTGAGAGTCTGCTCTGATCAGCCTTTTATCCATTTAACATTAAACTCAATTCACATTTAGATACACTCAGAGAGAAAATTAAATAAAGATAAAAATTCCGAAAATTCCTACTTTGCTAACAATGAAAATTACGGATCTATAGCTAATACTAACACGAACTTGTTTAAAATGAAGCTTTAGTCGTTATAACTTGGGATTAGATACCAAATAAGATGTTTTAGAAAGTAGACAACTTTCAAGAAAGCCAGACATTTAAATCTTTATTTGCAGTGTTTGCTGTACTTGACAGCATTTCAAGCTAGGACACTCATTGGACGAGTGGGTGGCGTACTCGTCTTTCAATCTGGTAGCCCGAGTTCGTCCCAGCTGCCGTCAATGCGGAACCACATTAATTTATTTCTAGTGATTAGAAATTCATTTTTCGATATGGTGTGGTTTGGATCCCACAGTAAGCTGTAGGTCCCGTAGCTAGGTAACCAATTGGTTCCTAACCACGTAAATAGATATCTTATCCTTCGGACTAGCTGTTAACCTATGAATATGGCATACCAAAATTATGAAAATATATCTCGCTGCCTTCCTAAAAAAGAAACAGATAATAAAATTCCAGATAGATGCATGCTTCCTATCGTAAAACATAATTCCACAAGAACTAGCGTTAAAATAACTACACGAAAAGCGTGTCGTGTTTACCACAGAGAATCCAATGACAGTAGCTAATTTCCCCCTGGAGCCCGCCTGTCAGACAAAAATGTAATTTTCATTAACAAATTCTACGGACCACGTCGGGTAAGGCCGGAATATGTCATCGAAAACTGGATAACTACATCTTTGAACCAGATTGTATTCGTTACGATGTAACAAAACTATCAACTTAAGCAAAATTAAAAAAGTTAATATCATTATTCTGATCAGCAGATCAATGTTATATACGGAACAACATATTAAACAATATATATTATGAATAATTACAATAAATATTATATAATATAATAATATATATATAATATATATATATATATATAATATATATATATATATATATATATAATCTCACATACACACAAGAACATGCTCTCATAGCCTATCGTATTGCTTTGTTAGGAAGTTTAGGAAACATTTACTAAGACACCCATCCTTTGAATCAGTATTGGAACGCCTCCTTTCTCTTTAGTAGAAATCAAAGTTTTATACCTGAAGGAGAGGTAAAGGCGACAGACGTCACCTGTTAAAGGGAATCCTCCGAATTGCACCCGCAAAGAGATATCAAGATACCTGCACCCAAGAGATGTTGGAAAAGAAGCGGGTACAAATATTTTACCCCTGGTATAGACTTAGAGACAAGCGAAAGACCAGGATATCAAACTTCACGCTTCCACATAAATGAATAACGATATGTGAATAAATGGAAAGACAGATATTAAAAACAATTTAAAAAAAAAAATAATAACGAATAAGCAAAAATCCCCACATGGTTTCCCTTCTCTTCTCACCATTAAAAGACTATGTCAATTCTTCCGTCCAACAAACAGACAAATTCCAACATATTCCGCCCTATCTCCCTTTTCAGTCTGACCTGATTATCACAGCGGTTCCACATCATTCTTGAGTCAATTTCAAATACAAATGTCTTCGGAAAAAATCTGTTTCACATAGACATGCCTTCAAAACTCCCTCAATCTTGTTAACACGATGCAATAAGGATTTCCTCGTCTCCACAAAAGGATTGCTTGTAAGAACCACAGGTGCACCTTCGTTCGCTACGCGAAACGGCACTTTCCCACATTCAAGTCAAATACGCAATAGGTTACACTGAGAACTACAGGGCGCCTAATTGCTTCTGTAGAACCTTCCCATTCTGTAAAAATACTGTGATGGTAAGTGCCTTTATACCTCTACCTGTGGAACCTTTTCCGGCCACCAATAGTGAAACCTACTCAGACGATCATCCTCACTTCTAGAGGGGGAAACATTGTCAAACTTTTCAACGGTACAACTTCGTGCAATACAACGGAAAACTCTCCCTTTAACTTTTAATAAAAGAACATCCTCCAGTTTTCATGACTGAATCTCTTCAAACACCTGACACGTTAAGACGGAATCACTCTGATATTATATTGGGATAGGGGTTTCATGACAGCCATGGGAATCCTACTGATTTTTCCATTGGTGAAATCTCAAGATGATTGTTGAAGGGGAATCCCCATAATATTAATAACGTAACCCTGTCATATTTTTAATGATAGCATATCACTATCAATGGAAAGCTCACCTTCCGCGTAAATACTTTTAATGTTCAAAGCACAAATGAAGCGGTTGTCTTGTAGGAAAATGTTTAGGGAAAACAAACAACAATCGAAAAGTTTTCAATTAAGTAAATTTCAAGATAGATAAAATATTGCAGTCCGTCTGAAATTTATGTTTAACTATTGAATTGTATGCATATTTTCTTGAATTATATTAAAAGTTTACACAGTTTTAATTGGCAATTTTTAAAATAATAAATTTTAAGAGAACAGAATCCATATAAAACTAACGACGAACATGAACAGCGGTAATATTCACATAATATTCTCTCAAGTGAAAACAGTTAAAACCCAATTACAATATGAAGTGGCGTTATTAGGAAATATGAATTATTCAGCTCGATTGAATCTGAATGGTCTAAAACCCAAATCACAAAAAATGTTCTACGGGAAAGACTGTAGCTATATAATGCCTCAGTGAAAGGGCCAGATAGATTAAAGCAGATGATGTGATATCAATAAGCCGGGACACAACAGCGCCGAACGGCTGGCGACCAGAAGGTGGAAGGACTATAGCGACTATAGCAGCCACTGATGTAGATGGAATCATTTGAATGCGTTCACACCATGAATACAATGGCATTAAAGCACCGTTATGTGGAAGTAGTTAGTACCCACAAACTTACTGCGAAGGAAATTGTACATAATTAAAAAGAAAAAACCACTAATTTTCATTAATTAACTTATATACAAGCAATCATTACAGATTTATTTATCGCAAACAGAACGTCTTCTAGAACATCCCAAAAATAATTCATGGTCCTATA
>NC_087210.1:58222540-58245040 GCF_015104395.2 Macrobrachium nipponense
CGTACCACAAGATGTATGTCTGGAAAAAAACACGGGACGACTTAGACATTTTTACCGAGAGAGAATAACATATAAAAGGATAACAGAACTGCAACACTGGAAAAGAAAGAACATGGGTAAATCATTGTAGATTTTCTGAGAGAGAGAGAGAGGAGAAGTAGAGAGAGATGAGGCTTGAGGGATTGGAGAGACAGGCGAGAGACGGAGAAGAATGATGAGAGAAGAAAGAGGAGAGAGAGCTCAGAAATTCAGATCCAGTTAAGGGGATATTAGATATCTATGGACCAGCACCAACACGAAAAGAGAGACAATACTGACTTGTGTCCAACGAACCCTCAAAATTTGTGAGAGAGAGAGAGAGAGAGAGAGAGAGAGAGATAATTTATGTTTCTACAAATGTAGCTCTAGGATTATGTCGTTTTTTATTATTACCTCTTATAGAATTAACCTAGTTAAATAAATTTCTGGTGCAAAATGGCAACTTTTTTTTTGTCAGTTTTCTGCAGACTTTTTCTTAAACAAAAAAACTTCTTATCATCAAGCTTCTAATAACGGCAGGCATATAATTTTCCAGATAGAGAAAAACAAGTTTGATCCGTTGTTTCTTAATCAATGGGCTACTGTAAGCTTTCAAATTACAAGGGAGAGAGAGAGAGAGAGAGAGAGAGAGAGAGAGAGAGAGAGAGAGAGAGAGAGAGAGAGAGAGAGAGTAAATCTCTCTCTCAGGTAACGTTATCAAAACCTTTAAGACATTGAAATCAAATGCTTATGATGAGGGAACTTACAAAAAGTAGACATAGAAGAACAATTTACAACCCCATTTACATCCCCATAGAAGAGATTCATTATTCATTAACTAGAGTTAATGGTGACGAAGGCCTAATCGTCAAACGTGAGGTAATAAACATATTATTTCTCGCCCAAAAATAGCAGCGGTATAAGGTAAAATAACAAGATAAACAGCCCCACCCCTTAGATTTTTCGACAATATAATCAATACTTTGTAAGCGCGCAAGCACGCCAAGCACTCATACACTTTAAATCCAGAGTTTTTTGTGCGAATTGCATGCATGAATGCACGCACAGCAGCTAATCTGACATGCATTGCTACGTTAACTGTCAGATAATAAAAGTACGGTGCCTGCACAACGACAATCTAGGGCATGCAGACTAGGTAATCAATACAGGAAGTTGAAACTGCTAGTGGTGGGGATATCTAATCAATATGGTGATAGTAGGGTAATAATCTTATTACATTTCACACTTAAACAAAGTGAAATATGAAAAGTATGAGAACGGCAATGATCATTCCAAGTAGTACACCGGTACTATAAATAGACTGGCGATAGTCCAAAATATGAACATTCCAGTGCAATGAAAATTAAAGCAGTCTAAGGTCATCACTGGTTAGTTGGAAAGTGAGATACGAAGAAATGGAAATTGAATCAAGTTGCTAAAGTTTCTTGCTTATTAAGCCTAACTATTCGCTGAGAGATGTGCCAACGATTAAATCCAATCTGAGAACGTTAGTAGTTATGTGGAAGTGACTGGCGAGTTTGATTTTAAAAGCGAGCGAGAATTTCCACTTTGAAAAGGAAAAAACAGAAATTGAGGTGTAACATAGCACAACTCTTCTTTAAAGGCCATTATGAGCTATCTCAACGAGTTGGTAAACAACCCCCAGCTCCGTTCTATAGAATATCCTTAATCGCAGGTTGCCCTACTTTAATATACGAAACGTTAAACCTCAGGGTGGCAGAATGCGCTTCAGTACAATAACGGAAGCCGATGAACCTCATATAGTGAGGGATGATGGGAGTTTAAACTTGTGTATGTAATATCATATATATATATTTTTAGGTATATAATATATTATAGATATAATATATGTTAAATATGTATCTATTTTCACGGTAACTCATGAGTTAAGTCGATAAAGCAATGAAGACGCTCTGCTAACCGATTTCAACAAATACGACATTTCAAAATAATAGAAAACAAATATTAATAAAGCATACTACACACATTAAAACTAAGACAAAATTAAATCATATTTCAAAAACATTAGAGCAGAAGCATTTGGATACATGAATTCAATTTCTTAATGCGCAGGGAAACCTAAACAGACGACCTCGCAAAAGGAACCTCAATTCCATTAGAAAGAAAATGTCATCGCCACCGACCGAGTCCTCACGCCATCTTCACCCAAGGAAAAGGATATCCGGCCAAACACCTACCGCAACAGAAAAGAAAGGCTTCCAGTTTTGTGCTGCACAGAAAACATGTGACTCACAGAAGAGTAATACGATTCAACAATTAAAATTCGAGAAAGAAAGCCATATAAAAATGAGTTACGAATTACTCGTGCTGCATAGTAATAAAAATTGTATTAATAATAATAATAATAATAATAATAATAATAATAATGGAGAAACAAATCCACAGTTATGTAAATGTACATATATTTGAATTTAAATACAGCAAGGAAAGCTTTCGGGAATCCGTTCGGTTGATAAGGGGAACCGAACAGATTCCCGAAAGCTATCCTTGCTGTTTTTTAAATTTAAATATATGTACATTTACATAATTGTGGATTTGTTTCTCCATTTGAAGACTCGTGGTACTATGAGTATTTTTTTATTAATAATAATTTTACAACTGTACCAAGTTGTGGTCTTCTTCCGCTTTTAAGCTAGAATTTACTAAGCCCATGATTGTTACCCCAGCAGCAATTATGTGTATAAACGCTGTACTAGTTTTTTTTTATGCGACATTCTTCTTGGGGGAAATTACTTACAAAATTTTTTTTAAATTCCCGAATAGTTTTGTAACATATCAAAGTTTAATAAATAAACCAGAATCTATAAAGTTAATTTCAAAACTTTTTATGTATAAAAAAAAAAAGTTGGGTCTCAAAAGATCAGATACCGTCCTGCTAATCGGACGAGCCATATAAGTTCTATACAGAAAAAGTTTCGAACAGGGGATTCATAAAATGGAGGCTCTTAAACCCTTCATATTTCTCTTTAAATAGTATAAAAATATATTTCACCGTAACATGCCAAACAGTAACTCGGCCCTTTTTTTGTCGTACAGGAATTCATATGACCTTCAACAGGTATGATCGATTCCATAAACAATTCTTGCTACCTCGAGGGAATACGCTATTGACATACATGGAACTTTTCATCGTAATAAGGTTTTTACACCATTTATAAAATTTACACGAATATTTAATCAAATTTATAAAAGGACTAATTTCCTTATTGTTTTGTAAATATAAATATATATATATATATATATATATATATATATATATATATATATGTATAGTATATAGTAAATATCATATAATATATGTGCGAGTGTTCCTTTTATATAACTTCAAATATTTAGCCAAAAATACCCCTTAATATAGAATTCCCTTTATCTTGGGGATAACTTGTTCATATAGATACATACACACACATATAGTATATATATATATATATATATATATATATATATATATATATATATATATATACATATATATAATTCCTTGCTAATTATTGTAGTGCAATGAAACTGAATTAATATCAAATGCATAATAATAAAACATTTCGTTGAATTATTTCAGCTGCGCAAAATAAGTTACCTGCCCCACATCCGTTACAAAAGATCTACAAAATTGTGGAACAAAATGTTACACAGAATAAGTAATCCTAGATAAACGTGGTAAAAACGTATGTTCATTCATAGACCATAAGGGTAATAAAAACCTATACAGAAAAAAGTATCATCTTTAAAAAAAAATATCAATACACATTCCTCGCTTGAAGGTTACAAAAACTGGGAACTCCTAAAGAAAATTTAGAAAAATGTTATTCACTGCAATCTCCAAAATCTCTTGATTTAAATATACTTTAAGCCAAAGGCCAAGCGCTGGGACCTATGGGGGTCAGTCAGCACTGAAACGGAAATTGACAGTAAATAGGGGAAAAACCTGGCAGTTGCACTATGAATCAATTGTTAGGAGAGTGGAAAGTAAGGTGGAAGAAAGAGAATATGAATGGAGGTATAGCATAAGAAATGAAAAAGGTTGTAGCTAGGGACCGATGGGACGCTGCAAAGAACCATAAGTTATGCCTACAGTGGACCGTATGAGGTGCACTGACGGCACTACCCCCCTACGGAGCCGGAATCTCTTGTACGTTATCTACCAGCGCTTTCTAGATCTTCCTCTCCTCTTCACTCCTAACACTTCCCAATTATTCACTTTTCAAAACTGTAAGATTCAGTGAAAATGGTAAAAATAAACAAAATTAATAAATAATCGTCATGGATCCATATATCAAACGACATCCACTCTAAAATGAAACGTCAAATAAAAAAAAAAAAAAAAAAAAAAAAAAAAAAAAAAAAAAAAAAAAAAAAAAAAAAAAAAAAGTTTCTAAGCCCCGCAGTCTTTATGTCAGACAATTTTGATAAAGAAAACTCCGCTAGAAAAAATTTGCGCAATTGTTTAAAGGAAAAACTTTCGGATCATGGTGACTTGTGTAGAGGCAAAACATTTCCTTAGCCTATATCTTTTAAGAGCAAATCAAAAGTGATAATACTAAGTAGGCTAAAAAAAAAGTATTGGAAAAAAAATTGAAATATAACAATCTATTATTACTACCTTACTACTGGAGTACTCTCTTAACCACGGAAAGCTATAAATTTTCATCAAAACTCGTCTTATGATTCAGAAAAAAACCACGAACAACTATCAAAATAACTCCAGTATCATAGTCAACTGAAACAAGTAACATTTAACTATTCACCAATAAATTAACCATTTACTACATTCTTAAAGTGGTTTTACAATAAGCTGTACAACCCACGCACTCCCTTTGCTTCACTTTCCCTATATACCGTGATTATTATCAACGATAAATCTATATACAAGATAAGAAAAAATCTTCATAAAGAAATCTACCATCAATAAAACCTTGCAATGACGCTGGAGACATGACTAGACTCGCTAACAATATTGGCGGCGCGACAGACGCCTTGCCCACGCCCTTCTGGTCCATGTGCTTTAAGCATGCCACGTGCTGGCCAGTCGACGCACACCAATGCATGCAACATCATAAAGTCCTTTACAACCACCGTCGCTAGGCAACAAAGTAAAGTCTGGCAATTTGCCGAGTACAGAATGTAATGAAACCACTGGCAGTCTTCCAGAAGACTGTATTCAAGTCTTACATCATGCGCACATACTTATAGGACGCTTCACAAAATGCTTTTGTTTCATTTTGTTTACACATATTTTCAGCAGAGCATGACTTTTTCTACCGGTATCAACCATCACAAATCCAGCCAAATGTAATTAGGAGGAAGAGTAAACATATTGTAGACTTAAAAAATCCATTTCCACAAACAAAATCATGCTTGCATGTAACGTTTAGTTATGAAACCACTGGCAATTTGATATAAGCCCTCTTAGTAAAAACTATAATTTTTCTAACACCATAGCCCCGCATAGGTTCCACATAAATCAAGATTTACCGACCTTGAAGAGAATGCCATTTGCAATAATTGTGAAATCATGCTGGTTTTCTTTACTGTTATCTACAAGAAACTTTTATGGCGTTAATCAGTCTCCCACTGGAGGCAATGTCGTTCTCCGGAAAACGATAACTCAGAAATTTCCTGATAATTAGACAGGCACACAGAGATTATCAACTATTTATCTACACTAAAAACAGTACCAAACTATATGGGTGACAACATACTGACTTCCTGAATAACAATGAATGTTCGGTGCTACTTTGGCTTATCTACGCGTCACCCAATCCAAGGTGCTAGTACTAAACATGGCGGAAGCTCCTTGGGAAGCCGTGTTTAGTACTAGCCCCTCAGGGATCTAAGTATTTTATACACCCATTTCTATAGTGTGATCGACATATTATATTAATATGCGATATCTTCGTGCGGCCATCTACTTAACATTTACCATGAGTATTTAGCTAGTACCTCAGAGTAGATAATACGTACCTAGATAACAAGCTATAGTAGCACCGAATATTCTTTTTTTAACTTTTATTAGAAAAATATTACATGTCATTTACATAAGTAAGATATTACAAAATATTACAAAAATGTATACCCACAATATTTACAAATTACCATAGATTTTATTTTTTATTATTAACTAGGCTTTAAAACTTTTTTTTTTCTTAACACCGAATATTCTGTAGGTAAAAGGGACTATGTATATGCAACAACGCTGACGTTCCAGTAAAATCTCAGCACAATATCTTGGAGCTAGTGAAAACGAACATGATTAGGTGGATACAAAAATTCACGTCGCTTACATTATATGGGAGATTTTCCTTGAAAAACAATGACAGCGGCTCTCAAGAGAGACTTCGTCTTTCACAGACGCAAGACTGACGCTAATTGTAAATAAATAAATAAATAAATAAATAAATAAATAAATAAATAAACCGTGTTGCCCGGGCCTTTCCCTCAGAACGTTCTGGTGATAAACATGACAATAAAATAAAATACAAGTACAACACAGATAGAGTTCAAAGAAAATTCAAGTTCATTATTTTCACTTTAAAGTTGAAGCTTGCTAAATCAATAAATGATCTTGTAAGTTTTTACATATAGTATATGATAATAATAATTCACATAACTGTTCCAGTATGTCATCAAACAATTTTCTTTATTCCTAAACGTTCCATGGCTTATTTTTTTAATTCCACCCAACAAACTTCCGACATAAAGCTAACAATTTTGGTCAATATGTAATCTACGTGCAGTACTAATAACAATGTGGTCTTACTGCTGAAAGATACGGTTTCCTTCCTCAAACAGAGACATGCCAGTATGGCCCCTCTGCCTTATAATTAAAGCAAAATAATTACGATTTTAAAAGATGAGGTCTATCCCATTCAGTGAATACTAGCGGGGCACAAGATTTTCTAAATAATAATAATAATAATAATAATAATAATAATAATAATAATAATAATAATAATAATAATAATAATAATAATAATAATAATAATAAAATATACCTTTAATTTCACTGTACTGACTGATGATTAGACACTGAAAAATACCCATTTGAAAGGCAGAGAGATGGAGATGAAAAGGGCAAAGTCTATATTTGGATTATATTTGCTACCAAACTCTAGCAAATTTAGTTTTAAATAGAAATATCTAACAGAGAGAAGAAGCAATTAAAAGCATACAAATAGATTATATACGTAAGTCTGAATTTTAAATATCTTTCCACTGATGAGTTTAGAAATTCTGTCCTGGCTTGCTTTATTTTCCGGTCCAATCGTTATCCACCTTTTCATAACAGGCTAATGTACAAGTTTTTTATGCTATCCCCACATTCTCCGTTTCTCTTGTTTCTGGCAGGCATAGGACACGTAAAGGAATTTGTGTGCCAGCCCAACCATCCTTTCCACACACGCGCGCACAAACCCTATGGTTTCTTTCACATTTGCCTGGTGTTTCCGGCCAAACTGGAAATAAAAAATTAAACTAAACTTCTTGCTGTCTCAGATCATGGAACTAATAATCAATATTACTTTCTTACTTTTTCATATTCTTGTGGAACGGACCTAAAGCTGATTACTTGGATAGCAATCTGACAAATTAAAGAGCTATGATGAAAGTAAATTATGAATAATTCATTACGATCAGTAAAAATAGTTTAATACCCCTACTTCAAATCATGCGTGGTATAACAACACGCTTATAGTAGTCTAGACTGACTGGTAAGTTTTACGTAAAAAACGCAGAAAAAAAATTGAAAACACAATATAATCTACAAATGATAACTTTATCTAATATAGACAGGAAAATAAAATACCGAATTTCAATTCTACTAAATAAGTAGTAATATACCCAAACCACAATCAATACTTTAGTCAACCTATATAATCTTGCAAAATTACACTGAATAGTATTACTAAATTTCACCAAACTGTTCTTAATCCTTTCAACAGTTGGAATAAAGTAGAAAGTTTAAATCAGACCGAGAACTCACAGGCTGAAACGGTTTGCACGCGTGATGAGAAGGGGTGAGTAACAGTAAAAAAAGTGGTAGATATGGAAATGACAGAAAATCATGGAAGAGGAGCGCTAATGAAGACGTAGACCGACCGGGCATTTCAAGAAAGCATTTCACGCTTAAGCCCGAAAATGGAGAATTTAACGACATATGCTAATGTGAGATGATGAAGGCGAGTTTTTATTTATCCGCATAAACACCCGCTCTACTACTTTTATATCTATGAAAAAAGTGATATAATTCGCATCGTACGTTAATTCAAAATTAAGGTTAAAAAGGTGAAGCAAAAAGGCATAGCTCTTAAAAAAATCCCACATGTAACGGCACCTAAATAAACAAAAGACAGACAAATGAGGTAGAAGGGACGCCCAGTGACCCACTACGATATGTGCAATGCGACGACTGACGGTCGACGGTGTTAGTATGTATATGTAAGGATGGCACGGTTCTCTTTGAAAGCCAAAGGAAAGAACGGTCGAACACGCAAACAAGCTTTCCTCATCATTCAAAAAACTAAGACAAATGCGTAATTACGGTAATCGTTGAACACAAACATGACAGCCACTGAACACCCAGGCGATCATCAAACCCACAAGTATGGCCATCGTAGAACTCATAGATATAACGATCGTCGATTGGGCACATAACAAGATCGATTGTCGAACATTCCTTTTCACAGATTAAGGATTATATCTGTCGAATTACTGGTGCTGTCTTTATGGACTTAAAAAAAGTGCCAATAATCATTTTATTCAGTGCAAAAACTGATACATAAATTTGCATGTAAAAAAAATAAAAATATAAATAAATATAATCAACAAAGCATTTCAAATCGCCGACGTAAACAGGGAAAACTGAAGTGTCATTTTCGTTACTGTATTCGTATTTTGAAACCAGACAGCTTACTTCTAAATTTGTTTCTAAATAAAAGTTGAAGGATATGCAACTCAAAATTATAGCATGACTAATAACACGATTTCATTTCTCTCTCTCTCTCTCTCTCTGCATCATAAATACCAAGATTTACAACTTAAAATGCACACACAACCTTTCTAGACCGTGAATACACAGTATTCTCACAGAATTCCGCGTAGCTGGAAGAGCAGGTTAGTCCATGAAATGCTAATATCATGGAATCTGGCATTAATAACTATATCTGCCAAACTCTCAAACTAGAGTAAAACCGAGACCCAGGTTTTGGATGAGGCAGAAAGCTAATAGGTAACCAACCATCATACCTGGATACTTAGTCATTTCTCTGCGCCTGCTAAGATTTCAACATGAGGAATGTGAAAATAATTAATTTTGTATTAAGGTCAAAATATACAAGATGATAATCGGAACTTAGAGAAGGGCGCGGATGGGATTAAAAGTTAAGAGTCAGTAAGAGACTAATATCCACACGTATCAGCTGGATCCTGTCTCTTCCTTACATTGCTGCAGGTTGAGTGACTTCGTTTTTTCCCGTATTATGAATGAAGGTGATCATCTCAAAACTCCCTGTAAGATTCTATCTACCTAAATCAAGGAAATAAATAACCATAGAGCGTTAGCAACTGTTGTCATCTGCAGAATAACTCATCCACGAGATTAAATAAATCTGTCCTAAATTTAGCACAGGAGTGTATTTACGAATTAGAATCGCCTGATGTAATTCCTTCAGATATCCCCAGTGCTGAAAGAAGGTGCACTTGCATAGAATCTTGCACGTAAAATATGATTAAGCGTGAATGATTGCATTTACCAAGGAGCTTCTCATCACTAAGCCTGATTAGCAACAACGAGAAAAAAGCTTTCATAGACCTAACAAGTAGAAAACCATATATTTTTGCGTTAAAAGAATTGCACTAAGACTGATTTGCAAGTTTGAGAAAAAACTAATTATTACGTAAAAGAAAACAATTTCATCAGTATCAGCACTGTAAAATTTTGCACATCTCATAACTAGCACTGATACCTAACCGGCTGCTCTTCAGTAGTCTGGAAACTAACAAGGGAACATGGAGAAAGCTCTGGACATACTACGTGGATAGACAGTCAAGTGGGCGAGAGAGAGCGAATGAAAGAACAAGAATTCGGACATATAAGTACCCATAATTCAATGACAAAAGTACGTGGCGACAGCTTTTAATTCCCTTGAAAGCCCCTGTGACTATGACCATTCTCTCAGACGCTGACCCTCCCATTCACAAATTATGCTCATATTTGGCAGGGTGGGGGGTTGGGGGGGACGAAGAAGAAGAAGAAGCCCGTATTATAAAAAAAAACTAGTAACACAAACTTTGCGTTTGACCAGTACTGAAGAACATGATACACACGACTTTATAATCAATAGTACCGCGATTATATCTTATGTAATTTTGAAATTAAAGACAATAAGCTGAACGAAGTCTCATTTCTAATATAACAATCAAAATTTTAAAAACTACGAAAGCATATCACTGACTATGAAATAAACAAAATTTGCAATAGTTTCTCAAACCACCATTGCAATTGTATTATTTATACACAACCGTTACAGTCATATTCTTAACTGATAAAATTACTGGACAGCTATTTTTTCTTACTCTCGCTAGCAACCCAGTTCCTTCCAAGGATTCCAAAACCTATTCCAGGAATAATCAATCGTTTGAAAAGAGTAACGGGCTGGATAATAAACTCCTGGCAGATGGCAAGCATCTCTTTATATATATGAATAATTTTAAATGCAAAGAATTAAGTATTATGCGACCGTCACAGATAAACGTCAACATTCAATAGCACTACCATCCTAGTAAGCTAGAAAACAAATTACTACGGCGCAAACTTTCTCTTTTTCTCACGGCTACCGGCTACTCGGAGATCTATAAATACAAAATTTCCGCAACAGATTAACTGAAGTTCACTGAGCATGGAGCTGGCAACCCCATCCAAACAATAAATGCGGAGAGAACTGCATAACAACTTCAGTCTGGTATCGGCGACGGTCTGTCAAGAAGAGACCGATAACCCGGCTGAGATGAGAAATCAAAATTACAGCATGTACGAAATTGTAATCAACAATCCTGGAATTGTATCGGTTTTTTACACTCCTAATTTTAGTTCACTCTAGTATGACTGAAATACAGACCTCAATAACGATACAGAAGGGAAGTCTATTAAGTAATAAAGAGTGATTATACTGGGACATTAGATTGATTGACTGTGTCTATTAAGCCTGGCGTCACAACATCTAGTTTATTATAAATAAAGGTATAAGCCACGAGGGAAAGTGAAACACTGGAGTCGCTGCACGATCTTTCGACTCAACGTCCTTTACTTAGCAGACTGACATTAGATGTATTTTAGGAGTCCTTAACTACCTTACTTTTCACCGAAAGAAAACAGTGAACGTCGAAGTATCTGAGGTCATGCCCTTAATGCATGATAGCCTTGCAGGCTGAGGACCAATTTCTAATAACCACCAGTTTCTAAAGAACCGTCCATGCTTCAAATTTCAAAACGTTTTGTGACATACAGCTTTACTGCCTTATAACCCTTCGACAAAAATATGGACTTTGGTCTTTTGATCCCACCGTCACGCTTTTACAAAGGCTTGATAGTAGAGACAACTTGTTCTCAGAAAAAAAATCAAGATGACCCTGTAGGTTATAACTACATGTATGAAACATTTAAAATATCAAACCTCAAATAACATATTAATGTCGAATTCACTTCACCTTGGCAGTAAGTGCATCTACCTCGATCAGGATTCGAAAGTAGGTATGCTTTTAGGAAATTACAAGTAGTATGTGCACCCACCCCAGCCAGGATTTAAAAATATGCCTTTCCGAGTTAGTGCCAAAATAAATAAATAAATAAATAAATAAATAAATAAATAAATAAAATAAAATCACTCAACCATTACCACCAAAAAAAGGGTAGATGCACTTATCATTTATAAGTGGATTAATCTTCTTCCTAGGTTGAGGTGAATTCTTATTTGTGGCTTAATATTTGAAAGTATAAGCAGTCAAGTGTTGAATAGTGGCATTTCATATATATATATATATATATATATATATATATATGTGTGTGTGTGTGTGTGTGTGTGTGTGTGTGTGTGTATGTGTGAGTGTAGATACATATACTACATATACAACTATATTATATATATATATATATATATATATATATATATATATATATATATATATATATATATATATATATACATATATAATATATATATATATATATATATATATATATATATATATATATATATATATAATATATAAATATATATATTTGACATAAGGCTGAATGAAAAATTGTTGGAAAATATTTGTAGTTCACGGGCGAACAGATGAGAGAGAGCGATGTCAAGAGTACACAGCCAACACAAGAGGGCTCATCCCCCTCCCTGTCGCTCTCGACTTTGGTCAGTCGAACAAACGACCAATAATTGGATAATAACAGCTGACTGGTTTTGCGCCATAACGGCCGATCCTGAAGAGCAATTGCTGGCACAATGCTCCCAGATTTCGAATCTGATGTCTCATACAAAAAAGCCATTGAGACGGTTTATTAGGGGCAGTGCAAAACCTCAAGTCCAAAGGACAAGACCCCCATAAGGTTGATTGATACGTAAATGTATCTCGGAGAAAAAGCCCAAGTGACTTCTCCACTGGCACTCGGGCTATCGTCTCCAGACATTTATGTATCACGTATGAGGGAATCAATAGCCCCAAGAACATCCGTATTCCTTATCGTTGCATTAGGAAATGAAAAAGATATGAGACCTTGCAATATAAAATGGGCTACGTTCTCCCCACATCAAGATGAATAGCTATTGCTAAGTTTCCTTCAAAGGGCACCATACTTTTTCTTTATGTGAGGTTTGGCATGGCAAACGCCAGAAATATTTGTAAGAATTAAGCAGTAGTTTCAGTTTTTTTATTTATTTACTTAACAGACAGGAAGAACCCTCCAACAACAGCAACGTTTCTACAGTATATAGTTTTTAATACCAATATGTCATTAATCGTATTATTGTTTTTGTGAATAATTAAAAGTTAACTAATATGATGCGTGAATGCGTTCTTTCCAAAACCAAATACCCCATACTACTAAATATCCTGAACAGGAACCTTCAGAAATCACCAAAATAATAAACAGACGCTCCTATGAATGAAGAACTTGAAAGTAAAGTTAGGAAAAAACAAATAGTATCAGAATCAGTATCTTTCTACTTGCTTAAACGAAAGTAAAACATGCATTAGCTACTTGTATCATCTGTAGACTGATGGTCACCCATTTGATATATATATATATATATATATATATATATATATATATATATATATATATATACACACACAAATACACTAGGTATGCACATTTGTGCAGACATGTGTTGTTATTCAGTATTCCACTAGTGTTAACTACGTATACATTCTAAAAATGTAGACCAGAACGTGTCAGCACTTTTCGACTGAACTGTAAATGGCTTTAGAAATTGTGTATGTATATGTATACATACACCAAAATTACGCCTTTATGGAGAATTCACTTTACTCTGACAATAAATAATACCCAAGAGACAAAGGTAGAAGAAATTCGATATAGAGGGATATTTGTGGGTTTTAATTAATATTTAAGCGTATAAAATGCTAAGGTGGAAATTATTGGCAAATTTTATATATATGTATATATATATATATATATATATATATATATATATATATATATATATATATATATATATATATATATATATATATATATAATACATTATATACACACACACATATATGTATATATATATATATATATATATATATATATATATATATATATATAATGGTATATATATTATAGTGTGTGCGTACGTGCTTACGCGGTGGTGTATATGCACTGTACATGACGTATAACTTGAAGAGATAGTTTTCAGCATTCGTATTCGTAGATAACTAAAATCACGTCCGGCTATCATCAGTTATGCCGAAACTTGCAAATAACATACCTTCTCTTTGCAGCGATACCATTAATCATTTTTCAGATATCAAATTCCTCTGTCACGGACGGAACAAAACTCCACCCCCTTCCCTCTCTCTTACATTAAAAAAAGTAAATAAAGAATAACCAATAACATGCTGACAACTTCGAATGGTGTTGCAACATGTCAGAGCTAACACAATTAGGGGAATGTTATTTATGACTCCCCTCCTTGTCATTTTGAAAACATTTTGATTAACCGAGTAAATGGGGTCAGCAAGCCCGGAACAATTTGCTTTCCACTGTATACTGATGTTCTGTCTGCCCAGGAAGGTGTGTGCCTCACACAGAAAAAGTAGCATTAAGAGAGTATGAATGAACCCAACATCTCGAGGTGAAATAAAATGAAGTGAGCTGAAAGCAAGCGCAGTGCTCTGTCTTGGAGGTTCAAAATCTTAGTTAGGGACGGATCATGCTCGAAAGGAAGACCCAAGGTCTAGAGAGTATAGGAGGTCTTGTCAGCGCTGACCCAAAATAAGCCTCTTCTACGCAGGTCGAGAGCATGACGTCAACTCAACCTCGTCTTAGGCTACCACGAGGAAGGTCCTTTATTAATCCAATGGACAACAGCAGAAATATACATGTGTTTGCGGATGTTCCACACCTAGGAAGGTGAATCCAGGTCTCTTAATAGTACCAACCTATTAAAAATAACAGGAAAGTCGGTCAACTAATTAAATAAGCTTGAACCGAACTCAACATCCAAAGTGGGGAAAGTCGTCGCTCTTCTACATTACAGAGAAAACGAAAATATTCCTAAAACGTCGTTGGAGAATAACCCTAGCAATATCTAGGAATAATAATCTATAACAGGGAAAAAATAGATATTTAAATAACCACCTGTAAATGGTGATTAATTCAGTCTGTATCAAACTGTAAGCTGTCTTTCAGTTTCCAACTACAGAATTCCCACTAACCAATTATCGGCCATAAACTTATAGGACTGTTCTATAGAATATTACATGAATAATTACCTTGTGAAAAGTTGCCTTCAATCCTCAAAACACCTGGTAGACTTACGTTTATGTATCAAATAAATGTATTAAAAATTTAATATTATATCGCTCTTCAAAATTTTTCGCCATTTGCTCGATTTTTGCAAGAAAGTATTTGACTGTACCCTCTGATGTAATTTGTGGATTATTGCTTCCAATTTCCACACATTTATGTTTACGATAGTGCGATGGTGTGCAAAGATAAAATAAATAATCCTTTCTTAAAACAGTTACGAAACGAGTAATACGTATATACGATAAAAACCAACGACTTTAAATCTTACTGCACCTGCAACACACGTTGAATTCAGCCTGTAATTTTCTACACAAGAGGATTAATTATAATGCACTCCCCTGGGTTCAGCTATATCACCACCAACTGTGATAGCATGTGTACAACCCTCATTGTCTGGATAAACCCATTATTGGCTATCGTGATGTCGTGGTGTCAGTCTATCCCGTGCTTTTACTATAGGTTCCCAAACTAGTCAATTCCACGAATTTTTTTCGCTGACTTTTATACTTATTACACATTATAATTACGATGTAATTTATCTTACGTACGCTACTTAGGAAATCTAATAAAACTCCATGCAACGGTAGGTGAACGGTATAATAAAAATAATAGTAGACGGGCAGAGATTTTACAAAAAAACATAACATTCACTAATGTTATGTAAATTTATTTATACTAAATGAACAAGGTAAAAGTGATTGTGGAAATAGCCCTATATCAAAGCGCAGGTATTGACAATAATCCTTAAAAAACAACGTCCTTGCTTCTCTGTATGTATGCGCATATATAATAAGTAAATCTTAATTTAACCAGACTACTGAGCTGATGAACAGCTCTCCTAGGGTTAGGCCGAAGGATTAGATATTTTTACATGGCCAGGAACCTATTGGTCACCTACGGCTTATTGTGGGATCCGAACCACATTATATCGAGAAATGAATTTCTATCACCAGAAATACATTCCTCTGATTCCGGACCACCGGATTGGTAGCCGAGCGCGAAAACCACTCGTCCAACTAGGAACCTTGTGTATATATATATATATATATATATATATATATATATATATATATATATATATATATATATATATAGGTATATATATATATAGTGTATGTGTTGTCTTTATCTCTTGAGAGGGGGTGGCTCCGTGAGGTTTTATCCGATCAATTTAAAGAAAGTATTTCCATTACCGGCACATAATTACGTGCTAGGTCAAGTGAAACAAAAATGGTTTAAATGTCCTACAGCACACCCCTAACGGGGGAATTAAACTGTGACCGACTTATGGGGTTGTTCGGTTTTGTCTTCTAAATAAAATGCATAATATAATATATATATATATATATATATATATATATATATATATATATATATTATATATACTATCATATATCTATATAATCTATATATACATACATAATAATGATACACATAGACAGATAGATGGATAAACAGACGGACAAACAGACACTGATGTCAGCTGCCATCATTCATTCCAAGTTATATTGTGGAAGATTAAAAGGGGATAAGTAAAGGGACTGCTCGCTATCAGAAGGGTAATTTTGAATACAATAGGTTTAATCTCGACATCTTTTCACTGAAATCCCATCCGATTATACTGGACATGAGAGGATGAAGACTGATGAAAACAGGAAGCGACTCTCGCTCTCAATATTGAAATATACATAAAAACAAGATAATGCAACAGTCATTCCCATTACTAAGGCATAATTAATTGATTTATAGTAAAGTGGGGTTTAACCTTTTAAAACTTGCATAACTCTAATTTAGTTTGTCCAATATCCTGGCTAAAAATTGTGTGTTGTGTTTTAACGTAAGGCACTCGTCACAATATATAAACATGGAGAGTTTTCGATAAAGTCTGAAAATACCAAACACCATACATTACTTGAAACATTCGACGGTTAATGGAATTCAACAGTAATAGTAACACTAAAGACGTTCCTGCAGCGCTAAATCCTGTAGTCCGAGAGTGAAGTACTGATAACATGAATACAAAATGATCCGCCTATCTATATGTGCAGCAGGAAGCAGAGGAAGAGGAGGAGGAGAAGATTCCCGCGTTGTGTGAAGCATGACGGCCAGAGAGATAATTGAGTGTTGTGGTCCACTGACCAAACTGAAAACCCAACAAAGGGAACCTTGAGAAACTCATGCGGAAGGAAAGAAAATATATTAAGCAAGGGAAGACGGAAGGAAGATTACCAAGAATAATAATAGTAATAATAATAATAATAAAACATGAGGAGGAAAATGGGATATAATAATATTAGGAAGAACAGGAATGGTACAGGAGAATGAGTAAAATTAAATTATTAAAAAGGATTCAAGAATAAGAATACAGGAGAAAAGAAAAGAACAGCAATAAAAGAGAGGGCTGTGTCTCTTCAAGTGGACTTAGAATGTCTTAATGAATTTTCAGAATTTTAAACTATAAACCAAGTAAATTTCGCCTTTTTAATGTAATTGTATGATGTCAAACTACTTGTCCTGAAAATATAACTTAAAAATGCAATGCCATGTTGTACAACTAATTTTCTCGTGGACTAAAATGTAATGCAAATAGGTAAAACTACCTGCTTTGCAGATAAAACCAGTTGCCTGTTATGAAGAAACAAAACAGCTATCAAGCGAGTATAAAAATGAGACGATGAAGAGTCATCATCGTCTCTATCGCTGTGCTATGCAAATGGCGTCTGTGAAATTCCGCCATTCATGTGTCTCTTGTAACATTATCTTCAACAAATCGCCTATGTTATGGTTCTCATCTAAATAGGTCTAGGTTTTCTAAGTCTTATGGTGTGCAAAGTAGCCCGGCTGACCGTATCAAAACTTTTCCCCATAGGGTGGCCCGAAGGATATGGCCAAGCCATTTCCATCTCTTTTTCATCATCTCGTCTACGTGTGAAAACTCGGTAATTTCCCTTATGGTAGCATTTCTCTCTTTCCTTCCATGGGATTCCTGAGGTGGTCTTCTTAAAAAAACTCTTTTTCTTGAATCGACGTAATTTTTATAGATTCATGTTAATTATTGTTAATTCATATACTCCTCTCTCTTTTTCATATTCATATACAAACAGATAATAGTTTCATTGTCATACCATGTTTCACGTTTGCGTAGGTAATTCAGATCGTTCTAGGCTAATGTACAATTTTCATTCTGTATGCAATTGCAGTCTATTGGATTTCCAAATCTTATTCAGTCTTGTCTGTTTTAGTCTTCCAATAAATTCCAACTCAATAAACCCAGTATAGGATACCATTGTTCCTATATATCAGAAAGATTCAACCACGTTCATCTTTTCTTCATCTAGTTATGTCATATCTTTGTGCATACTTCCAATAAGTGATCCATGTATATAAATCTTTTCGTATTTTATTATTGAAAAGACATCATCTTACGAGCAAGTCTGTTAAGCTTATATCGTTACTCTAATCGAAATCTTTTCTTCCCTTTCCGTCCATTTTTCCGTCTTAAGATCCATGAGAAGAGTAAACAGCAACTTGTTATTTATTGCAAATTCACTTGACAAGTTATCATCAACATTAACTTTGATTATTTCGTTCACGAATTATGTCAAATGAGTATATAAATTTAAGGGGAATAAAAGATCAATAAATATTTCCAGGTCATTTAAAAGATGGTGATTTTAAAAAGTCTGTGCCAAAATTATCAAATGATTTTCAATACATTTGTGACATCTTAAAAATGCTTTGACGTTCCTCGGATAGCAATGCATCGTTTTGTGCAAGTACGTTTGAACGGGAGGTTTCACCAGAGCGAATACAAGATATTCCTGAGACTGATTTACACTGACAAGTTTCCTAAGCGCATACATAACATAATATAATTTTTATGATGACGCAAAAAGATTGCCAACACTGAAATACAAATTTCAAGGTAAACTTAAATTTCTATCAATATAAAACAAACAATTACCGTATACAATGATGCATCTATGCTTGCGCGTATTTGCATGCGAGATTTCACGTGGATGCGTACCCTCATTGCGTATTTAGAAAAAAAAAAAATGTGTCAGCCAATGCGTTCAATTGAGTAACTTATATATCGATATCAAAGCCATTTTACATTGGGACTCATGAACCATACGACTGACTAGCGCCACAGTAATCTCAGCCCCTCGAGGAGTGAATCACGTTGCATCCATCTAGACCCGTCACACTGCGAGTCAGACTGGAGTTCATCACAGTGCAACAATACACGATGGATAGATAAAAGTGTATATAATTGTCTTGATCTAACAAACTCATAAAACCATAATAATACTGAATTATATCCTAGGTAAAATTTTAAGTGATAAATAATATCCAGCGCAGTAACTGCTTCATTATTCCCAGTACTTTAGTTATTTATAACAAAATATAAGTGACATAGGTCTAATCTACTATAACACTGAATACTGGAACTACTTCTGACTACTTCCTCATTGTGTTCTTACAGCCTGAGATTCATCATACTGGTCAAAGTTGAAGCCATATGCAAAAGATGTGTGAATTTTGTATATCAAATAATTTTCTATATGCAAATTTTCAGTGACCCAAAGTAAAGTCTTCGCGCAAATAACTATTAACTATTATCTATCTATATATAAATATATATACATATTACACACACACATACATACATTAACAGAGAGAGAGAGAGAGAGAGAGAGAGAGATGAGTCCGAGGTGAGAAAATAGGCGGAGCATTGGTTCGTGAGTCAACGCATTATGAGGTTTAGGTTCAAGAAACCCAGTGTAAAGCGGCCTTGAAGGCCTTACATAGGCTATATGCAACACGAAAATTATAGCCGTCTAAGAGAAAACACGACAGCCTTTAAGGGAAAGACCCCAAACGTCTGAAAGGCTACCGAAGACCTCCTGAGATAAATAAATTGAGGGTTGCTTACTATTTGCAATGAGGATTTCCCAAAACCATAATGAAACGATAAAGTATATGTGCAAAATATGCACATTAAAAAACATACATAAGGTATTTCCAAACAAATTGCTAAAAGAATATTGAAACTAATGAATAAAGAACAGCAAAATTTTAATAAGCCAAGTGTTTTAAAATCGTAATGAATATATTTTTTTTTTTCATGTGTAACCACGAGAAGCCAATACTGGAAAAATAACCAAGGGAAATCTTGACTGAGGATTTTGTGTTAGTACCTCAAAAATGTTGATCAGAAGAAAATCTATGAATTCTTACATTTGCTCACCATTTCCTCAAAAATATTGCATTCATTGAAGAACTACATATATCCAAAAAGCATATTCCGTAATTTTGTGAACTAATAATGCTAATCATAACGCTAAAAGACTACTTCCCTACTACCAGGAGAAATTAAAGAAATTTATTAGACCGGTTACAGTACAATAGTAGATTGACATCAACCCTGCATCTGATGTCTAGGCCAGTCCTTTACGACGCTCCTGATTGGCTGTTGATAAGCCAATCACAGGGCTGGAGACTCTCAGTCTCTCTCGAGAGTTCACATAGGCAGGATGTATGTTCCACCTCTCCTGAGGGATACTTTGAAAGATGTATCCCTCAGGAGAGGTGGAACATACATCCTGCCTATGTGAACTCTCTGGAGAGAATGAGAGCTTCCAGTCCTATGATTGGCTAACCAACAGCCAATCAAGAGCGTCGTATGGGACAGGCCTAGACATCAGATGCACGGTTGATGTGAATCAACGTACGTGTAGTATAGCAATTTTCATTGATACTACTCTTTCGTCAAATTTCAAACACTGTTATACGTAGCAAGTTTCTTAAAACCGAATGCATTTGCGCTGAATTCTGGGAACTGTTTTACTTTCTAATAATAGGGAAAAGATGGACCTTAACATCCAGGATGCAAAGGGGTACAAGATATAGGCGAATTAGCTTATGTTGTGGGGGTGTTCATCCACAATTAATCTCTTGAAATGTGCGTATGGCATTGACCGATCTTGTTAGGAGGTAATACTGCTAGGTAACTGACTATATGTCGATTCTACATACTTAATATATAAATATATATATATATACACATATATATATATATATATATATATATATATATATATATATATATATATATATGTCATAATCTTACTAATTCCTTGTCACCTATGATTAGCTCGTGTTTACATTGATATCACTCATTCAAATGCTTTTCTTCGACTTGTAATGAGAAAGGCAAAGATCAGTCCTAATGTACTATATCTCATGAACGACAAAAGTTCTTAAAGTGCAAAAACAAACTTGATCAACAGACACTGACAAAGCTTGCTTTCAAAGTAAAGTAGCTTACTTCATGAATTTGGATATAAGGTTAGCCTAACTACATTGTTGTGCATAATTCCGAGGACAAATCGGTTGTTTTTCAAACGCAAGCCAATTGTAAATTGTCTAAAGTGAAGCGAAAATTACTGAGTAGCTAGCGCCGAGAAAATTGTACAAACAAACAAAAACTGCGTTAAGATTTGTACCGTTAAGACCCAATAAATTGACTGAAGACTAAAATACTAAAGGTACTAAATACAAATTGCTCTGAAATACTGCACTAAAAAATCTTCGTCCCGATTAAACATTAATAAAAAAGGCTCTAAATGTGGCCGATAACTAATAAACGTCTGAATCATTTATTCACCGGTGGATGAGAAAAAATAACCTTCAAAGAGGTTTAGCATGTTAAAAACAGATAAGTGCAAAGAAACGTGTTTAATCAAAATTAATTTTAATGAGACTATTAAGGCCAGCAAAGAAAGATATTCCTTACTCTTATGACAAGCAAAATTCATAAACCCTTCCCTGAAACGCACGCTTTTAAAGCAGCCTAATTGGCCTCTTGTTTTCGCCCAAGACCATTTCCTTCAATTTCCTTAACGACTGCCGGTCTTTCACGTTCCATTCCATCACCAGAGTGGTTGTGAAGGCGGCGATGTCGAACATGAAAGGTCGAGAAACCAAACAATCCTCGCTTTATGCAATACCTGGTGCCATGAATCGGTTACGATGGATTTAAGGAAATTATATACAGAACATTTTGAAGTACTTAATGCCACCGGTATCCTAATGGAAACAACTGAAGTCTACAAAAGCATAATTGTTAAGCGTTTAATGCATGAATAACATGACCTAGTTACCCACATGTGACCTAATTTATTATGTTTATTAATTACTCTAAAATACCCAATTCATATAAAACACCAGTTTCATGTAGAATTTTTTTATAAATCACTTGTTTCATCATTTCCTTTACAAGCGTTACCTTTCTATACCAAGCCCTGATTTCTGGGAGGACCAATGCCACCACAATTGATCCTATCCAGTAAACCAACTACCGACCAGGACAAACTTTCTTCATACATCCACACATTATATATATA
>NC_087210.1:58247540-58492540 GCF_015104395.2 Macrobrachium nipponense
CCACTTTGAAAAGTCGAGAAGATTAAATATTGCCACTAAAAGTAGACAACGGTGCACCCAGCGCTAATGAGCTCAGAAGCATCTGTGCATTTCCCACGACACCAAGGTTCTCGGAAAGCGGCACACTAGATGCAGAATAAAAAAAATTGATGTTGGTAAAGACAGCTGTTTACCTGGCAAATATACAGAGTTCAAATTTAAGGAAACGTTGCACTAGGAGCTTTCCTGTTTATCATTAAATACACGAGTACTATACGTAATTATTCTTATTATATCATTACTATGTCCAGAAAGATGAGAAATCGACTTTTCATCAATGATAATTTGAATGACAGAGCCAAATAAAAAATTCAAAGATAATAAAAATAACGGAGTAAGTGAATTAATAAACATCACTGAACTTTTGTTGCCAGTGACTATAAAAGCTCGTTTGCTGACTATATCCAGGAAGATGAATTGCCTCGGCAGTGGAGTTATGACTGAAATTGCACATTGGATTGCTATCTCTTTATAAAAAAAAAAGTACAAATCTCAAAAACTTCGTATTTATTATCTAGGAGAGAACTAAAACGGACAGAAAGGCCAACCGATAAAATTCCTAAACCTTTCTAGCAATGCAGGAGAATTTGTATGGAAATTGACAATAAAAAGGTCTGAAAGGTGTAACAGGTGGAAAAACTTGTCATTGGAAGAAAGAAAATATGAACGAAGTACAGTAAAAGGAATCAAAAGGTTGCAAATAGGTGCGAAGGGACGCTGCACAGAACCTTAAATAATGCCTACAGTACACCGCGTAAGATGCACTGGCGATACTACCCCTCTACGGGCAATATACTATATATATATATATATATATATATATATATATATATATATACATATACCAATTTGTAAAGCAATACAATTTTCTGGAACTATCCGTGAAGTTAATTCAACAGTAATATTTTTCTTATTTTGTAGCTGATCATAAATATGACAGTAAAGCTCTTCACTGGGTACACACACCAGCAAAATGGTTTGCGTGCATCCTTTGGCGTAAAATTTCACTTCAACTTATGGGTTTTTTATGGTGTACTACATACACGAAACAATCTTCTAAATGAAACGAGATCTCTTTTATCTTCTCTTTCGCCGCATAGATATAGAATTAAACCCATCTACATTTTTTCTTTCTCCATTCAGTACGAAATTTGGCCATTTAATCGATGTATAATAATAATAATAATAACAATAATAATAATAATAATAATACTGGTTGATGTATGACATTTTTATGCCAGCCTGACACACTTGACGATGATCTTATAAATGTCTTAAAAAGCAAGTCGCACCGGCTGTGCCCACCTGCCATGAGTCTGGGTAGCAAATGATGGTCACTGCCATACTGCCAAAGAACCAAATAACTACAGTACCAGTTCACTGTGCCAAGATCAAGGGTTGAGAGCATGCGGCATTCTTCCATTCTGACCAGCCGATTGAACGAAAATATACCATTTAGCCTTTTCGAAATTCTCTCTCAACATCATTAAACATAAATAAAATTTACTTATAAAACTGTCACCTGAATCACACTCAACCACACTGCCATTTCTTTTTAAAAATTCTAAAAAAAACTCAAAGTATCATTCAGCGGAAATAATAAATGAATCCTGACCAACGCAATACATATTACACACACACACACACACACACACACACACATATATATATATATATATATATATTATATATATATATATATATATATATACATATATATAAGATGCATAGTTGGCGCCTACTCACACACACGCAGCTCAAGATAGTTTGTGGTTTTGGATTTGCAATGACTTGCTTTCATAACCGCCAAATCCACTGGAGTAGTGTGAAGGTGAATCTACAAGGGCGAAGGTTCATATCAGAGAGAAGAACCAGTAGTTGAATTCCAGAAGAACGAGAGTTTCAAACAGCAATACTTATAAAGAAAAATATTTGCGTGCTAACGTTTACAACCGGTAACTTTTTATGCGTTCTTCCAGGTTTTGTGAAATACTACATATGCAGAACTCCAAAACGTAAAAAAAAAAAAAAAAAAGTTACTATATTGAAAATCTTAGTAAAGGGCATAAGTTTATTTACACGCGCACACACACACATTATATATAATATATATATATATATATATATATATATATATATATATGTATTATATATCTATATATATTAATATAATATATAATATATATTTTATTTGTATATATATATATATATATTTATATATAATATATATATATATATATATTGTGTGTGTGTGAATTCTTATCACATCACAGTCTCCATTAACTCAATTTGTAGCTACTCCGGGGTAAGTGAATGACCTTTCCAACTAACATCGTAAGAGAATCGGTGCGGGAGAATCGTAGAGGTTCTTTCTAGACCGTGAGTGGAACCAGCCAGCGAACCCGGGAACGCACGTTTCCGTGTCGTCATCACCAATGTGTATGATAACATCATTCGCCGACTTCCGGTCGCTCTCGGATGATGCGTTGTCTTCAGCTTCAATATAATCTGCTTTTCCCAGACCATTATATCTTAATGATGTCGTGCTCACTGGAGCAAACAAGGAGTAAGGAAGGAAGGAAGGAAGAAGCTGACGCGGAGGAGAACTGAACCCGAGAGAGCAGTGAAAGTTTTTAGAAATAATGTCATTTTTACGATGAAATGCGCCATCACGAGAAAGTACCTCGTGCAATATACGGCAGCGATAATACACCGCTCTCCTGGGAATCGTTGCAAAAATTTGATGGATTTTCATGCCTTGTTGACGATTCATGAGCATGTTCGTCAACAATATAAATGTGTTATACAACTCGACATGGAGTTAATCGTTTTAGTTATACGGTGGATACCTAACTAGGAATTTGTAACCTTGTTTTACTATTTTTAGCATCAAAATTGTAGTCATGAAATTGTTTACAAAATTTAAAAACATACAAATTCGCAAATATACATAATCGTCTCACAGTGTATGCATATACAAATTAAAAGATAACCTATTTAAGTAAAAAAGAACACAGATCAATAAACATCATTACACAGAGCTCTAAAAACAGCTGTCACAAGCATGAAATCTGAAATCAGTGCTCAAAGAGCTCGGACATCTTCTGTCACCCATTTCCTAGAGTCACGCCACTGCAAAAATTGTATCAACTTTTATTCAGTCTGTAATACTATCTCGATAATCTCGTATCGGAGTAGCTTTCACGAGGTCACACACAATACAAAATTGCTGTCCGTAAAATTTCAACCAATCTGTGACTAACTGTCCTTATATATATATATATATATATATATATATATATATATATATATATATATATATATATATATACATATATACACACACACACATATATATATGTGTGTGTGTGTGTGTGTGTGTGTGTGTGTGCTGCACGCTTTCCTATATCACGAAAATATATTAAGATATTTTCTTCCCTTTCCTTCCATACTACTGGAAATTAAAAGTATGAACCTCTAAGGTGTTATAAAATTAAAAAGGCTTCAAGTCCCATCATTATAAAAAATAGTATGTATAAAATTGCGATAAAATATCCCGATTGATACTACTTGCGTATAATGAAAAGCTCTACAGTGAGTCTCCTTACATGGCATGTTTTAACGTAAAGAATGCACAACAATAGCCTCATTTACAAATAGGGTAACACACTACAACTAAAGAAGTTAATGTCAACAATAGCATAACATTAACCTCGGGAGATAAAAAATAAAAACAGCCTGAGCCATCATATCTTTAGTTCGCATCCTCCACATTCCAGCTTGACGTCAGTTTCCCTCAAACTTCCTTTCATGTGCTTCATACCCGTTTTAGGTGAAAAGGCATTAGAATAGCACTTTCGTAGACCTTCAAATAGGAAATACTTCAAAGTTAGACAGATCAACGAATCTCGTGTACTGTAACATCAATACTGATGAAATACACAAAGCAATGAAAAGGAGGAATTCAGTAGGGAACCTGTGGGCTGTATAGCAACGGCACAATGGAACCGGTTACCTTGTAGCACATCAAAGCAAATTTAAGTAATAATAACCTATAAAAAAGTATAAACAGCAACTGAATCGCAACGTGCTATGAAAATATGAACCAGTATATAATCGAAGAACGGAATTGAGGTCATCTGATACCGCACAAAACGTTACGGAAGCACCGAGTGTTATGATGGAGGAAGATACATCACTGACCAAGTTCTCGTACGATGCTTTGGCGCCATGATAACCCGAGATCGATATCTGTGCGAGAGAAGGGGGAGGGGCAGGAGGAGGGGGAGGGAAGCGAAGAGTCAAAAGGTCCCTCCCTTTGCCAGCTTCCACTTTCCTATCATTGCTCTTTACTAAATTAGACTTACTGACCTAATAAGTAGATTGCTGCGTCTGCTCTGATTATGTCATTTTTATGTATATAACGAGTAAAACATGAACTATACAATGCTCCTCCTTAGTAATAACTATAATGATGCTGTAACAAAATTTCCTGTGCCCCGAGACCACCATGTTTTCTTTAATTCATGTCTCGTGACACATTTTTCTGGTTGTGTAAATACATCGACGATGTGGCAGCAAGGTGAGTGTTGATAAAGTAGTGCACAAAAACCTACCGGTACTTAATAATGAAAATGTTCACATTCTGAACCAGTAATTTGAACCAGTGAGATTTGTTGTGTAAGGAAAGCTAAAATTATCGTGCCCAAAAATTTTTTCTTTATGCTACCATTAATACATTACATCCAACACAAAGTTTTGAAATTATATTGCACTTAAAACGAAAACAAATGCAAAGTGGAACCGAGTATAATCGACACAATGAATAAATTAATGATAGAAACAAAGGACCAACAGTTAACATATGATAAGTTAGGGGAAACTTTATAAAGTACATGATGCTTCCAAGTGGCACTGCAGTATTTCAAACTTGTGAGCATACGCAACAAACATCTACTCTGCTCCTTAATTCCATGCTACGGGAGCAAACAGGGTTGTCAGGAAACACAGTACTCTTTAAAACAACAGCACTGAAAGAAGCATAAATAGGGAACAGTTAATTAGACTTTGAGATAGAGATAAGTGTTTCAAGATATTTATTATTTAGGAAAATGTAAAGTTCAAGTAAGGCATCAATTTGGCACAATGAAATGATATAAGGAGCTAAGGAGTAAGGAGACTTGAACTTGCAAAACGAACGTCTCCCTGTGTGGACGATTTAACGGTAAAGTGAGTTAAACTAAGAAAATTCGAATTAGTAATGATGATTGTCAATTAATGTTCTTGTAAACATTAACTTATTGGAATGCGAAAATGTTTGCAGAAAATAACTTAAAACTCGAAGTTTTATCAATTTTACAGCTTAATTTACTTGATACTCTCAATTCACAGATGTGAAGTCTAGCGACATTTGATTCTTGAGATAAGATTTCATTTCCGAGTCGCTTCTTACAGATATAACTAGTTTACAATTATAAAACCCGCTGAAGTTTAAAACCCTATATAAGGTACAAGTGCTCCGACGGGAACGCGAAAGATTTTTCGGGAAATTCGCATTTTAAAAGATCTAGTTCTGCAAATCTTGTCTTAAAAGATCTAGTTTTGTATATCTTGTCTTAAAAGATCTAGTTTTGTAAATCTTGTCTTAAAAGATCTAGTTTTGTATATCTTGTCTTAAAAGATCTAGTTTTGCAAATCTTGTCTTGAAAGATCTAGTTTTGTATATCATGTCTTAAAAGATCTAGTTTTGTAAATCTTGTTTTATTTTAGTCTCTATTCTTGACTAACATCTACTACATTTATTAGCTTCGGTGCAGCTTATTTGCGAAAGTTCATTAGAATATAATGTTACAGTTTACAAATTTATATACGCGGCGGTGGGGAGCATGACTATAGCAATGTCTAAATCAATCTCTTTCTTATTAAATGTATCGTATTCCTACTCTTTTTCTTATAAGTTATACCGCTTAGCAATGAATAGTATATACTACAATAATTAAAGTACATAATAATGCACGTTTTTTCTTTTATCAGGTGAGTCCTACATGATCCCTCGAAGTTATTGGGATCACTTGCTTTAATGTCACTTGCATTAATGAAAATTAACGAATTTAACCCTACTAAGGATTAACAAATAATTTTTTCAAAGCATAAATTCTTGCCACCCACCAACTTCCTAAGATCGAAACAGCAAGTCTTTATTTATTGAAAGTCGAGATAATGAGCAACTGAAACTTGGGATACCTAACAGGCGACAAACTACATGTGCAAGACGTGTCCAGTACATTTGATTTCCTTACAATAACATGTTCTTCACGCAGCATCTAGCTAAAGGGTAATGCAAGATGCAAGACTGCTGCAAGCTGCTTGCATTTAGGGTAAGCATTGCCTGTGGCTTGATGTGTTATGATAAATACTTTCCTCTCACGACTTTCCTAATCCCTATCTTTATCTTTTAAACCATGACTTACGGCTAACAGCAATCCACGTTTTAAAATTATATCAATTATTATTGATACATATCTTTTTAACCAAAGATTTAAAGGAACACTTGAAAGCTAAATAAAATACACTTAGGTTAAAAGTCTAGCCAGCTGTCGTCTGTCATACTTCCATTTTAGCCTCAATCACCATCGATTTTATAGGTTTCGGTGAATATGCACTTTGCATATCTAAGAGAATGTCTTCATCCAATTTCCCTTAATCTCCAAGTTTTCTTTCCACAGAGTCATTCAAGAAAATTCTATATAAATAAATTCGTTTGGATAACATGAATTCACTCATATATAGTGTTAAGGCAACAAAGAGAATCTAATCCAGTAGACTGGAAATTCTTTTCGTGCAATAAGAGGAAAATAACCTTACTTATTCTGCTAGAGAATTTTTTTTACGATACGAAAATCGAGACGAAGTATTCTCTACCTCTTTATCAACAGTATAAATAACGGAGGGAATATTCTGATTTTTCTGTTTATGCAAAAACCAATATCACCCTCGGTATTAAAAAAATTAACTTTAACCCCCAAAGTCAAGGTATATCTATATGTACAGAATAGATAAAAAGAATCGTATATGTCATACTGGTTACGAGGCAGAGCCCTTTAATGTGCATGTGAGAGAAAACTCTAGTATTCATAACATAAAAACATCCCCTTTAATCCCAAAGCAGATAGCAAGAATACCACATAAGCAGTGAAAAGACTAACCACGCTGCCAACTACATAAGAGAAAAATGACTCCTTCAATATCAAAGAAAACGTATGGCCTTTGTTTCAAAACAAGCCAAAAGTACACTTACTTTTGAAATTACATTTCACATAATAAAATTATCATATATATATATATATATATTATATATATATATATATATGTGTGTGTGTGTGTGTGTGTGTGTGTGTGTGTGTGTGTGTGTGTATAAACGAGCTAGGATTACATCCAATGCAAGTAAAATCAATGAGAGCATATTTCGTGTTAAAAAACCCGATGTGAGGGGAGCTGGCCTTAGTAACGTTATTATAACCTCAAAAAAGAGAGCTCTAACATTACGCTGAGGAAGGACATCTTTCATAGGCTATGGCAGAGCACAAGATATGATACCAAAATTGTAAATTACGGTCACAAACAAAGCAGGCACAATCATTGCAACCAGATACTCACATAAAAAAAAAACAAAAAAATAAAAGCTGACGAGGAACTTGGGATATCATTTTTGTTGCCAAAGGTTAAAAAAAAAAAAAAAAAAAAAAATCTCATTAACTGCCCGTCCTGAACAGGAAACTTGCCGTGCAAAAGAATTTGAATTACCGCACTTATAAGTCCAGCACTTAACTTTTTCATTTTTTGTTTGTTTTGGTTTAAAACAAGTACGGTACTTGCCTAATTCACATTCCCCTATGATGTCTACGAACGCAGGGTTTTTCAATTAAATCGCCAAATACTGTTTCCTACACGTATCCATTAACGAACGTTCAAAAATTATTTTTTAACAAACTCTCGTGAATCAACTCATACCCTAGGTAGCCATAAAGTTACTATTCACCAAGGCATACTAACATGATCATTAAGACTTGCATAGCCTCTATGCCAAAAGATCAATACTGAACGACGCTCGTACATAGCTTACGTGTCAACATTCCAAGTGCAAGCCATGAAGGCAGACGAAGTTTAAAATCTAACAAGCCGATTTGGCTGCGCTAAAACTTTTAATTTAAAAAATCTTGTGCTTTTATACCAGTATTGTTTGGTTTATATCAAAATGTTTGCTATATTTACCAATACTGCGTCTTTATTCAAGTGTCGGGTTATTCGGGACAATTCGGTGCGCAATGAAAAAAGGTCTAACCAAATTCAAGTGTAAAACCTTTCAACATAAAAAGTGTAAAACCTTCTAACGTAAAAAGTGCAAAACATGCTAACGTAAAATATATCATTCAACAAAAACACATCCTAACCTACAACGTGAATTATTTGGTAAATGTAAGATAAGTGAAATCTATATTAACTGTTACACGAATATGAAAATTTAGTTGAATTTTGAATTTAGTATCAAGTGTTAAGCTGGCATAGAAATATTTGTTAGTTTCACACTGACAAAGTAATTGACAAACACGCAACACACACAAAGGTATACATATTACTAAGCAAACTAAATGACATGGAACAACGTTTCAATTTTTAATCTGGATCAACAAACCTTGATTAGCGGTTTACCCCTTTGCGTAAAAAGAGTATAAGATACTGACTTGGGATACGTGATATACGGATCGTCATATGGCAATCCACACCAAACCAAATTAAAGACAACCACGAATTACAAAACGCCCTTTAATATATTTACCTTGAGAGAGAGAGAGAGAGAGAGAGAGAGAGAGAGAGAGAGAGAGAGAGAGAGAGAGAGAGAGAGAGAGAGACGTTATATCCAGATGAGATCGAACCGACTGGGAACCCAATGCCTAAAGGTATAATGTGGAAAAATGAGAGCCACTGCATTGAAAGCTTGGAGTCAGGAATAAGGGAAAACAAATTCAAAGGATAGGGATTTATCAATAACATTTGAACTGCCAATATCCCTAACTTCCGCACAGTTTTGTTTATCATAAGGTGTGGCTGTTAGACCATTGCTCCTGCAACATCTACTTGTCTTCCACGTGTTAATGATAATAAAACTGTTGATTACCCCCTCTTTAGTTCTTGTTTTTCTACGGTACATTCAAGCACATTGTTTCCACCCTGTAGTAAGGGTGTAAGAATACCACCACCGTAGGTCCTGCGTGTCGTAAAAGGCGACTAAAAGGACAGCTGCTGCCTTGCAGTCATACTTTATTAGCAAAGGCTAGGCCAACCACCAATAACTTTTTAGTAAAAGGCTAGGACCCGCCGCCAATAACTGTGGAAGCTGCTGCTTTGCAGTACTACTTTTCAGTAAAAGGCTAAGATCCACCACCAATAACTGTGGAAAGTGCTGCCATGCAGTCCTTACTTTCTAGTAAAAGGCTGGGTTGATGACAGCAAGGGCATGCGGTCATAAAAACCCCTTTGCCAAATAGTAAACCATGCCTATTGTTGTATGGAAAGGCGCATCAGGCAACCAATCCCTTAGTGTAAGGATAACGGTGGGAAAGAAGACTCAAGGACACTGTTTCTTCCTTTATAAGTTTATTAATATAGTCAGATCTTAATTTTCTTTTTCCAAGTGGACATTCTATCGCGGAAGTCTAAAGAGTAGGTTAAAGACCTTTGGACTATAACATGTAAGCACACCTGTTCTTGACAATGCTTACAAAGAAATTATCCTGGGCCCCGATTTACAATCATACGTAACAAAATCAAAAGGGAAAGGAGTATATTTCTGTGTTCAAAGATCGTTTACATTTTGTGGCCGTTCAAAAACACGTTTCATAATACTGTCATCTTCCGTTAGTCCCAACTGACCTATACTCTTTAATGTATCTATCAAAGGCAGGTTCCATGTCCTGTATCGACATTGATCTGCTCAACCTTTCTCATCCTGTATAATTAACAGAACTAATAGACATCCTAATTAAGTGCAAGCTTACTTTTCCTTTCCGCCAACCAAGCAAACATTTACATTTTGATGGGGTGACGTATATACACAGCTGAGAGGAATTATCACAAAATAAAGAATATGCAGAATGAAAAATATTTCTCCACGAACAGCTACTTGAATCTAAACGTTATATAAAATGCAGTAAATATGTTAACCGACACCCCAGTAGTCTCTCGCAAACCCGAAACAACTACCTAAATACGGAAAATATCTTATTTTGAAATTGGTATACTATGGACAATTAATCCTCTCGCAACGTTATGTTTAACAACAAAGCGACAAAATAATGTCAAATTAACCTGACAAGAAACATTCGCACAGTGTTTTGGTCAAGAGGGAGAAAATCTGCTTTAATAACAAGCGTAATACCTACTTCAGTGTGATAAGCGAGCAGTCAGAACTTGGAAAACGGCCCTTTGCAATCGTGTCTCGAGACAAACACATCCTACCAAATGTCCGGGATGACTAAAAATGCTGGTATTTTCAAGCTAGCTTGAAGGTATCCTCACATGGAAGGCATCATGACACTACGAGCTCATAAATAATGCTTTCGTAACAGGACTTTCCTATTGAAGAATTTTATAGTGTATGTTTGTTTTGCTTCATTACTAATGCATGTTAGACTAAGTTGCTGCAAAGCATCTTTTAATCACACACTTCTTTATCAGGGTAATAGGGGATGGTCGAGTAGCATCAATACGGTATTAACCTGGTATGTATCCAACTACGCTTCACCTCCGAGGTGCTATAGTAGATTTACATCGTCCGTGCATCTGTTGTCTAGGCCAGTCCCTTACGACGCTCTTGATTGGCTGTTGATAACCAAATCACACGGCTAGAAACTCTCAGTCTCTCGAGTGTTCATATGGCAGGGTGTATGTTCCACCTCTCCTAAGGAGCATACATCCTGCCTATGTGAACTCTAGAGATATACTGAAAGCTTATCAACAACCAATCAGGAGCATCAAATGCACGGGTCATGTGAATCTACTATAGTACTAAACATAGCGGAAGCTCAGTGGGACGCCGTGATTAGTACTAGCCCCTCGGGGATCAAAGCACACCCATTTCCATATATATATTATATATATATATATATATATATATATATACTATATCAATAAACGATATCTTTGATCCCCGAGGGGCTAGTACTAAACACGGCGTTCTATTGAGCTTTCGCCACGTTTAGTACTAGTGCCTCGGGGGTGACGCATAACCCATATCGTACTTTAAATTGACGTGGCTACACATTTATGATCACTTGGTTTTTGTGTGATAAAAGATGTTCTAATCCTCATTCCTATTCAAATTAAGCCTTGGAAGATTCACTTTCCACGTTGAATACTATTTAGGCCACGTGTTACCAAATAACACCTGCTGCACATATGGCCGGAATCTGAAATAGCCAGACATTAACAGATGTTCCGTGGAACTACGACTGGTAAAGTAGCAATGAACACCTGTTTCCATGAAAAGGGAAAACGGCTCTTTTTACATGAAAAGGGAAAACAGCTCTAGTTCAAGACAAGAATTCAAGCACCCAACGTTTCTTTCAACCAGATTAACAGACAAGTCGAATATGGAAGGCTAATCAACAAAACGCATTGTATACCCGTAAATGTGTGAAAACTGTGACCTACATAAGTATACAGAATTAAGGCACCTTGATCTGAGCTTTCTAAGGGTACATTGCGTTACTACAGTTTGGGGAATAGCGTCTGGGTGCTCTGATATAAGCGTCATTTGTGATAGATAGTATGATAAGCGTTGCGGAACTCATCATTCTATTGGAAAATGTAATGTGTAAATGGAAGCTTGACTATCTGCTAATTAAATTGAATAAATTACTCTCAAAGTAAATCAATTTGTGATTGAGGTAGTTTCAAATGGTCATGTCCATTCCCAAATCTCCGATAAGCAAGCTCATGCCACGAATAAATACTTAATAAACTGCTTCTGTTATAAGGAAGCCCTAAACCCTTTTTCATCTAGTACGTTCATACACTGAGATTATTTACATTTCTAAATTCTTTAAATTTCCAAGATTTTATTATAAATGCTTTCGCTCATCTTTTAGTCAAATATGAATTTTTTTTCGCCCCTATATAAAATAATAATAGATATCGAAGATTTTTTTTAAGAGCGCTGAATATATAATATATATATATATATATATATATATATATTATATATATATATATATATATAACTTTGCCTGTTAGTATTTTATAATCTGCGAAACAAATATCAATGCAAAAACCTAACACCATCCTTACGTTTTCACATAGCTTATTTGACAACTAGGCCTACAACGAACTCGAAGATAAGGTACTGCAAGATGTCGGCTGACCACACCTAAACCATCACGATAGAATAGATGATAATTTAGCGTTAAAAACTCTCCTGTCTTTCAAATAAAATTAAGAATACGAAAATATGGGCCAACAATATGTTTTCTACGCCGGGATAGCAAAAGAATTCCAAAACTGGTAAAAAATACTACATATGGATATCCTAAGGTTTCAAATTAGACAGCGTAACTGGGTTCATTTTTTCTCATACATGCTGCCAAAACTTGCGTCTAACTATGAGCAACATTGCTTATTTACTATTTTAATTTTCAAAAATACAGCATGTGCTCAGCAATACATCGTTTCAGCAAAGTTTATATTACGAGAAGATAATCTAGACACAAAATATAAAAGTTCGTGTTGTAGTGTCAATGTAATAACGTGAGAGAGAGAGAGAGAGAGAGAGAGAGAGAGAGAGAGAGAGAGAGAGAGAGAGGAACAGGCTTATTCGGACCTTGGCTGATTCGGACCATGTACTGGCTCATTCGGACCTTTATCCAGGCTTATTCGGACCTTCATATGATTGGCCGGTTTCTCTATGCATTTTTTCCTCCTGAACAAGAATTTTAAGTAATATTTATTCGAACGACTGTAATTAACCCCCAGGGGCTCGTACCAAACACGGCGAAATACATTTGACGCCCCAATTCCTGGTGGCTTTCGTATTCGCGGGGACGAACGATGCGGAATGCTTATATAGGTATGTCCGAATTAGCCTCTAAACAATTGTCCGTGTTAGCCTAAACAATTGTCCGAATCAGCCTAGCAAATGGTCCGAATCAGCCAAGACTAAGGTCCGAATCTGATCCGAATCAGCCAAGGTCCGAAATTCGAATAAGCCTGCATCACAGAGAGAGAGAGAGAGAGAGAGAGAGAGAGAGAGAGAGAGAGAGAGAGAGAGAGAGAGAGAGACTTCATAACCCCGGACCATGTAGCCCTACTATCTCGACCGCATTGCTTCCAATAATCACCTAGGCCAACAGCAAACGGCCACTAGCCATCATTTCCTCCAACTGTTACCAAGCAGCATCTTGTACCTATAGGTATAGCAAAATTAATGTAACCCAATTAGCCAATAAAGTCGACACTGGAAAAGAGAGAGAGCACGCATGTAACATCTGCTATCTGCAGTATTTCCTATGGTCACCTTAGCCTGACAAAACGAGGGTTCTCGGCCATTGCCTCCGCTTGCTACCTTGACAGCAAGATATATGCTTTAGTTCAAATCCTTGTAATTTTCTAAACCAGAGAGAGAGAGAGAGAGAGAGAGAGAGAGAGAGAGAGAGAGAGAGAGAGAGAGAGAGAGAGAGAGAGAGAGAGAGAGAATTCTCCCAGATGTAGCACTCTCTCTCTCATCGTCATATTGTTGAAAAGAGTATGACAAACAGGCTCTCGTCATCATATCCTCCAACTGTTACCTATGCAGTATGCATGAGTTTAGGAATACTCTCCACGCATAAATACAAACCAAATCTATTCTTGCATTACCTTTTTCCTGTGGTCACACCCATTTGACCTTGGAAAATGCTTGAAGGGCGCGTGACCTCAAGAAAGTTTCGCTTGAAGCCCATTTCCTTAAGCGAGGGGAAGCAAAAAATGAACCCCTCACCTTAGGAGTGCTACAAGTAGAACGATGACAAGGTTAACTGCAGAGAAATGCTTTCGACCTATGTGCCTTTTCAATCAATATCCAGGTAGCCTGAATAGCTTAGTTTGTCGTAACACTGGTCTTCCCCTCCGAAACCCCCAAAAACAAAACAAAAAAAAAACAAAAAAAAAAAGGAACACACTATGCTACAAGGGGCATTTCCAACAGGTATCATGTGGCTATTGCTTGGCAAATGTTTTGGCTTAAAAGATATTAAAACATATACCTCCATTGTGATCATAATGATCAATATCTGAAAAAAATAATAACCTAAGGTCGTGAATGACCATCCCTCGTTCAATCCTTATTTCATCTGGTGGTCTCCTAAAGCTCTAAAATTTTACTTGCATGTGATTAATTTTAGACCTATAAAAATCCAACTAAACACTTGAAACTTAAAAGTTAAGCCTATGTCTGTTATTACTTAAGTTCAATTTGTATCGGGTCAAACATGGATATTCTTTCGAACGACTTGAGCAAATAGAACCCTTCAAAATGCAACAGAAGCTGGAATGACTGGGCCTACGTTTGCTCCTAAACTACATTATTCTTTTCGCTACGATACACAAGTAGAATGTTGGAAGTTGATTCGCTCTTCTTGGCACGCTTCCCGAATTGCCTGAGTAAAGCACAGGTCAAAAGTGAAGTGAATAACACCCACTCCGGTTCGATTTTCCCGGAAAAAAACCCGTCACGTGACGATTTCTGAGAGGTCAAAAGCACCATCACGTCTGGACAAGTGTGCTTTACATCCTCGTTATGGGACACATCTAGAGAAAAAACATCATCACGCCACTAATGCACTACACAAAATGACATATGAAACAGCAAAAAATGTTCCACAAAAATCACTAATACCCAAAATATGAGCTACCGATCGAGGTAGACTATAATAGGCAATGCCTGCCACTACATTCCACAGAATAATACACGGCACGGAACGTCGACTGCCACCACACTCTTCGGCCGTCGTACACACACTGGCGGTGGTGGAGCTGCTGAAACACCTCTTTCGCGGCGCCAGCGTGTTGTGTTGCCCCCGGTGATGGCGGCCTTCGGCATCCCTGTGCACTTGTGCGCCAAACGAGGGGAACAGGGGCGAGGGTGGGGTTGTTTCACACGTGTCGTGTGTAGTTTTTTGTTGTTGCTGTTAATTTTAACATTTTCTAATGATGTTTTGAATGGCACAAAATCTTGACTGTCCGAGCTTATGATTTCTTGGGGGATACGAAACGTTGCATCACAAAGTGTGATACAGGTCGTGTCGTAACCGTCAAGCATATGTTTGCATAAAAGTAGTGTTACTTACACGATATCACGTAAATTATTAAACAGAGTTTACTTCTCAATGCCACCAATATATATATATATATATATATATATATATATATATATATATATATATATATATTGTGTGTGTGTGTTAAAATAGGACACGTCTCAAGTGTAAAAGGCCTATTAAAACACGCTGGTTAAAAACTAGGACTATATTTCAGTGGGCTGACACACTACTTGTTAAGGGTGGGAGGCAGTCCACCGAAATATAGCCCTTAGCTTTAAACCAGAGTTTTAATGCGCCTTTTACACTTAAGATACACACACACACATTTGCAGTGCGAGCAATTACTAGCTATCTGAGCTGGGGTCCTCGAATGAAAAGCGCGGGAAATACTTATAACACGATACTACAACAGCCTACACCTTTTCCTCTTTTTTTCTTTTTCTTTTACTAAGCCGAAAAGAAGTTCTGTTATTTCACTTTCAGGAATCGTGCATGAGTGTAGAAAACGGTTAGAAATTAATTACAGTTTATACTAGAGCTATGATTGTCACAGACATGTACACACTGAATGTAAATTTGTTACTTGTACACGTGAATTGTACATATAAAACAGTGGCACAATCATGACAACAATTTCTGCAATATCCAAACCTGAAGCTACGATCAAGTTAGTGAAAGGGCATTACTTTATAGGATGCTTACAATTGAGATTAAGTCGAATTAGTACTTTTATGATGAAATTCAGAAACGTGGTGTAATCTCTTCCTTACTTTCTTAACGTCGGTATATTTATACAGAATGGATACCGTCAGAAACAAAATCATCCAAATCTAGTTCATCTGCGATGCGAATACATTAGACCGATATTAATAGACTTCACTTTTCACATGAGGAGAAACCTATCTTTTAACTTAAGGCGGTGTCAAACAACA
This sequence comes from Macrobrachium nipponense, assembly GCF_015104395.2. Classification (NCBI taxonomy): domain Eukaryota; kingdom Metazoa; phylum Arthropoda; class Malacostraca; order Decapoda; family Palaemonidae; genus Macrobrachium; species Macrobrachium nipponense. The sequence continues at coordinate 58,263,862 of NC_087210.1, forward strand.
AGTTTCCCTTCATCTTTAGCATCTAGTCGCTAAAATTTGAGCAAAGAAGCCGATAATCGATTGATTTATTCCCATGAACTGGAGTCACAAATTAGCCTCAACTGGTGACAGAAATGAAGTTATCGAAGTTTTCGCTTGTGCGTCATCACTTTAACGAACTTACGCAGCACTGATGAAGTCGTTCCCAAGGCAAATCCGTCCTAATACTCTTACTACCACTAACTGTTGGCAAATATGAAAAATTCTTGTTGTAAAGTTTTGAGGCAATATGATAAAAGTTGCTGGAAAAGTATTCGTGTACAGCAAGCACTCTTGATACTACAGCAGCCGAGGAAATCTACAAGCAAAGTCGGAAGCAAAACCGTATTTAGTTAGTATTTGTTTTTATTCTATTAATTGAATTTATTTTGTGTGTGGATGATTTTATTCCAAACAAAAGTTCTCGCGTGGTACGATTTTCATGAAATAATTTGATAAATGCTTTCGTCGTCAAAAAGAAATTAATTTGATTGATCTATTAGCAAACATGGTCCGCTGAATGGTGGCTAATGTCGTGACATGCCGTTCAGATGTCGAGGGTTCGCACCTCCCCCAGGGCTATGAAAAATCACTGGCTCTGTATCACGATAAGTTACTGCTGCAGTGTGGGGTCTGCGGTGGAAGGTTGAAACCGACATTCTTTCGGAGGTTCAATTTCAAGTCTGTTACTTTGAACTAAATGCTCAGATATCTGATGAAACATGATTGACTTTCTCTAAGGAAATTATGGGTGTGATGAATCTTGAAAAGGAGGACTGAGATCATAATAATTGCTCTTGTTTTTGTACAAAATTTCAGTGTTATCTCATTAATTCAATGTGATTCTAATATTGTTACAACTACTATCATTGCTTTTCGTTGCACCTTAAGCCTAATTACCGTAATAAAATTTTGTGATGTTCGGGCATTGAAGCATAGTTATAACTACGACAGTGATTCGAAATAAAATCATAAGATCAATGATGCCCAAAATACGGCACGTTTGCAGTGCGGAACATCACACCTGGGTCTAGGTTATTTTCAAGTATGTGTTAGGTGAAATGTGTGTATATTGTAATATCACAATTGTTACAGGAAACTGATGTGAGATATTGTCTCGCGTGTTTTAAATTCAGAGAATGCTAGTTTAAAGAAACGGTTTGCGGCATGTGACCGGAATTCCTGAACACTGAAACGAACAATGTTTCTTGAAGCGATGCCATAAATCAAAATATCTGGAGAACAAAGACAACACACCGGATTATGTTGTTTTAATATGTTAATGAATACACGTGTATTCCCAAGCAAATAAAAGGAAAAGTTCGAAAGCAATAAATAAGAAAGAGGACCTTAAATACTTTGGTAGTAGGCAATAATTTATGAAGATTATTTGAAATGTCATCAATAATGGATGAACTCCTGGTAAAAAGCCACAAACTAAAATACGAGATATATTAATAGGGCATGATGGCTAAGTAAACCTTCTAGCCAAACTTCCATATCGGTGGTTATGAAAGAATTCTTCTATATGGTTCAAGTTATTTGAGAATGAGACTTATCAAATCTTCGTAGCAAAATAAACAATCTTAGTGTTTCATGTTAGCGTACTATTTTTTTTCTTTTACACAAGTAAGCATTGAACTGTTCTGTATATGTATATATCTGCACTGCCAACAATTATTCTGGTTGACGCAGCTTAGCTATTGATTAACGTCATAAGATCAAGTATGAATATATGCGGCTGTCGTATTTTAGTGTGCGTGCGTGTGAGAGACAGAAAATGGGAGGGGAGGGGGTGAGGGGTGGGAGGGCTCGCCAATTGTCGGATAGGATAGCGCTAACGGGAAAACATATGTACAGATGACGTAATTTGTAGCAGATACTGAGCAGCCCTCTAAATGGCTTGTTCTTTTCTTTCTTTCTTTTTTTTTTTTTTTTGTTAGACTTTTCATAAAACTGAAAACGCGAATGCTTCTTGTATTATCTACTTGTGCACAATGTGTAGAAACCGTAAAATCTATATATGGAAATGATTGTCGCTGAATCTACAAATTTCGCTTGACCAAAAATATGGTCCATAAAGCAAAAAGATTCGCGTGCATTCCATTGGGGAGTAAGAGACGTGTATTTCTGGTGATAGAAGTTCACTCTCGACATGGTTCGGAAGTCACGTAAAGCCGTTGGTCCCGTTGCTGAATAACCACTGGTTCCATGCAACGTAAAAATACTATATAAACAAACAAACATGAAGTAAATAGAAATTAGTTTAACAGGATGTTTATGTGTGCGTGTGTGTATGTATATGAGAGAGAGAGAGAGAGAGAGAGAGAGAGAGAGAGAGAGAGAGAGATATGGGGCAACGCTGCTGTAGAAATGTTTAGCGAGTTTTGAGCGATAGGCATAACAAATCCAAACTGATAAGGAATTCTGAGCGATAAAGCTGGGAAAGTATAGACCTCGAAATAAATGATAAACGTTTATAGCATCTCCGTATGTCATAATGGAATGCCTAATAAGGCGGAAGCAATATTCGATAAGATACCTACCAACATGACAAAGAGGTCAAAGGAGAGGGGAGAAAAAGCAAGTGCATAGAAAACATTAATTCTTGAAACATGTACTATAAAAATTTTAAATTGAACTCTATTTACAATATGGTTTACAGGGCTATCCGTTACTCTTCAAGCTGGTCACTTTTTCACAATGAAATAGAGTTTTTAGTAAGTTTCTCTTCACAGAACTCGTATCCAGAAAATTTGGTTTATAAGATTATTAACAGACTGCTTTCAAAAATTTTTTTTAAGCCAACTCCCTCTTACAACGTAGAAAAGAAGCTATTCGCTACCATCCCTTTTATCTCAGATAATAAGTTCTTAAGTGAGGTGAAACGCATTATTGAACTAGAGTTTGGCTGCCTTAATATGCATCTTATCCCTATCAATCCTCTTAAGACTTGCACATTTTTCAACCACAAAGACAAACTGCCGACCTTCATGAGATCCAACATTATTTACAAATTTAAGTGCCCGGGATGTCCCGGTATTTATGTTTGTTCTTGCCGAAGGTTGTTGCAGATGAGATATTGCAGTCACCTGGGATATCGTTTCAGAACGGGACAGAGAATTAGCAAACCTGAATTCTCTAATATTAGGAACCATGCGTCCATATGCAGGATTCAAGTTGATAAGAAACATTTTTCTATTATTGGTGGTACAAGCCACAGTAACTACCTCAACACCCTTAGTCTTTATACATTAAACGGCTGGTTCCGTCTTTAAACTCTAACGAATCTGCTGCTCCTCTATATCTAGCATAACTGAATCTTGGGTAGGTCTGCAGTCTTGGTCATTCGTTCTTCCTTCTCCACTCTAACAGGTTGTTAGGCACTGGGTCTCTCTTTTACTTTTGACACATTCTTGTGATGGTTTTTTAAAGTAAAGTTAATTCTTAAGTTTTTTCAATTTTTTTATGTTTTTATTTACTTTTTAATGTTATTTATAATATTTTTAATGAGTATGTTCTAATTTTACAGACTGAAGATGCACTGAGTTATGTGCGAAACGTTTTTGTAATAAACCATGGACTTTTTTTATGTGTTTGATGGACCCTGCTGATTGCTGATACAATATCTCATCTGGAACCTTTTATATATGTATATATATATATATATATATATATATATATATATATATATATATACACAGATACACACACACACACACATATATATATATATATATATATATATATATATATATATATATATATACATATGTGTGTGTCTGTGTGCGTCTATATATATATATATTATATATATATATATATATATATATATATATACATATATATATATATATATATATATTTTGTGACGAAGTGGCATAGAGTATCTGGGTCTGGATACCATTAATACTTGGTGCACGAAGTAGTCAAAGATCTGCGTCTGGACACCATTAATGTTTGTTAACCCAAATTGCCAAGTATCTGGTTACTACACTTACCATTTGTACTTGCTAGTACAAGAGACCCTTTTATTCCTGGGTCTGGGACACCCTTTGTACTTAGGGCACAGTTTGTTCAAGTACCTGGTTATTACTTACCTCACTACAGCCAGACACCTGACCCTTCATCACAAATACTAAACGACTGAATACTCTAAAGGTGGTAGTGATCCCTTATATAACTGAACAGTCAAGAAAACAATCAGTCTAAGTTCATTAAAATAGGTGTGAGGTAATCTTAATTAAAGGGCATCACTCCTTCTACAATTTAAAATCTAAGTATTTCCCTGATTCTGATTTATTTGTGTGAAACGTCACAATTATCACTCTATATTTCTAGCTAAACAAAATAAAATATAATGCTTAATACTGGGGTTGTAATAAAATACTCATATAAATTTTAAATACAAAAATTTATTTCTAAATTCAAAATTTATAAGTGAAATTCACAATCTCAGGGAAATTGTTATTATTTGAAAAAAAAGTTTAATTAATTCTTGAATTAATTATTAAGCAAAATTAAATCAAAATTCATCAAGAAAATTAATTAAATTAAATCATAAAGCAATAATTAACTTTGAAATGAAATTCAATTAGTTACAAATTAACTTGCAAGTGTTAAATTCCAACAATTACACAATAGAATCTTATTCAAACTAATTAAACAAAATAAAGACAATGCATAAACATAAAGCATAATACGAAAACAATTATAGCATTGATAGTACAAACATTAAGCATATAAAATTGGATATGTCAAAAGAACAAAGCAAAAGATAAATGTGTTTAAAAATGATAAAACCTCGAAGTGCACTTCAAAACATTTGTAAAAATACCTTATACACAGTTGCGAATCCAATCAAAATGACTGTTACAATTTCAACCTCTTCACTATTTTTGTGGGCGCCTTCACAAAACTAACAGAAATAATACTATGTTCAGATTCCACAAACAACACATATTTTACTAATAATTATGAGTGACCAGCTTGAATACAAAATTAATGAGAGCTACGTTAAGTTACTGAAACAGCCTCGCAACCGAGCGACCGAGAGAGAGAGAGATTTTGAGAGAGATAGAGAGAGCAATGTTAAACTCTCTAACGCACGCCACTATATCTCAAAAGCGAATTAATCTTTTATATGCGTAACTATGTGTATCACCGAGACGAAAACATATTACGTCATCTCTATAGGGGTATTGAGCAGAAAGAACAAGGCCCCTTGTTCCGTTACAGACCCAATCTGGACGATAAAAAATTAGTTTAACTCATCTATTTTCAAGGGGTTGAATAACAGTTCGGCCTGGGAGGTCTTACGCACATGTTTACGCCGATAAAGAAATCAGCTTAGCTAAGACATTCTCAAAGTGTGAATACAACCATCTTCACAGAGGCTCACATATAAGCGCTTACTCTCGGTCTTACGTTACTTCAAAATGAAATGTGGGATTACTTAGCACATGTTATCTTTAAATTTGGGAATCTGAACACCAAACATACATTTCATAACATGATACACAGGTTCTGAGGTGAATTAATCATATTACCACAATTATAATTGCAATACAAAACTTATACTATAAGATTCCTCCCCCTAGAAGATTAGTTATTCCGGGGTTGAATCCCACGATTCACAACGGGATAAATAATCGGCAACTACATTGTTCTAACCAGATATGTGCTCAACCTTTATATTATACTGTTGCAAGCACAAAGACCAACTGGTCAGTCTTTGATTATGGTTTTTCATCCGCTGTATGAATGACAGGGGATTGTGATCAGACAACACTAAAACTTCTTCATTCCTACGTCTGTTCACATACACTTCAAACTTTTTCAATGCTGTAATTAAGGCTAGAGTTTCCTTTTCAATAGTTGCATAGTTTTTCTGATGCTTTTTCAGTTTTGAAGACAGGAAACACACAGGGTGTAGAAGGTTATTTTCATCTTCTTGAAGCAGAACAGCTCCAATTCCACAATCAGAGGCATCAACTTGTATCACAAATTTCTTATTAAAGTCTGGAGCTTGAAGCACTGGTCTTGAAGTTAAAATGGCTTTTACCTTCTCAAAGGATTCTTGACATTCTGGAGTCCAAACAAACTTAGCTTTGGGACTAGTTAAGTCTGTCAAGGGAGCTACTACGGCTGAGAAATTTGGACAGAAACGACGATAGAATCCAGCCATGCCCAAAAATCTTTGTAGTTGCTTCCTAGTAGTAGGGGGGATAGCCTTACGGATACCTTCCACATTAGCATTCACTGGAGCGAGAAGGCCTTTTCCAACTTCAAACCCAAGGTACTGAACAGTCGCCTTCCCAAACTCACTCTTCTCTAGGTTGACTGTTAGTCCTGCCTCTTGTAGTTTCTTGAAAACTTTCTTCAGGATCTGCAGATGTTCTTCCCACGTTGTAGAGTAAATGACTATGTCATCAAGGTATACACCTACTCCTTCTATAGATCCTAGCAGTTGATCCATCACTCGTTGAAATGAGGCTGGTGCATTCATCAGACCAATTGGCAGTACAGTATACTGATACAATCCAAAAGGACTAATAAAAGCTGACAGCAACTTTGCATTTTCATCTAAGGGTATCTGATAATATCCCTTCAATAAGTCTATCTTGGAAACAAACTTGGCTTGCCCAATATTATCAAGTAACTGATCTATAAGAGGCAAGGGATAATTGTCAGCCATACTTATGGAATTCAGTTTCCTATAATCAGTACACATCCTAAAGGAGCCATCAGGTTTCTTCACTAACACACATGGAGAACTAAAGTGACTTGAACTGGGTTCTGCTAATCCATGTTGCAGCAAATACTGAACTTCTTTCTTCAGAACATCTCGATGATAAGGTGATAAGCGATAAGCTCTTTGCTTGAACGATTTTCCATCTTCTTTGATCTTGATTTCATGTTTGGTCAGATTAGTATATCTGGGTACATCTGCAAAAATCTCTGTGAAGCTTCTAATCACTTCACTCAATTCCTCACCTTGTTCAACATTAAGATGTTTCAGTTTATCCTCCAAATTTTCCAAAATTGAAGAATTATTCATCTTGCTTTCAGCTCCCAATTCATAGCTGTCATCGTCTTCTGCAGATGAAGTTGTCAGTATTATTGACACAGTTTCAGTTCTAGTTTCTGAGAAGTAAGGTTTCAAAAGGTTCACATGTATCTTCCTCTGTCGTTTTCTTCTTTCTGGTGTTTCAATCACATAATTTCTATCACTTAACTTCTCAAAAATCATCTCATTAGGTGAACATCCCATGCTTTCTTGATAAGCATTCCTAACTTCAAATAACATTAAGGGTAAACCAACATCCCATTCTCTTCCTGACTCAGAACAATACTTTGTCAGCATACTTTTCAATGTCTGGTGGAACCTTTCCAAGGCACCTTGAGTTTCTGGATGATAAGCGGTTGATAACTGTTGCTTCACCCCTAATAAGTTCATCACATCATGGAATTACTTGGAAGTAAAGTTCGTTCCTCTATCACTTTGTACAATTTCTGGTATACCAAACTTTGAGAAAAACTCCAATAGTTTCTCAGCAACTATCTTGGCAGATATGTTTCTAACAGGGATCGCCTCAGGATATCTGGTAACAGGATACATTAATGTTAACAGATATTCATTTCCTTTCTTCGTCTCCGGAAGCGGTCCAACCATATCTATAATCACCTCGTTAAAGGGTTCTCCTCTGACTTCTATAGGTTGTAGGGGGGCTTTCTGAATGGTTTCATTAGGTTTTCCAGCAATCTGGCAGGTATGACACTCTCGACAGAACCTGCTAACATCTTCATGAAGTCCAGGCCAGAAAAAATATTTCATGATCTTCTCCACAGTCTTCCTGATTCCTATATGTCCAGATTCATGAGCCACTGCTACCACTTGCTTTCTCAATGGACATGGAATCAAAATCTGATGATATTCGCCCCATTCAGCATTTCCGGGTATATCTGAAGGTCTATACTTCCTCATCAGCAAACCTTCCTTCAGATAATAACAGGTAGGAGTTTGTTGCATCTCTTCCTGATCAACAACTCTGAAGAACAAATCGGCTAACGATGCATCCTTCTTCTGCAAGTCCATTAGCTTCTCTCTTGTTACCTGTCCAACTTCAAGGGTTGACCTATCCATATCTGCTACCTCAGCTACTGTAGTTTCACTACTATCTTCAGGAATACTCTGACTACTCGGAGTCTCTTCAGGAACAACAGATTCTTCATTTTCTTGGGAAATCCTTTCTTGGTCAGCTCCATGGGATGCATCACTCCCCTGGAACAATTGTTCTAAGTTCAAAGATCCTTCACTTGATCCATCTTGGGCGTGCAAATCCTCAGTTTCTTCACCAACAGTCGTAATTCTCCTCATACTTCTGGTAGTTACACAACTAGGGAACAGGTGGGGGTTATTCTTCTCCAACTCTACCGTAGGACTAATCCTCAATGGTTTGTCTGTCACTACAGGACAAGGAACAAATGGAACACCACCAACTTCATTTCCCAACAGAACATGTACACCTTCCACAGCCAGTGAGTCCTTTACAGCAAAATCAACACTCCCTGTCACCAATTCACAGGACAGGTGTAAGCGGCATATAGGAGTTACTTCCTCTCCTCCTATACCCTTCAAAATAACTGAATCTCCAGTGAGATTCTCCAACATTTGGTGAGCACCACGTAACACCACACTATGGTTGCTCCCTGTATCACGTAAAATCTTGACTGGTACCTGCACACTCTCTTCTTGAGTTGCTAGTGTACCCTCATAGATATATGGCTTAAAGGCCTCCAACCTGCTCAGCCACTCACTGCTTGAAGTTACATTTCCACTGGTTGCTAAACACTCAGCTTGTTTAGTTTCAGTCTTCCCTGTAGTCGGATTCCTCCCCACATTGTTCTTAACAGACTACAGTCTGTTTGACATGGTCACCTCTTACTACTTGACCAACAGGCTTGGACTGCTGATAATTCCAATAACACTCCTGACTGAAGTGTCCTGCTCTTCCACACTTAAAGCAGACAACATTAGGCTTTTGCAACTGTCTTGCAAAATTAGATGAGGATTTCACATTAGCTTGCTGAGGAGTATTATTACTTGTAGGTTTCCCATTTATAAAATTGTTCCTGAAACCTGGATGAGACTTAAAACCTGGGCGTGGTTGATTCTGGTACTTGACATTATAATTACGCCTGCTACTAATTATATTGTAGTCTTCACTCAGTGTAGCAGCTTTGTCAAGTTTTTTAACCTCTTTCTCTCTCAAATAGGCTCTTATATGCTCAGGAATACCTTTAAAATATTGCTCTAAAACAACTAACTCTTCTAACTCTTCAAAAGTTGTAACTTTAGCTGCCTCCAACCATCTTTTAAAACACCTTCTCACTTTATAAGCATAATCCAAGAAAGTTACTTTTTCATCCTTTCTTAAATTTCTGAATCTTTCATTGTAGTACTCTGGGGTCAACTGGTATACTTGTAGCACATTATGTTTGAGCACCTTGTAGTCTTTACACTGATCAGCTGTTAAGGCTAAATAAGCACCTCTCCCTTTACCAATCAAGACACTTTGTAGCAAAACTGACCATTTATCTTCTCGCCATCCCATACCTGAAGCCACTTTCTCAGTGATCAAAGAACTCATCTGGAGCCTCTTCAGTAAACTTAGGGATTAACTTCTGCACTCTTACTACATCAAATGCAGTGTCTTGATTACCATGGTTAGGGTTAGACGGTGTTGCAGGTAATGTGGATCTAGCTCTTATCAATTTGAACTCCCTTTCATGTCTGGCAATTTCTCTTTCCTCTTTTATCGTTTGCCTTTCATCTTCTGCTGCTTTTTCTTCTTCTCTTTCTCTTCTTTCTTGTTTTTCCCTATCTATTCTCTCTCTTTCAGCCTGCATTTTCAGCTTAATCAAACTGTCTTCTGCTTCTATGCGTCTGAGTTCTAACTCTGCATCACTTTTCTCTTTCTTTTCTTCTTGCTTATTTATAAGATCAGCCTGTGCTACATTCAACAACTCTTGAGCCAGTTCTAACTCATCATCATCAGTTATTCTACCAGAGTCTATCAATGCTTGCATGACAATGCATTTGATTTGTGCTTTTATCATGCTACTAGACACATGACAACCACATGCTACTGCTAGAGCACTCCACTGTGCCTTAGTCAGAGTAGTTTCAGACAACACTTGGATGGAAGGGGCTGCTAAAAATTCCTGAGTATCGAATGGAGCCATTTTTCTCAAATACAATTCTTACAATAAAATGCAAAAACAAATATATGGTCACTCTTCTAACAAAATATATCCCTAACACCACCAGTATAAGCTAGAGTGATAATGTGATTTGTTTTCCTCCCTGGTTTCTGGGGATTAATAATACTTGGTACAAAAAGTGCCAAATATCCCGGGTCTCTGGGCACCATTAATACTTGTGACGAAGTGACCTAGAGTATCTGGGTCTGGATACCATTAATACTTGGTGCACGAAGTAGTCAAAGATCTGCGTCTGGACACCATTAATGTTTGTTAACCCAAATTGCCAAGTATCTGGTTACTACACTTACCATTTGTACTTGCTAGTACAAGAGACCCTTTTATTCCTGGGTCTGGGACACCCTTTGTACTTAGGGCACAGTTTGTTCAAGTACCTGGTTATTACTTACCTCACTACAGCCAGACACCTGACCCTTCATCACAAATACTAAAAGACTGAATACTCTAAAGGTGGTAGTGATCCCTTATATAACTGAACAGTCAAGAAAACAATCAGTCTAAGTTCATTAAAATAGGTGTGAGGTAATCTTAATTAAAGGGCATCACTCCTTCTACAATTTAAAATCTAAGTATTTCCCTGATTCTGATTTATTTGTGTGAAACGTCACAATTATCACTCTATATTTCTACCTAAACAAAATAAAATATAATGCTTAATACTGGGGTTGTAATAAAATACTCATATAAATTTTAAATACAAAAATTTATTTCTAAATTCAAAATTTATAAGTGAAATTCACAATCTCAGGGAAATTGTTATTATTTGAAAAAAAAAAGTTTAATTAATTCTTGAATTAATTATTAAGCAAAATTAAATCAAAGTTCATCAAGAAAATTAATTAAATTAAATCATAAAGAGATAATTAACTTTGAAATGAAATTCAATTAGTTACAAATTAACTTGCAAGTGTTAAATTCCAATAATTACACAATAGAATCTTATTCAAACTAATTAAACAAAATAAAGACAATGCAAGAACATAAAGCATAATACGAAAACAATTATAGCATTGACAGTACAAACATTAAGCATATAAAATTGGATATGTCAAATGAACAAAGCAAAAGATAAATGTGTTTAAAAATGATAAAACCTCGAAGTACACTTCAAAACATTTGTAAAAATACCTTATACACAGTTGCAAATCCAATCAAAAGGCCTGTTACAATTTCAACCTCTTCACTATTTTTGTGGGCGCCTTCACAAAACTAACAGAAATAATACTATGTTCAGATTCCACAATCAACACATATTTTACTAATAATTATGAGTGACCAGCTTGAATACAAAATTAATGAGAGCTACGTTAAGTTACTGAAACAGCCTCGCAACCGAGTGAGCAAGAGAGAGAGAGATTTTGAGAGAGAGAGAGAGCAATGTTGAACTCTCTAACGCACGCCACTATATCTCAAAAGCGAATGAATCTTTTGTATGCGTAACTATGTGTATCACCGAGACGAAAACATATTATGTCATCTCTATAGGGGTATTGAGCAGAAAGAACAAGGCCCCTTGTTCCGTTACAGGCCCAATCTGGACGATAAAAAATTAGCTTAACTCATCTATTTTCAAGGGGTTGAATAACAGTGTGGCCTGGGAGGTCTTATGCACATGTTTACGCCGATAAAGAAATCAGCTTAGCTAAGACATTCTCAAAGTGTGAATACAACCATCTTCACAGAGGCTCACAGATAAGCGCTTACTCTCGGTCTTATATTACTTCAAAATGAAAAGTGGGATTACTTAGCACATGTTATCTTTAAATTTGGGAATCTGAACACCAAACATACATTTCATAACATGATACACAGGTTCTGAGGTGAATTAATCATATTACCACAATTATAATTGCAATACAAAACTTATACTATAAGAATATCTATCTATATATATATATATATGTAGTGTATAATATATATTTATTTTTTACCCCCCATATATATTATCTATATATATATTATAATATATCTATATATATATTATATATATATATATCCAATTCACGTTACTTCAGGATGATAGCTCAATATGTACCGTCGACTGAAGTCGTTGGAAAAGTATTGTGTCGAGTGCTCGAGACACTTTCAGCACCACTCAATTTATCTTTTAAAAATTCCCCTTCGGTAGTGACGCCCCTTCGGGGATATTCCCGAAGTAGCGTGAATTGGATATAAGACGACATTTGCATCTTAATGATTGCATATGTATATAATATATACATATATGTGTGTGTGTCGTCTTATATATATATATATATATATATATATATATATATATATATATATCGAGCTACAAATGTCCTTTAATATCTAATTCGCTCTACTTCGGAATTAATATATTTTCATATATGTTTAACCGAAGGGGAATTTTTTTAAGCGATCGATAAGAGATTTGCCGGATCAAGGGCGCGAATCATCGACACCTTTAAATACAGGACGACAGTGAAGCCTTAACCCACCCCGCCAGATAGAGCGAATTAGATATTAAAGGACATTTTGTAGTTCCATATATGTATATGAATCACGGTAATGTGATATATAAAGAGAAAGAGAGGGGGGTTTCGAAATATTTTTCTTTGTGTTGGACAGGGGAATGGGTAAAGTAAACGAAGCAAATGAAACAATACATGAAAGATCGTGCAAGCGATAAAGAAAGGGGAAAAGGTGATTCACAGTTTCTTTGAAAAGCAGTTCCAATTAAGAATATTCATAGTTCGACGAATAATTTTCATTCTGAAAGGTTAGTGCGACCTCATTAGATTCAGGAGAAAAATCAGACTTTACATGAAAAGTACTTTAGGGAGAGAGAGAGAGAGAGAGAGAGAGAGAGAGAGAGAGAGAGAGAAAAAAAGTAATGCTCTATTATATATATATATATATATATATATATATATATATATATATATATATAAAAATAGATTGCCCTAGTGAATTTCAAAGTAAACATTCCTTCCACTTCAAATGGCTTTCATTTTCTTGCCACGTCGTTCCTTTTGAAGAGAGAAGCGTCAACAATAAGAACCAAGAATCATGTCAATAACGTTCCCTCAAGAAAGAAGAAGAAGAAAAAGAAAAGGGGGACACCGATAAGAAAAAAACAAGAGAATGGGAGACTCTACCTGAGCCTATCTAGTTACAAAAGTTTCCTCGTTGTTCGTGCGATAAATCCGAGTCCTCTTTTGTCTCCGAGTTTGTTTTCCTCGAAGGAGAATGTCTTTGGCGACTAGCTACGGCAGATCATTATTTCTACGTTTAAGTAAGCTGATTAAGTCATACCACCACTATGCTTAATCATATACTACATAAGATTAAATAAATTCTTAATCGATAGGACATTCATTTTCCTTTTCTGGACATCCTTTTGAAACGTTTACCTCTCTCACGGCTTGTTGACAGGTCAAACGATTTTAGCACAATGAAAGTTCCCTGTCATCTACAGATATGGTTTTGGTCGTTTATCTACCTCACCGGCCGCCGCACAACTCCAGCCAAACCATGCACGCACGCAACACACACACACACACACACACACACACACACACACACACACACACACATATATATATATATATATATATATATATATATATCTGTTGACTATCGTTTGGAGGAGAAACTTCACTTCGGGCTGTCTTGTCTAAAAGATAATAATCCAGGGAAGGTTCCGGGCACCCGGCTGGGAGAATTACATTTAGACAATGATAGATACAGAAGATCTGATGCTTTTATCAATGGTGTCATCATTTCTGTTGGAATAAAAATACCCTAGGAACAGTACCTAGCTCTCTTGCGATATTATATGTTGCATATCTACATGCTGCAAAAAACAAAGTAAAAAATACGTAGGAGAAACTGTTTTATCATCGTAGGACATCTCCTCTGTTGAGTAGCATATTGAAATTATGTCATCATAGGGGATCTCATAGGATGTCTCCTCTGTTGGCGATGCGCAGTCCTTTGGCAGTGCGAGGACATCTCTATCTACGGTGCAGATTCCTTTGACAGGGCACAAGTTGACAGTAGGGTACTCAGCACGTATCTGCATAGAGCATCTTATCATAAGACATCCCCTGGGGTTATCCTATCATCTCCTCTTTCTACTTGAGGAAGACCCATGTTAGACCTCTTCGCTACAATGTTCAGCAGAAAGCTAGAGGTCTACTGTTCGGTGGTTCCAGATCTGTTCGGTGGGATTGAGGACTCCCTTCCGCATACTTGGTTGGAACAATCTGGAAGTTTAGGTACACCTTTCCTCCATTCTGCCTGATCCAGTTTCTGTACAGCGTATAATCAAGGCCACCGAAAATAGATCTATCTTCCGGTGGTCTCGGTATAATGCTGTATGAACCGTGGCCCATGAAACTTTAACTATGGCGCGATGGTGGCCTGGCCTATATCGTTGCCAGACGCATGATTATGGCTAACTTTAACCTTGAATAGAGTAAAAACTACTGAGGCTAAAGGGCTGCAATTTGTTATGTTTGATGATTGGAGGGTGGATGATGAACGTACCAATTTGCAGCCTCAGTAGTTTTGAAGATCTGAGGACGGACAGAAAAAAAGTGTGGACGGACAAACAAAGCCGACACACTAGTTTTCTTTTCAGAAAACAAAAACTGAGTAGAAAAGCAGACGGAGGTGTCAGCAGATATTCAGATTGATTGCGAACTACAGTTTCATCCTCCCCAAGTGGATCGCAAAATAAGGGCGCGATCACTTGGTTTATCAGTGCAGCCATACTTTTAATACAACAAAGCCTCACGTCCCCTTGACTACACCACAGACTGACCCTGTCTAGATCTCCGTTGAGGTTACCAACGACTCCTTTTCTTGTTTGGGAGAAGCAGACGCCCTCGGCGAAATGAATCATTGCCTCATCGTCTATCATTTATAGAGGAAGGAGTTTAAAGTTGCAAGAATCTAAGTTTGTTTGTTTGTATAGATACAAACATGCACTTCATAAAGTGCGTGATTATTTTTGCATTCCAAGTCCAATAGTGAATGATAGAATCTTTTAGTTCCCCCACCACGAATATTGAATAAAAGGTCAGCTGACATGAATAAGCTTCATTTATATGAAAATTACGTTACACAGTAAATTGGACGTTTATTGAAGTGAATATTAAAGTCAATAGCAAAAGCATTGTTAACTTTTCTGTTTTAGTTGTCTGAAAAAAACTTATATACTATTGGTTTTGTCTGTCCGTGGCCATGATCGTGCGTTTGGCAACTATATAGGACAGGCCCCCACCGAGCCATGGTTAAAGTTTTTATGGCCGCGGCTTGGTGGCCTTGATTATACGATGTACAAATTAAGTATATCTTAGTTTTACCAGACCACTGGGCTGATTAACAGCTCTCCTAGGGTTTGCCCGAAGTATTACATATTTCTGACCTGGCTAGGAACCAATTGGTTCAGTAGCAACGACACCTACAGCTTATTGTGGGATCCGAACCACATTAAATCGAGAAATGAATTTCTATCACCAGAAATAAATTCCTCTGATTCCGCGTTGGCCAGGCGGAGAATCGAATTTCGGACTACCAGACTGGTAGGCGAGCACGAAAACTACCCGTCCAATAAGGAACTTATACGATGTACAGAAAACTCGATTGCTCCGAAGAAACTTCGGAGAATTTTTTGCTTGTTTATTATTGTTGGGACCACCGTTAAGAGTATAGTAAAATTACCTAATTGTTTCTTGAAAGGGTCAAAGCTACCCCATAATAACAGATGTCCACCGCCACAAACTCCTCTGCCATGATGATCAGATCACCGAGGAAATAACTGTGTTCCTGATTCATATCAAACCTTCAGGTCACAGCAAACCTTTCGGGAATGTAGTTGCTAGCCCCAAGTCTTTCCCTACACTAAGCCGACTAATTACCAGGTACACAATTCACTAGTTAGGTCAATGGGGCACAATGGCGTTTACAAAAAACGTGGCTCAAAAAGTTTCTCTCCCGTAAGATCGATCACGGTTCAAGGGGCTCATATATTGCCGATGATAGCTGGCCTTTCCGGATGATTACCCATCTCAGTACCGTCCAGACCCAACAGCGTCGCTTCTTCATTCGTTAACCAGACAGCAAAAGCGGTATCGCATAGATAAGATGAGAAATATAGGTAAGAAACGGAAATACCCTGATCGTGTATTAGGCAATGCTTTAGAAGCGGCAAAACAGACTCTGTATCAAGATAAATAGAAACTAAAAACAAATAAAAATTGGCTTTCATTACCATATAATTATAATATGAAAGATATCCACATCTTAAGAATTTGGTGTTAATGTAGCATAAAAGAACAATACAACAATGAAACCTTGTACGTATAAAGAACTTTACCGACAATAGACGACTAAAGGGCGTGTCACTAAAATTCCATGTAAGTCTTGTAATAACTTTTATATATAATTGGTCAAATGGGAAAACCCCAGGAAAACAGAATGAAACAACATAAAATATGTAAATGATATGCACGGGTGAACAGAGAATTTTTTTTCGTGTTAGCGGGAACAATCATACAATCATCAGGGCAAAATACATAGCTTATTCTAATGATGCCTTGGAAAAGAATATCATTGAGTCTAGTTTTACAAAATAAAGCTATGCCCCATAACATGAATATCAGTTAAGGCATGTGCTACAAACTTGATTCTATAATTTCAAAAGAAATTTTTGATTAACAGATCACGTGTTTAAGGTAATGTAATATATAATCTATATATATTATATAATATATATTATATATATATATATATACATAACATACACATACATACTGTAATTATATATGTATATATATATAATATATATATATATATATATATATACATATATAATATATATATATATATATATATGTGTGTGTGTAAATAGGTGTGTGTGTGTGCGCGCACTTGCTTGCTTGCTTGCTTGCCTGTGTTCACTCCACTGTCCATCATTACATCATTATCATAATGAAGTTTGTGTTAGGTCAGTAGGACATGATCACCAACCAGGCTCTGAAAGATTTTAACCACCATTATAAATCATATCCTTACTATGCTTGGAAACGAACATATGATAAAAGAATTTGTAGATCGAAAGGGCATTGTTTCTAAGGATATAATATGGAATTACTCTGCACACCGTCAGTGTTTCCATTTAGGCGCAATCACTCAAATGAAATTAGATGAGGAAGAAAACCTTTCCTTCGTCACCAGATGACTTCTTTTCCCTTTTCTTTTCAATCTCTTTGGTGGGTGGTGTCATTTCAGTGGATTATACGTCAGTAGTCCTTTGATACCGTTTCAACATGGCCTCTCTGATTAAATCTTTTCAATCTTCTTTCCAAGGCTCCCGTTTACAGAGATCTATGTCAAGCCTTTTCGGAAGAGCTTTTCTTCGTCGATTTTCCGACTCCATTCCCCATATTATCCTTCTCCTGTCCTCCTATTCAGTGTTCACGTAACTGTTAATGCCTCTTGGATGTATCATTCAGATGGCTGATATTTATCTTATGAACGTTAATAATTGAATACTACATCTGAAACGTTTTAAAATTAAGCAAATGACTTTCAGGCATCAAAAGAAAGGATCGTAGGGTCTGTGAAAAGCATCTGGGTCCGACTACTTCTTCTTCCTCTTTTCCTGTAGGTCTTTTTCTTCTTCCTCTTCCTCTTACGTCTTACTCAGCCTGGCAAATACTTCCCTTTCACCTTATCAATAAAAACAACGCTAGAAGGAGATAAAACGGAAAAGACTCGAGGCAGCGAGGTGAAATAAGAAGGAAAGAGCGCCATGAAAGCAGGCAATTAACAAAAGATGATCACCCAACGGACAGTCGACCGGACCAGCGAATAAAAGGAGCTGCGACAGATTCTCAGCAGTAAAGAATATACGACATTGAATCACACTTTTTTTTTTTTTTTTTTTTTTTTTTTTATACTCTTGTTTCACAAATCTAATTCTCCTGAAAAGATGCACCTTTATGACATTGTGGATTCAAAGCATGGTGGGACTTTTTCCTATTTGCATAGAAAATTTTAGCGCTATGTTTTACTATAAAAATAAACAATTAAAACTTTTAAGAGAATTTTATCCCCATGTTAATGTCAGAGTAGTGTCCAAACCTAAGTACACTATTCGTAGTTTGTTTAAATACAAAGACGTCGTACCCCTAGAACTACAGTCCCGTGTCGTTTATAAATACGAGTGTAATTGCTGTAATGCAATTTATGTGGGAAAGACAAAGCGCCAAGCACGTGTGCGATGGTTTGAACACCAAGGGAGATCTGTTAGGACAAACAGGTTGTTAGCAAAACCACCATTCAGCGCCATACGTGATCATGCAGAAAATAGTGATTACCGTCTAAGCTTAGAATCATTTTCCATTCTCTCTAGTCGAGTGGCTCCCATGGAACTGGCAATAGTAGAAAGTCTGTACACTTTCAAGTTGAAACCTTCCCTCAGTAACAACGAGAGGTCCACGGAGATGCTGCGTTTTCCATTTTTAGTGCGTGTGTGTGTGTGTGTGTGTGTGTGTGTGTGTGTGTGTGTGTGGGACGTGCGTGCCTTCGTGATGCAGGTATTTGTTTCTTTTAATCTTGCTTTGTTTCGTTTTTATTATGCTTGTACATTACCAGTTTATATATATAATATATATATATATATATATATATCATATCACATTACCGTGATTCATATACATATATCGAGCTACAAATGTCCTTTAATATCTAATTCGCTCTACCTCGGAATTAATATATTTTCATATATGTTTAACCGAAGGGGAATTTATTCAGCGATAATAGAATTGCCGACCGACGGGCACGAACCATCGACAGCCAGTCCTGGAATTGAAGATGTTGATGATTCGTGCCCGTCGGTCGGCAATTCTATTATCGCTGAATAAATTCCTCTTCGGTTAAACATATATGAAAATTATTAATTCCGAGGTAGAGCGAATTAGATATTAAAGAACATTTGTAGCTCGATATATATATATATATATATATATATGTGTGTGTGTGTGTGTGTGTGGTGTGTGTGTGTGTGGTGAGTGTGTAAGTGTGTAATATATAACCTTTCGTGTAACACTACTCTCTTCTAATGATCCTTTGTGATTTAGTGATTTTTAATTTTTTTCCGTGTATTTATTATTATTTTTTTTGTGAGACCTGATGATGGAGACAGTTACTCCGAAACCGATAGTCGTAACTAAATAAAGGATGTTTTTTGTACAAGTACTGGATATTTCAGTTACAGATATATATATATATATATATATATATATATATATATATATATATATATATACTATATCAAAGAAGGATCCACAGTAATATTCTTGCTTATCCAGATGAAATAAATTTGTGGAAATTAATTTTGGTTAGTGATCAAGTCCACAGAAGGATGGACGAAAGCTATAATCTTTGTAAATATTTCAACAAATATATATTTCTTCTGGATAAACAAAGAATATTACTGTGGATCCTTCTATTGACCTTAGAAGCACAATACGGTGTTTTTATAATGCATATATATATATATATATATATATATATATATATATATATATTTATATATATTTACTACACACATATATATAATACATATATAAGGTCCTATTGCTTTACAAAATTATGTAACATGCAAAGGACCGATAGAATGAGTGCCATCAACGAAGCCAAAGTACCCATTATCGCTTCGTTAACTGGAGCCATAAAGGGAAAGGGTCCCCTTTCAAGACGAATTTACAGGCTTATTTGATGGCGATAAAATATTAATCCTACTTCTTGTGAAAGAGGGTGAGGGTGAGAGTGGAGGGAGGGAGGGAGTGTAGGGAGTCAATCTCGGCTTCAAAAGCCACCATCGAAATTGATCCATTAGGAATTAGATTTTTCAAACTATGATATTAATGATTTGATTATTCCAACACTCATTTAAACGGGAAACAGCATGAGCTCTCCGTCATACTACGCTGCCTTGCTTTGATAGTAATAGTACTTCTTTCGGTGAGTCTTTATCAGAAATGCGTCTTTTCTTCCATCTTCCGATGCCGCTTCGGAAATACGCTTTCTTCCTTAACGACCAAAAGAAAAATCTCATTTGTATCCGTTTCGCGTCATCTGCAGTTGCAATCTTCTAAGATCATACCGTGATCCATATTGGATGGCTTACCATTTTGGCGGTACTTGGGAATCGGTCCAGGGAGAAAGAACTGAGACCGACCTGGAAAGCAGCGAGAGACTGAGGAAAAAGAAGGAAAGGATGATAGGGGAGACAGTTGAAAGCAATATATATATATATATATATATATATATATAGATATATTATATAATATCTATATATATTATATAGATATATATATTATTATATATTGCTACTTTCAAAATGCATGTTTTCCCCTCTTTGAAATGTCTTGTAGATTGTGTAACATTTTTTCAGATTCCTAGATAGCTTAGAATAGGATGTTCTTAAACTGGTGTTCAGATGTTCGCATTAACGTCTTGTAAAAGAATATATATCTAACGTAAAGAGAGAGATCCTTGTCTTTTCAAAGCTGCAAATGTTTAACTTTTATGTCAGCACTTTGAAATTAGAGTCTGCGAGATCCGTTTGCGTCCCTGCTCTGTCAGCGCGTTTGATAATGAGCTCGACTCTTTTTACGTGGTCATCAAAAACATGTCAATCTTAATTATCGTTTACCCTCCGTTTCAATCGGGTACGTATCTGTTGAGCAGTCTTGTCTTGTACGTGTATGTATTTGCCAAGTCCCACGTGGAAGTTGCACATTATGTGTGTAAGATTGCGTCAGATTTCAGAACTTTCGAGAAGCTTTCGTGCCTAGAACGTGAGACATCTGCTCTGTCTTTTCCATAAAGGAAGAGATTTTCATTCGATCTTAAGACCTCGAGGCAGTTAGATCTCTCTCTCTCTCTCGCTCTCTCTCTCTCTCTCACTCGACATCGAGATTAAATTAACGTAACGTAAATTTGGTCACTCATATTGTGAGAATTGTATATTTGATATTTCTTAGAATTTATTTAGTTTATTTAATTTCTTTTGTGGAATCTGAACAAACATTTCGTAACGGCGCCTTGTTTTTTTTGTGAAAGTGTAATTTACAAGAGAAGAAAAGAAGTTGGTATACCAAAAAAGGTAAAGTGTGTTATATTTTTATTAGTTGCAACTAATAATTGTTAGGAACAGTGAATAACTAATAATGGATAGGGAGTGTGTTTAATTAATAATTGATAGGAACTGTTGTCTGTTACGAAGGTTTGGTAAAAACTGTTGGTTAGTGTTTTTGAATGAAAAAGATTTACACTTTTACACATTACTGATATTTTTTGTGTTTGTGTCTGTTCCATTGTTTGTGCACTTATTTCATTTTCTTATTGAAGTGTGTCTTTTTGTTTTATATTTTCATTTGCATTCACCATTTAATTGACTTAGTTATTTTCATTGCTTTATCATTGCACATTTAATTAAATTTAACACTTGTGAATTAATTTCAAATTTTCAATTATTGCCTAACACTTTTGAATTTTGATTGAATTAATTTTCTTGAATTTTGTGATAAATTAATTTTGATTTAATTTTACTTAATTTGATTCAAGAATTAATTAAACTTTACTTTGTTTTCAAGTAACAGTAATTTTCCCTGATATTGTGAATTTCACTTATAAATTTTGAATTAATAATAAATTTTGTATTTAAAATTTTTATAAGTGTTTTCTTTATCTTATCCATACCAGTATAAATATATATAATTATGATTATATTCATGTTAGGTAGAAACATAGAGTGGTAATTGATTTGCTTTCCTTCAATTTAATTGAAGTGACTTAGAACCAGGGAAGTACTTAGACTTCTGAAATCAGGGAAATACTTAGAGTTTTGAAAGTTGTTGATGGAGTGATGCCCTTTGATTAATTTAATTACTTACAAGATTACCTCACACCTGTTTTGATGAACTTAGTCTGATTTTCTGCAATACTGGTAAGTGTTAAGGGATCACTGTTGCCTTTAGTGTATTCAGTCGTTTAAACGTGTTATGAGGGTTCAGGTGTCTGGCTTTTGGTGAGGTAATATTTGATGCATGGTAACCAGATACATGGCACTTAGTACCTATTGTTTAATGGTGCCCAGACCCGGGAAAGCAGATTTCATTATCACTCTAGAATATACTGGTGGTGTTAGGAATATATTTTGTTAGGAGAGTGACCATATAGTTTTGTTTTGCATTTATTGTATTGAATTGTAAATTGATAACTTAGAGGAAAATGGCTCAGTTCAATGTTCAGGAATTTTTAGCAGCTCCTTCCGTCCAAGTTTTGTCTGAAACCACTCTGTCTAGAGCACAGTGGAGCGCTTTAGCAGAGGCATGTGGTGGTTATGTGTCTACTAGTATGGTAAAGGCACAAATAAGATGTATTGCTATGGAATCATTGATAAACTCTGGTAGAATAACTGATGAAGATGAGTTAGAATTGGCTCAAGAGTTGTTGAATGTAGCACGTGCTGATCTCATAAATAAGCAGGCAGAAAAGAAAGAGAAAAGTGATGCAGAGTTAGAGCTTAGACGCATTGAAGCGAGAGAATTGATTAAGCTAAAAATGCTTGCTGAAAGAGAGAGAATGCAAGCTGAAAGAGAGAGAATGCAAGCTGAAAGAGAAAGAATAGACAGGGAAAACAAGAAAGAAGAGAAAGAGAAGAAGAAAAACGCAGCAGAGAGAGAAAGAATAAAAGAGGAAAGAGAAATTGCAAGACATGAAAGGGAAATGGAATTAATAAAAGCTAGATCCACATTACCTGTAACACCGTCTAACCCTAACCAAGGTAATCAAGACCCTGTATTTGATGTAGTGAGAGTACAGAAGTTAATCCTAAGTTTACTGAAGAAGCTCCAGATGAGTTTTTTGATCACTTTGAGAAAGTGGCTTCAGGTATGGGATGGCCAGAGGATAAATGGTCAGTTTTGCTACAAAGTGTCTTGATTGGTAAAGGGAGAAGTGCTTATCTAGCCTTAACAGCTGATCAGTGTAAAGACTACAAGGTACTTAAACACAGTGTGCTACAAGTTTACCAGATGACCCCAGAGTACTACAATGAGAGATTCAGAAATTCAAGAAAAGATGAGAAGGGAACCTTCTTAGATTATGCTTACAAAGTGAGAAGGTGTTTCAAACGTTGGGTAGAAGCTGCTAAAGTTAAAACTTTTGATGAGTTAGAAGAGTTACTTGTTCTTGAACAGTATCTTAAGGGAATTCCTGAACATATAAGAGCTTATTTAAGAGAGAGAGAAGTGAAGAAACTTGACAAAGCCGCTACACTTAGTGAAGATTACAATATAATCAGTAGCAAACGTAATTACAATGTCAAGTACCAGAGTCAACAACGCCCAGGTTTTAAGTCTTATCCAAATAACAGGAACAAATTTATTGGGAAACCTTCAAGTGATACTACTAAGAGTACACAAGGTAATACAGCTCAGCAAATTAATGTGAAATCCTCATCCAGTTTTTCAAGACAGTTACAGAAACCTAATGTTGTCTGTTTCAAGTGTGGAAAAGTAGGACACTACAGTCAAGAGTGTTACCGGAATCAACAGCAGTCAAAACCAGTTAGTCAAGTTGTGAAACAAACTACGAAGAGCAGTGTGGGAAAGAATCAGACTCCAGAGAAGAATGAAACTAAACAAGCTGAATGTTTAGCAACCAGTGGAAATGTTACCTCAAGCAGTGAGTGGTTAAGCAGTGTGGAGCTTTTAAGCCATATATCTATGAGGGTATGCTGTCAACTCAAGAAGGAAGTATGCAGGTACCAGTCAAGATATTACGTGATACAGGGAGTAACCATAGTGTGGTAGTACGTGGTTCTCACCCTCAGTTGGAGAAGAGTCTCACAGGAGATTCAGTTATTTTGAAGGGTATAGGAGGAGAGGAAGTAACTCCTATATGCCGCTTACACCTGTCATGTGAATTGGTGACAGGGAATGTTGATTTTGCTGTAAAGGACTCACTGGCCGTGGAAGGTATCATGTTCTGTTGGGGAATGAAGTTGGTGGTGTGCCATTTATTCCTTGTCCTGTAGTGACAGACAAACCATTGAGGATTAGTCCTACAGAAGAGTTGGAGAAGAATAACCCCCACCTGTTTCCTAGTTGTGTAACTACCAGAAGTATGAAGAGGACTACGACTGTAAGTGAAGAAACTGAGGATTTACACACCCAAGAAGGATCAAGTGAAGGATCTTTGTGCTTAGAAGAATTATTCCAGGGAAGTGAAGTTTCCCATAGTGCTGACCAAGAAGAGATTTCCCAAGAAGATGAAGAAGACGACGACGAAGAAGAAGAACCTGATGTTCCTGAAGAGACTCCGAGTAGTCAAAGTGTTGCTGAAGACAGTAGTGAAACTACAGTAGCTGAGTTAGCAGATATTGAGAATTCAACCCTTGAAGTTGGTCAAGTGACAAGAGAGAAGCTGATGGACTTGCAGAAGAAGGATGCATCGTTAACTGATTTGTTCTTCAGAGTTGTTAATCGAGAAGAGATGCAACAAACTCCTACCTGTTACTATCTGAAGGAAGGTTTGCTGATGAGGAAGTATAGACCTACAGATATACCAGGAGATGCTGAATGGGGCGAATATCATCAAATTTTGATTCCATATCCATTGAGAAAGCAAGTGATTGCAGTAGCTCATGAGTCTGGACATATGGGAATCAGGAAGACTGTGGAGAAGATCATGAAATATTTTTTCTGGCCTGGACTTCACAGAGATGTTAGCAGGTTCTGTCGTGAGTGTCATACCTGCCAGATAGCTGGAAAATCGAATGAAACCATCAAGAAAGCCCCCCTACAACCTATAGAAGTTAGAGAAGAACCCTTTAGCAAAGTGATTATAGATATGGTTGGACCATTGCCGAAGACAAAGAAAGGAAATGAGTATTTGATAACATTAATGTGTCCTGTGACAAGGTATCCAGAAGCAATCCCTGTTAGAAACATATCTGCCAAGATAGTTGCTGAAAAACTTGTGGAGTTTTTCTCAAAGTTTGGTATACCAGAAATAGTACAAAGTGACAGAGGAACAAACTTTACTTCAAAGTTATTCCAGGATGTGATGAATTTGTTAGGAGTGAAACAACAGTTATCCACTGCCTATCATCCAGAAACTCAAGGTGCCTTGGAAAGGTTCCACCAGACATTGAAAAGTATGCTGACAAAGTATTGTTCTGAGTCAGGAAGAGAATGGGATGTTGGTTTACCATTAATGTTGTTTGAAGTTAGGAATGCTTATCAAGAAAGTATGGGATGTTCACCTAATGAGATGATTTTTGGAAGAGAAGTGAGAGGACCGTTGAAGATTCTTGCAGAAAATTGGGAAGAAAATCAAGAGGAAAACCAAGCAGAGTATGTAAAGAACTTAAGGAAGAGGTTGAAAGAGATTAGAAAATTCTCTTTAGAAAACTTGAAAATGAGTCAAGAGAAAATGAAAAGGAGATTTGATGCTAAGGCTAAGCTAAGAAGTTTTAGTATTGGTCAACAAGTGTTAGTGTTCTTACCTGTCAAGAGATTTCCCCTCACTAATAAATTTCAAGGTCCTTACAAGATAATTCAGAAGTTAAGTGATAGAACTTATGTGATTGAAACACCAGAAAGAAGAAGAAGACAAAGGAAGATACATGTGAACCTCTTGAAACCTTATTTCTCAGAAACTAAAACTGAAACTGTGTCAGTAACCCAGACAACTTTATCTACAGAAGACGATGATGGCTACGAATTGGGAGCTGCAAGCAAGATGAATAATTCTTCAATTTTGGAAAATTTGGAGGATAAACTGAAACATCTGAGTGTTGAACAAGGTGAAGACTTAAGTGACGTAATTAGAAGTTTTCCAGAAATTTTTTCAGATGTGCCTAGACGTACTGATCTGACCAAGCATGAAATCAAGATTCAAGAAGATGGAAAACCTTTCAAGCAAAGAGCCTATCGCTTATCACCGTATCATCGAGATGTTTTGAAGAAGGAAGTTGAGTATTTGCTGCAACATGGATTAGCAGAACCCAGTTCAAGTCACTTTAGTTCTCCATGTGTGTTAGTGAAGAAACCAGATGGTTCATTTAGGATGTGTACTGATTATAGGAAGCTGAATTCTATCAGTGTGGCTGATAATTATCCTTTGCCTCTTATAGATCAGTTACTTGATAATATTGGGCAAGCCAAGTTTGTTTCCAAGATAGACTTGTTGAAAGGATATTATCAAATTCCCTTAGATGAGAATGCGAAGCTGCTATCAGCTTTTATTACTCCTTTTGGACTATATCAGTATACTGTTCTGCCGTTTGGTCTGATGAATGCACCCGCAACATTTCAACGAGTGATGGATCAACTGTTAGGATCAATAGAAGGAGTAGGTGTATACCTAGATGACATCGTGATTTACTCTACAACGTGGGAAGAACATCTGAAGATTCTGAAGAAAGTTTTCAAGAAACTACAAGAAGCAGGATTAACAGTCAACCTAGAGAAGAGTGAGTTTGGAAAGGCAACTGTACAGTATCTTGGGTTTGAAGTTGGGAAAGGCCTTCTTGCTCCAGTAAATGCTAATGTAGAAGGTATCCGTAAGGCTACCCCACCTACTACCAGGAAGCAGCTACAGAGATTTTTAGGCATGGCTGGTTTCTATCGTCGTTTTTGCCCAAATTTCTCAGCCATAGTAGCTCCCTTGACAGACTTGACTAGTCCCAAAGCTAAGTTTATTTGGACTCCAGAGTGTCAAGAATCCTTTGAGAAGGTAAAAGCCATTTTAACTTCAAGACCAGTACTTCAAGCTCCAGACTTCGACAAGAAATTTGTGATACAAGTTGATGCGTCAGACTGTGGTGTTGGAGCTGTTCTACTTCAAGAAGATGAAAATAATATCTACCATCCTGTATGCTTCATGTCTACGAAATTGAAAAAACATCAGAAAGTATATTCGACAATCGAGAAGGAAACTTTAGCCTTAATCACCGCATTGAAAAAATTTGAAGTGTATGTGAATAGACCTAGGAATGAAGAAATTGTAGTGTTTTCTGATCACAATCCACTGTCATTTATCCAGAAAATGAAAAATCACAATCAAAGACTGACCAGGTGGTCTTTGTGCCTACAACAGTATAACTTAAGAGTGCAGCACATTAGTGGCAAAAACAATGTAGTTGCTGATTATTTATCTCGTTGCGAATCGTTGGATTCAACACCGTGATAAAAAATCTTCTGGGGGGAGGTATATTATATATTGCTACTTTCAAAATGCATGTTTTCCCCTCTTTGAAATGTCTTGTAGATTGTGTAACATTTTTTCAGATTCCTAGATAGCTTAGAATAGGATGTTTTAAATGTGTGTTCAGATTTCGCATTAACGTCTTGTAAAAGAATATATATCTAACGTAAAGAGAGAGATCCTTGTCTTTTCAAAGCTGCAAATGTTTAACTTTTATGTCAGCACTTTGAAATTAGAGTCTGCGAGATCCGTTTGCGTCCCTGCTCTGTCAGCGCGTTTGATAATGAGCTCGACTCTTTTTACGTGGTCATCAAAAACATGTCAATCTTAATTATCGTTTACCCTCCGTTTCAATCGGGTACGTATCTGTTGAGCAGTCTTGTCTTGTACGTGTATGTATTTGCCAAGTCCCACGTGGAAGTTGCACATTATGTGTGTAAGATTGCGTCAGATTTCAGAACTTTCTAGAAGCTTTCGTGCCTAGAACGTTTTGAGACATCTACTCTGTCATTTCCATAAAGGAAGAGATTTTCATTCGATCTTAAGACCTCGAGGCAGTTAGATCTCTCTCTCTCTCTCGCTCTCTCTCTCTCTCTCACTCGACATCGAGATTAAATTAACGTAACGTAAATTTGGTCACTCATATTGTGAGAATTGTATATTTGATATTTCTTAGAATTTATTTAGTTTATTTAATTTCTTTTGTGGAATCTGAACAAACATTTCGTAACGGCGCCTTGTTTTTTTTGTGAAAGTGTAATTTACAAGAGAAGAAAAGAAGTTGGTATACCAAAAAAGGTAAAGTGTGTTATATTTTTATTAGTTGCAACTAATAATTGTTAGGAACAGTGAATAACTAATAATGGATAGGGAGTGTGTTTAATTAATAATTGATAGGAACTGTTGTCTGTTACGAAGGTTTGGTAAAAACTGTTGGTTAGTGTTTTTGAATGAAAAAGATTTACACTTTTACACATTACTGATATTTTTTGTGTTTGTGTCTGTTCCATTGTTTGTGCACTTATTCATTTTCTTATTGAAGTGTGTCTTTTTGTTTTATATTTTCATTTGCATTCACCATTTAATTGACTTAGTTATTTTCATTGCTTTATCATTGCACATTTAATTAAATTTAACACTTGTGAATTAATTTCAAATTTTCAATTATTGCCTAACACTTTTGAATTTTGATTGAATTAATTTTCTTGAATTTTGTGATAAATTAATTTTGATTTAATTTTACTTAATTTGATTCAAGAATTAATTAAACTTTACTTTGTTTTCAAGTAACAGTAATTTTCCCTGATATTGTGAATTTCACTTATAAATTTTGAATTTAATAATAAATTTTTGTATTTAAAATTTTTATAAGTGTTTTCTTTATCTTATACCAGTATAAATATATATAATTATGATTATATTCATGTTAGGTAGAAACATAGAGTGGTAATTGATTTGCTTTCCTTCAATTTAATTGAAGTGACTTAGAACCAGGGAAGTACTTAGACTTCTGTAATCAGGGAAATACTTAGAGTTTTGAAAGTTGTTGATGGAGTGATGCCCTTTGATTAATTTAATTACTTACAAGATTACCTCACACCTGTTTTGATGAACTTAGTCTGATTTTCTGCAATACTGGTAAGTGTTAAGGGATCACTGTTGCCTTTAGTGTATTCAGTCGTTTAAACGTGTTATGAGGGTTCAGGTGTCTGGCTTTTGGTGAGGTAATATTTGATGCATGGTAACCAGATACTTGGCACTTCGTAACAATATATATATATATATATATATATTATTATTATTATTATTATTATTATTATATTATTGCTACTTTCAAAACACATATATCCCCTCTTTGCCTGTTTGAAATGTTATGTATAGAGTTTTGCAACATTTTTCAGATTCCTTAGCTAGCTAGAATTGTTGGATGTTTAAAGTGTGTGTTCAGATTTCGCATAACATAATGTAAAAGAATATATAACGTAGAATGTAAAGAAAGAGAGAGATTATCTTTGTCCGTTCAAAGATAGAATTGTTTTCAGTAACTTTTCATCGCCTTGAGATTAGAAGAACTCGAGTCTCCATGTTGTTTTTAAAAACATTTCAATCTTAATTATAGCTCGACCTCTGTCTCAATCTGGTACGTGTCTTTGTTGAGCTAGTACGTACATGACTGTATACTCATTTCATACGCGTACGTCTTTGCCGAAACCACGTGTAGATTTCACGGTTTTTCTGTAAAGTTACATCACTATTTAGAAGCTTCTAGAAGGACTGCATCATCTTTCGCATGCCCCAAAATGTTTTAAGCCCGTCAGCCTTTTGAGTTGCCCATACAAGGAGAGAGAAAAGGTTTCAATATAAACTTGGGATTCCTGGCGTTCAGATCTCTCTCTCTCTCTCTCTCTCTCTCTCTCTCTCTCCATCGCACCACACTTTTGATTTCAAAGTAACGTAACGATTTAATACTTACTGAATGGTCATTCGTAACCTTTGGATTTCAGATTTGATATTTCTTAGAGTTATTTAGTATTATTTAGTGCTTTTTGTGTAATCTGAACAAACATTGTAAAGTGTGTAACGGAGCCTAATTTTGAGAAATATTGTGAATTGTGGTGAATTTTTTTAACAAGCTGCAGCAGAAAGAAAGGAATTGGTATACCAAGAAGGTAAAGTGTGTTATAATTTTATTAGTTGTAACTAATAGTGACAGTGGTTTGGTAAAAACTAATAACTAATAGTTACAATGGTTTGGTGAAATTCACATTTTTATACATTGTAAATTTTTGTGTTTTGTGTTTGTTTCATTTGAAGTGCATTTATCCATTCTCTTGTTGAAGTGTGTCTTTTTATTTTATATTCTGTGTGATTAGTGCATTTTGCAATTTTGGTATTTACACATTTTTCTGTGTTTTCATTTGCATTCACAATTTAATTAATTTAGTTATTTTCATTACTTAATCGTTGCACATTTAATTGAATTTAACACTTGTGAATTAATTTGCATTTACTTAGAATTCTTTTCAAGTTTTACTGTTGTCTAGCACTTGTGAATTAATCTCAAATTTCAATTATTACCTAACACTTTTGAATTTTTATTGACTTAATTTTCTTGAATTTTGTCATAAATTAATTTTGATTTAATTTTACTTAATTGATTCAAAAATTAATTAAACTTTACTTTGTTTTCAAGTAACAGTAATTTTCCCTGATATTGTGAATTTCACTTATAATTTTGAGTTTAATACTAAATTTTTGTATTTTAAATTTTTATAAGTGTTTCTTTTCACCAGTATGATTATATTTATGTTAGGTAGAAACATAGAGTGGTTATTGATCTGTTTTCCTTCAATTTACTTGAAGTGACCTATGACCAGGGAAGTACTTAGACTTCTGAAATCAGGGAAATACTTAGACTTTTAAAGTTGTTGAAGGAGTGATAACCTTTGATTAATTTAATTACTTACAAGATTACCTCACACCTGTTTTGATGAACTTAGTCTGATTTTCTGCAATACTGGTAAGTTGTTAAGGGATCACAGTTGCCTTTAGAGTATTCAGTCGTTTAGTACCTGTGATGAAGGTTCAGGTGTCTGGCTGTTGTGAGGTAACAATTAATGAATGGTAAGTGTAGTAACCAGATACTTGGCACTTCGTCACAATATATATATATATATATATATATATATATATATATATATATATATATATATATATATATAATCACTTTTGACTCTTCAGTTTAACTTCTTGAGTCTGCGATGAGATTTGCTTTTTCGAGATCTAAGTGACTGTTGACCTAGAAGGAACCTATATATTTAACAAGCGAATGATGTAACAACTCGTAAATTATTCAAGACCACTTTTTATGGGACAAGTCCAAAATTTCATCGCTGTGATGTTTCAAACATTATTGAGCTGAAAAACGTCTATTTTTTGCACCATTCTTAACGCTACGTTATATCACTCTGCTATTCTCCACGAAAATACCTATTTCGCACCTTAAATGTGCAAGCGTTTAAGTGTGCTGCCTTTTTACGAAAGTATTTTAGTTTCTGAAACTACAATGATAATTCTTTTTTACGAATTGCCTTTAATTTCAAAATCTCTTCCGTGACATACATACTGAATACAACGAGGTTTAGCAGTAAACTGCTCTATCTCTTATTTGATGAAGCTCCCTAAGAATGTAATTAAATCCTATGTCGCGCCTCTAGCATTTGCTCAGTCCTTTGACAGTGCCCGACGAGATTTTGTTTAACAAATCTCCCGCTGAGGACTCAGTGGCAGAGCTCTTGTCGGGCATTCCCCAGGTTTGGGGTTCGATTCCCGTTAGCGGCTCAGCTCAGTCCACTCTCTCCTCTTGAGGTCTTGGAAGTCAAAAACGGAAGAGATATGACCATTCATTCTAATACACAATTCTACAGGTAAGTGTCCGTGTCTCTACAAAACGTGTTCCCCATGCCACTCGATGGGCTGGGACTAACTTTGTCTACTGACTGCAATGTAGTTCCAGTTCCTTTTAATCATTCCTCTCTTATATTGCGGTAAGGCTCAGCGCTTATATAGCCTCCCTACCTACACGAAACGTTACACAGGGTTCTACCTCAAGACAACATTTCTTTTTTCTTTTAATTATCAGCATACAGCCTTTATTAAACCTACGCTCGTATTAACTGTTCTATTTTGATGATCCAAATGCTGAAAATGCCTTTATTCACAGCTTTCTTTAATCATTTAAGCGCAAACACAGCTCTCATTGTGACTTGGTAACTTCCGAGAGGTGGAAAAAATAGTCCTTGTGCTCATATTTTTATTCCTCTTGTTTCTTCATGATGATCTTAGTTATAAGTATGACGATCTGGCATTGGTAAGATTCCACAGCTTGGTGGTAGAGGGAAAAACATTCATGAACCGTGCTAGCCGGCTGTGGATGATATCCAATGAGTAAATATGGAAAGTAGGTGGACATTCAGGGTGCATACTTCACCAATATCTGAGTTTTTCTGTCAAAATCGCAATTAAAATAAAAATAAGTTCTCTCTCTCTCTCTCTCTCTCTCTCTCTCTCTCTCTCTCTTCTTCTTCTTCTTCTTCTTCTTCTTCTTCTTCTTCTTCTTCTTCTTCTTCTTCTTAAAATACTTTTTCTGCAGTACCCTTGCCATGTGGCTGACCACCAACACCAATTTACTCCTCAAGTAACACGTAAGATCTTACAAATTTAATCTTGTTAATTATATAGGTTCATCAGAAATCGTATCTTGAACTTTTCTTCTAATGTGTCCTCATCTGGTGTTTAAATTTTCTTCCTTCAAAGAGCGGGTCGACTGTTTTTACAGTTTTTAGTTAGATTTTTTTTCTCGTCAAAGCGTCAGAAAGATGACCACGGTGAAGAAGAAGAAGAAGAAGAAGAAGAAGAAGAAGAAAAAGAAGAAGAAGAAGAAGAAGAATCGGCTACCTAACTCCACTGGTAACTCGTAAAATGCAAAAGGAAAATGGCAGGAGCCTCTGTGACGCGCTGTCTTAATAAACACCGGCGTAGAAAAAAAAATGTTGCTTTGTCGCTTGCAGATTATGATCTTTTCTTGCTACTCCAATTACTTCGCTCGCAACAGATTAAAACATCCGGTCCTTCCGAAACCTCGTACGAAACAATACGACATCCCTTTCATCTGAATGCATAAAAAGGTCGTGAGACATCGCGCCAAAAGCAGATGGAGCGAGTTCGTTCTTTGCCGTGAATATTTTTTGCCTACTACGGTACCTTATGGCATTTTGCCTTTTTCCGGGGAGGACGCGCTTGCACCGACAACAGATTCTGGAATCTGGAAAAGAGCAAGAAGGACGAGGTTGAAGAGACGGTCTGGAACAAGATGAAAACGAGGAATAAAAGTAAGAAACTATTTACATTTCCAGGAAGATACATGATCACAATCAGAACTATCTTGAATAGTATCAAAGATAAGAATGTACGATAGTTGTTGTGGACAACGGATTGCACCAGGATCCAGAGACAACCTTCCATATCTTATCAAGCAACATTTTTACGTTCATGCCATAAATAAGATGACCGAATGCCATAATGTATTAGACTTTCCATATTTCTTTTCTTATTTTATTTTCGACACTATATACATAATTATATCTGGGATCATGAATATAAAACATTCTGTCGAAAGCGGC
Source organism: Macrobrachium nipponense (assembly GCF_015104395.2). Classification (NCBI taxonomy): domain Eukaryota; kingdom Metazoa; phylum Arthropoda; class Malacostraca; order Decapoda; family Palaemonidae; genus Macrobrachium; species Macrobrachium nipponense. Next base: position 58,297,608 of record NC_087210.1, read on the forward strand.
TCCACGGTTTCTCTCTTCAACTTCGCCAACTTAGGTAAGAAATTTACCGAGATGCGAAGAGTAAACCTCAAATTCAGCAGAATTTACTCGTCAAATCCTCGTATTTGGAGAAAGTTTGCCAGGCATGAAGGTGAATATCTTGGGAATCTTTTTAGATATTTCCAGTTTCCAACTGCGACGTTAAAAGTTTCAGGATTTCTTGACGAAAAGGTCTCGGAGTATAAGAAAAAAAAAAAACTTCATCATGATCTGCAAACCAAAGAAAAAAATCTGTTATAAAACATTCGCAGTAGTAGACAAAGGCAAAAAAATGTGGTGTGTCGCATCAGTAATGTTTTAAGATTGCAGAATTAATCCTTATGTCTAATTTTGACCAAATATAAGGACACTCAAAGTAGGCCTACAGTCACCGCCAAAGATCTCGAGCTTAAATTTCCATTTTTGCAGCCTGACTTGTAGGACTTATGTGAAACAGTCGTCAAAAGATGAACTGGCGGACATACAGAACCATATTTACTGGAAGTTCCAAAGAAGAGGCAGAATCGGCCAAAAATCTGATACTCTAATGTATTATTGTATTATTATAATTTTTCTTATCTCAGTCATCCTATTATTATTATTTTTTTTTTTTCTATCACAGTCCTCCAATTCGACTGGGTGGTATTTATAGTGTGGGGTTCCGGGTTGTATCCTGCTTCCTTAGGAGTCCATCACTTTTCTTACTACGTGCGCCGTTTCTAGGATCACACTCTTCTGCGTGAGTCCTGGAGCTACTTCAGCCTCTAGTTTTTCTAGATTCCTTTTCAGGGATCTTGGGATCGTGCCTAGTGTTCCTATGATTATGGGTACGATTTCCACTGGCATATCCCATATCCTTCTTATTTCTATTTTCAGGTCTTGATACTTATCCATTTAATTTCCTCTCTTTCTCTTCAACTCTGGTGCCCCATGGTATTGCGATATCAATCAGTGATATTATTATTATTATTATTATTATTATTATTATTATTATTATTATTATTATTATTCAGAAGGTGAACCCTCTTCATATACGGAGCAATCCAACTGGGGCCAGTGACTAGAAATTCAAGCTTCCAAAGAATATGGTGTTGATTCGAAAGAGGTAACAGAAGGTAATGGAAAATACAGAAAGAGAAGATCAGTTATCATAGAAACAGATAATCAGATAGATTGGCAAATAAATGAAAAACAAATAAAAGAGGGAAGGAAAGAATATGGACGTATTCATTATCAAGGAACTTGTCATTAGCTGCACGAGATGAAACATACTGATAATAAAGTAGTTTCCATCGACCGCCAAAATTAATGATAGCACTAATGGCTTCCAAAACTCTTCTTTTCGAGTTTGATGACAGCCATATTTTGATGCAGGAGAACAGATTACATGTATAATTTCATGGTTGTAAGTTGTAAGGGGATTTACAAGTACTTATGAATTGTATGGTTGTTGTTATTTATAACAGAACATATAATTTTAAGTCAGGCATAATAATTGATGGCAATGACCATTGCAGTAGCAACACCATTATATATATATATATATATATATATATATATATATATATATATATCTATATATATATATACTATATATATATAAAACAAAAAAGAATAATCATATGATGAAAGGGCTAACCTTCCGTGAACATTCACAGTTTTTAGTAAATAAAATAAACTGGGTTGAGATGAGATTCGTATTTTCTAATTTTTTAATAAATTCTTCTACAGCAGGCATTGACCAAGAAATTCCTATCTATCTCCATCAACGGCGACGATGTTTTATTGCGTAATTTGAAAATATCACGTCAAACCTTCCAATGAGAGCTTAATGGGATGAGCTATTTCTGTTGAATAATTCAGCCCTGCTTACACCCACATACACTGGCAGTCATGCCCTTACGACCGGCACATGTATTCTTAGAATCATTCCTGCAAATTCGAATGGCCGTTGTTATACACATGTGCGGGTATCATGTAATGAGCGACGACACACGTGTGTGTCTAGTATTATAATAACACTCGTACGTGTATACGGTTCACGAGTGTATTCACACACAAAAAAAAGTAAAAATTGAGCCGAAGTTTCTTCGGCCCAATTGAGTTTTCTATTCAGCGTATAAAGCTGTATGAAACTCTCAGGCGTGCCCCATGAAAATGTCAGCCACGGCCCGGTGGTATCCTGTGTTGGCACCTACACCGGTGCCACATTCACGATCATGGCTAACTTTAAGCTAAATATAATTAAGATTACAGAGGCTAAAGGGCTGCAATTTGTTATGTTTGATGATTGGAGGGTGGATGATCAACATACCAATTTGCAGCCCTCTAGCCTCAGTAGTTTTTAAGATCTGAGGTCGGACAGAAAAAGGGCGGACGGACAGACAAAGCCTCTCAATAGTTTTCGTTTACAGAAAACTAAAAAGTGCTAAGAAAACAGGAAAATACAGGATAATAAGCAGGGTACCGGGATAGATAGCAGCTCCAAGGATACATTCAGGCTTAACGTTCCTTAACCCAAGGTGACCTCATCGTGATTATGGTACCGCGGGTTCGTTTCCCGCTACCGGACATCATGATTTCTTTCATATTTCTTTGAAGTTGAATCTCGAGGGTTTGTAGAGACAAGCATTTCCAAAAAAGAACAAAGAATTTTAGAAGTTAAGAGGGCATTATGGCTATTACATTTACACTCACACACACACACACACACACACACACACACACACACACATATATATATATATATATATATTATATATATATATATATATATATATATATATATGTGTGTGGTGTGTGTGTGTGTGTGTGCTTAAAAAATCACAGTACACACACGAGTACCACAGGCGAATGACAGGCAAAAGGTCAGTACCAAGCGCTTTTTCGTGTTTATTCACACACACACACACACAAAAAAAAAAATACACGCACACACGAGAAAGCGATTGGTACTGGCCTTCTGCCTGTCATTTCCTGTGGTATTCGCGTATATATATATTATAATAATATATATATATAATATATATATATATATATATATTATATATATACATATCTATATATACATATATATATAGATATATATATATTTACCAAATATAAATACATGTACTATATGTACACACACACACACACACAATTATATATATATGCATGTATGTATAAATAGATATGTATATTTTGTTTTAAAGATATATATATATATATATATATATATATATATATATATATATATATATATATATATATATATATATATATATATATTTTTGCATTTAAAGATTTTCCATGATCTTATAGTGTTACTGGTAACATTCTCACCCTGTTCAAAAACAGATGGATACTTATTTGAAACCAAATTCATCCTCCAATATTCTCAGTTTTGAATTAAGGGTGGGTAGCAGTGAGGGTGAAAAGGTCATAGGGCTAGCAACCTCATCCCAAAAGGATATGAAACCTACAGCCACAACCTGGAGCTTACACACTCCCAATGGAAACTTTTTAAGCCAAGGAATGTTCGCTGTGAAATACTTCCTGTGTGAGTTCTCTGATAGCACAAGAGAGAGAGAGAGAGAGAGAGAGAGAGAGAGAGAGAGGGAGAGAGAGAAAACGAAACTGTTACCATGAATGGTTTTCAATCAGGCGTCTCTGATGGCCTTCGTCGAAAATTCGAGAACAAGAACCTTGTAATTGAGCATGTTAGGAATGCCAGTTTCTTGCTCTCCGGAGACGCCATCTTGGGAAGACCGCTGAAGAAGACAACGGCCGAATCAGGACATTAGAGAAGTTTGTGACGTGAAAAAACTCCCGAATGCGGGGTGGTGTTTTTAATAGCGCTAATTACCTCTTTTTATCTCTCTCTCTCTCTCTCTCTCTCTCTCTCTCTCTCTTTGTAAGGGAATGTAACGGAACCTACAGAAAGTTGTTTATGTATCTTAATGGCCGCAAAACAAGAAAGAATATAAGTAAAATGAACAATTGCGAACTGATTTTATTTCTGGTGCCTACACTGAGCTAGAAACAGCCCATGAGTAGGAACTAGTATAGTAGATTCACATCAGCAGTGCATTTGATGTCTAAGCAAGTCCCTTACGACGCTCCTGATTGGCTGCTGATAAGCCATTCACAGGGCTGGAAACTCTCAATTTCTCTTGAGAGCTCACATAGGCAGGATGTATGTTCCACCTCTCTCGAGAACTCCCATAGTCAGGATGTTCCACTTCTCCTGAAAGACGTACTCCTCAGGAGAGGTGGAACATAGATCCTACCCATGTGAACTCTCGAGAGAGACTGAGAGTTTCCAGGCCTGTGACTGGCTTATCAGCAGCCAATCAGGAGCGTCGTAAGGGACTGGCGTAGACATCAAATGCACGGTTGATGTGAATCTACTATAGTAGTAAAGCCGAACTGCATAGTTAAATGTGGCTCTTGAAAACGTTAACGAAGGCTTATGACACACGCTTTATAATATCAAAAGATTAAGTGAGACGGGGTAGAGTACGTCACAGAAAAGACAGGACACTAAATCACTTTTATAGTCAGGTGGAATTTTCGACTACTTTCCCAGCTGGATAAAACACAGCTGGGTCCTGCATGAATCATCCTCTCGGGCTTTCTGGTAATCGTGGATTCTGAGCTTTCCTTTGAAACCACTACGAAGGTTCTGAGGACCTGTGCTGAGCGCCTACGTGGTTGCATTTCATATATCTCTAGTGTTATCTACTTAAAAGTAATTGACAATAACATGTACGACGTAAACAATCAAAGTGTTTTAATGGATATCAGAAATAATCAACCATTTGACAATTGAATGCTATAAAAAAAATACCGTGCTCACGAGATTTATTTTACACACCAACGAGTAGATCCCTATATATATATATATATATATATATAATATATATATATATATATAGTATATATATATATATATATCATCCATGCACACACTCACATACGATATATATAAATATATATATATATATATATAATATATATATATGTATATGTGTGTGTGTGTATGTATGTATGTATAAGGATGATTCATTCACGGTCCAGCCGTGTTGTATCCAGTTGGGAACGTAATCGAAAATTCCGTCTTATCTGGAATTTACAGGTAAGAAACTGCTCGTTGGTGTAACATACATACATACATACATAGAGACTTCCACTGGTGTAATCACTATCAGCGGTCATTTTCCATCATTTCGTGACTTTCCAGAGGGGAGAACCATTGTGAGTTTCCCCAGCAATATTCGCTACGTCATCAGTGCAACTTAAAGGTGGAATCCGGGAAAATAACGAGGCCTTCGGAGGTCATAAAACAAATGGATCTATTCTCTTCTCTCTTTTCTATCGTACCTCTTTCTTTTCATTCGCACTATTTTATTTAGCTGAGTAACTTGCGATATTTTGTCTCGTGTATGTTGAGTTATGCTAAAATACATTATAATGAGTGCCTGTGTGCAATGGCATTAGCAGATAGTGCATAAACAAACGAATGGTCATCATTTTGCAGTTTAAATCCTCAGCAACATTTAGAATCCTGGTCAGTGTTGTGTCGCATGCTAAGTTGTAAAGATTTATGCTCGAAAACCTTTGCATTGTTGAAGAATATCTTTGGTTATTCTGTCTTTATCCCCATTGTTTGTTAGCTCACTTTACTGTTTCTTCATGCAATTTTAACCATCAATTCTAATACATACAGTAACGAACCGGACCGTCCCAATTTCCATTTATTTGTTAAGTAAGTTCCCTGACCATTTTCATTTGTTTCAAGATAAAGGTATCGTTTTTGGAAATCTTAACAATATTTTTGTATGTGTATAAGCTAAAAATTAGTCGGATTTCTTAATCGTTTCAACACGTATTCAAAAATTGTATTTTAGACTTTCCAGTTGTACGTTATTGAGGTATTAGTTATCAGATCTATAAAGATTTTATTGTGCATACCTGAATTTTAATTCATCTGACTTAGATGAAATAATATTATAACAGATGTCCGAACCTGTTCCAATATACTGGGACAGGGTAGTGGCCCCTTGGAGGAATAATTGTCCTCCAAGAGTGGCCCAGGGATGGCTAAGGTTTGATGGGAGTGGGTTGAGATCACAGGAGGGGACGAGGAACGAATAATGAAAGTGAAACAGAAAAGAAAGTATGAGACAGACCCGTATCCATATGAGATGATGGTGGTGATGTATAAGCCGTCATTCATGAGTCTTGAAGGTCAGGCCCTGAGGCGTTCTTTTTGCTTACTCGGGGAGTGAACCTACAAACTACTTTGTTGTTGTTGTTGTTGTTCTTGTTGGGGGTTGGGAAGCCCTTTGGAAAAAAAGCCTTTAAAGATCTGAAAAAGGTGTTTCACGCTGAGTTAAAGATACAGGGATTATTTTAGGATAGGATATTTATGATTTATTTATTAGAATGAAAATGTAAAAAATAGATAGTGTGCATGTTAAACAATACAGAACAATTAATTATAATAAAATATACCGTATTTAAATAAAAAATTTCGTTGGTGAAACAATGGGCGATTTGACAATATATTTTAGCACGCGCCCCGAGTAAGCTGGAGGGTGGATCACGTCTTTTCCAAATGTTATTTGTGACTGTGTCCAAATAAAGGTGTCTTTTCAGGACCCTTTCCCTGAGCCTCTTCTTGGTGTTGTCATCCGATTTTTCCGCGCTTTTCGTCTTATTTGGGATTTTGACTTAACTTTGAGTTGCTGGTCTACAGCAATGTCTATTTGCATTCTATGCTTTTATTTTCAACATTTCTTTCCTTCACCGTCATCTTTTTCCAGATTCTTCTACATTCTTTTGTAAGAACGAGGCCAGTTGTGGACTTTCCATATTCTTTCACACAACGAATCCAGTAATAGACTCTCCATATTTTTTTTTTATTGAAACTTCAGTGCTGTATTAGAATTTCCACAATTCTTATTCATAATACTGAGTTAAGCAGTACGTTGTTTTATATTTTTTCATACGAAATAATTCAACTGTACACTTTTTTGACAGTTTTGTGAGCTGATTCCAAAGACAAATGACTTCACAGCTATTGTTGCTGAGACTGAGCACCATTTCAATTAATGTTTATAATTTACAAAAATACAGTATTTTCTTTCAATTTTCCTAAAGTTTTCTTGGTACTTAATCCGAATCTCTGAGCAATTTCTAAGGAGATCTGACGGTTTAGTAAAAACCCTTCAAAGAGCGACCCAGTAGCCGGGCATCCTCACACATTGAAAGCGGCTCCCACCCACCCCAGATCTCAACTCATCATCTTCTTCTTCTTCTTTATGATTAATTTTTTCCATCGGAAGATATCACATAAAGTACGACGCCCAAGGGAAAAGTGGCGAATATTTTTCGAGGAGGGTTAAAGTGGGTCTCTTTGATCTTCCCGCTCCCTTCATAGGAACCGAAGCAAAGGGTTTAATTTGATCCAGACGCAGTCTACTTCATTTGATCGAAATATGCAGAATGTGTTTTATGTTTGTGGGTGGAAGGAGGTACTTGTGCGTACTGAGGGAAAAAGGACCCATGCACATTGAGCCTTTCATACATTTGGGCTATCCTAAGTGTTCCTAATGCCAATACTTTTGCTAGTTTTTTTCATAACATCTTTTTTTTCAGTCAATTCTTGACTTTCTAACTGCAAGACTTACTCTTGCTATAAAACTGCCAAGTTTAAGTCCTCTCTCTCTCTCTCTCTCTCTATCTCTAATCTCTCTCTCGCTCTCTCTCTCATCTCTCTCTCTCTATATATATATATATATATATATATATATATATATATAGATATATATATATATATATATATGCGTGTCTGTGGATCAGAGGGAGTAAAAAAAAGACACAAAGAGAAGCAAGTGGATGTAAGTCGAAAGCTTCAGCGATTCAGGTCAATATTGTATTAGCTGACCAAGGAAAACTACGATATATGATAATTCTCACAGTAAAGTGGGTGCATTTTTATGCTCATTAATTTAACATATTGCTTAATTCGTAAAACATTTCCCTATAAAAAATGAACAATCACAACGTGACGGAAATACTCGGATACATTTTGCAATTTAAAAGGCTTCTCGCACGAAAACTTGTTGCTGCTTGGTATGAACAATTTTGGTAAACAGATAAAAGCGGGAACGAATTTATTTAAGCTCTACTCTGACGTCACAGGCGGGATGCAGTATCAAAATTGTTCGTTCAATTTTACTTTTTACCCACGATAAATTCATTTAATATAGTATCACCAGATGATATAGTATAAAAAAGGAAGCAGTACTGGTGAATACTTATTTTTGGTCATGCAACACTACGATACAAAACTAAGCTACTCCTGAGGTAAACCTATCGGAATATTTTGAAATACTCTTAAGGTAACTGAAATATTACAGCCCACGCTTCGTAATGGAGAATGGTGATTCAAACTGCGTTTTTTTTTTCTTTTTTATTTGTTCCTATCGCACTGTGACTGGGGAATTTTCTAAGACTTTCGTCTTCTAACTTTTATGAAGTGACCTTCACTATGGGAACTAGTTTTATTAATGGAGGACGCGGAACGCCGACATAATCGATAAAGGAAGACCATAACTCGCTGTAGTGGGTGCCAGTCTTCTGAATGTATCGTCTTGTCCCGCATGAATGAAAAAGAAAACTATCATTTCTGCTTCGTTTGTCTTGTATATTTCATTTTACTTCGCTTGACTTCTTTCCGGTTATTAATCGTACAGTTGGTAGTCGGCAATGATGAGAAACATTATCTTTGACTGAACATAAGCATATACTATTGTGCGCAAATTCACTAAACACAATAACATTTATCAGTTAAAATCATGTAGCCTCCAGCTGTAGCTAGAAATACGGATGCTAGCTCCTCAGCTGATTATCATTACTATCCGACTAATATTTGGGTCGAAAAATTCTGAAACGATTAAATTACAAGTGGTGTGGGTGTGTCGTTGTCTCGTATCAGTTTCTTAATACTTCGTTTGTTGAGCTATTCTCTTTGACTTATATTACCACTTAGAAAGTAAAAACTTTGGCTCAGAATATGAAAAATAAACAATATATGAATTAGTGTCATCAAATAAAACTCTTAAATCCCCAGACAATTTCATTCGTTGGCCGATAAGAAAGTCTGAGTGACGATAGAATTGAAAAAGCGAACAACAACGGAAAGTTAGTACGAAACATTTCCCACGCAGAGAGAGTTGTGTCGATACCTTGGTTTTATAATATTTCGCTTTCTTTCTATTGTTTCAGCTTATGGGGGTGTCTGTTCATCTGCTGTGCAAAAGGTTTACAATTAGGTTTTATCATTCACACCTGCTTAATCCATCTAAAGCACCCGCCATACAAGGTATGTTACTATTTCAGTAAGGATACTTCTCACTCGCGACAGATTTGCGTGAATGAAAAAACTGCAAAATCACTGGCAGCTGGATATTTATTTTTATTTCCTCTAACCAAAGCCAACAGCGCAAAGTTTTTGGGCTGTGGATTCCTGGAGTGGCACTCTAAATCTTCACGTTGCCCTTTTGGTGTTTTACTGTTAATTTTCATTTGTCCCGTTGTTAATTTTCAGAATAAAATCTAACGAGCGTGAACGAAACTGCCCTTTCGTTTAATTGTATATTCATGATGCAAAGCAGTCTATCTGAGTGATACCACCTGGCACCAGCAACATACGTCCACAAAGCAATGGTAAAAACGAACAAGTTAGAAACGACAGAGTCACAGGCACTGCCGGTTCTGTTTACTGCCGCGAATGTCAAGGTCGAACGTACTTATTTTTTACTTATTTTTATTGCCCGTGGGGAATCCCGGACATAACCCGTTACACGATCGCAGGAGACCGAATAAATTAAGATTATGAGACAATTTATTGCTATTCAGTTCAAATGTTCTCTCATCGAATATCGGTTGAAATATGGATTTCAAGTGAACGCAGTTTTTTCCCCCCACCTAGCAAAGAATGTATTAGCGTAGCACTCCGTGACACGTGAAAGTTTCAGCAGCAACGCTTAGTGAGTGTCGTGTCTGTCATGCTTCACCACTTCACACGTGCTCGCTGTGAGAAACGCTGGTCGTGCCACTGAAGTGTACGTTTCAAAGCGATTCCCTTCTTAGGCGTTTTCTCTTTGGAATACGCTCGCTCATGCTAAGAAATTCACAAGGAAGATTTCACGTCTAATTTCCGCTCTTATGCTGATCGTAGTATGAAGAGAAAATAACGTTTCGATAACGACATAATGCAATTTTTTTATAACGATTACCTGTGCGAAGCGGTTATGCAAGGTAATGTAGCGAAGGGCAAGGTCATTTCTTATTGAGAATTACCTGACATTCCTTTCATTCTGATCACGCACACTTGTTGCTAGTCTTTTTTTTATTCGGTTTACCAACGTTGTTCCCTCCCGCTCTCTCTCTCTCTCAAACTAGTTTGTACGATAGTAAAGTACTGGCTAGGATTTCAATCTACATTATAGAAAAACACTTTGTAAAATCTAATTTGTAGTTATTATTGAGAGAGAGAGAGAGAGAGAGAGAGAGGGGGGGGGGGGGGGGGGGGTGGAGTGGTAAGCGTCCTGATTTCTTGAGATTGTCTTTAGAAGATGCATGTCTTGTAGCATCCTAGAACCTTGGACTCCTGCGAGTAGATGCCAAATATTGTGTGGAAGTCTTACGGTTTTACAAATGAATTTGTCAATTGGTCAGAACTAAAGTGAAAATGAAAACAATGGTAACAGAAATATATACTGCAAACAATTTAAATATATAGATCATGGAAAAAATGATAGTGTATATGAGAAAAATCCGATCTGGAACAGTCTTATCAAATTAAAATGTAATAAAGAAAAATTCCACCGTAGGCCTATTTATCGGGAACCTTTATGTTTTTTCTTGAGAAATACAAAGGATATTTCAGAGGTTATGATCAGAACAGGTTTGCTAGTTTTGGCTCTACCAGATAGATCTTATGCTCCCAAAAACCATCTTATAGTAAGTAGTATAATTAATCATTGTTACTCTTAAGGCCTGTCCACACTATGAAACACTGTTTGGAAACTAAGTTAGCAAACCGTTTGAAAATTGTTTGCAAACAAAGTTTACAAACTGTTTGCAGAAACTTTTTACCATATTTTTGTTTCACCTTCAGAATGGAAAACATTCACTGCATCTGTATGTTTCTTTTTTTTGATATATATAATAATTAATAAGAAATATTATTACTTAAATAATAGGATATATATATATATAGATATATATATATAATAATATTATAATTATATATATATATACTTATACATATGTGGGTATATGTACATGTATATATTCACATATGTAGATGTGCATATGTATACGTATATTTATATATAGTATACATACGTATGTATGCATGTGTGCGTGACATGCTCTTTTTTCTAAAAACTTCTCCGCCATCTCTTTTTCTTTCTCTTATCCCTTCTCGAGTGCATTAAAACTGCCATGCAAAGTGCAGTGGCTTACTGCACCAATAGCCATCCCGACGGCAACTGAGGTCTGGCCAGGAAACGTTGTTTGCAGTTTCCAAGCTGTTTGTAAACCGTTGACAAACAGTTTTCAAGAAACTTTTTGCAAACAGCTTGCAAACTTTGTTTCCAGACAGTGTTTCCTACCGTAGACAGAGCTTGACAATGATCAACAGATTGACGACTAATGGACCAATAAAGCTGGCTTTTGTGTTACTCCGAAAAATTTTCAGTGGCTTAGTTATAACGATTAATACAATTAAAATTGCCCAACAAAGGTTTAAACGGAACGCAACGTCTTTAGTAAATTAAGGCTTTTAGAAAGCAAACACTGTCAACTAATGTGATGCTACGCAAAACTAGATCAAATGAGACTGATGGGCGTTTTGGAGAATGGGCGTTGGGAGGGAAGAGGGCCCTCCGGATTACAGGAGGATTTCAAACTGAGCGGGCGTTCCCATACGTGGCTTAAGTCGTGACGTCATTCCACAGTCAAAACATAAAAGATGGCGATGGCAAACATGTCTAGTGGTATGTGCCAGCAAATGGTTGTTCCAACGGCTTATCACTTTCCCCAGCCACAGCCACACCCGACTCCTACAGTGACACAGGAACCTGAACAAAAGAAAGAGCCAAAAAAGAGAAAAAAACCCGCTGAGAAGTCGAGTGGCGAGAAGAAGAAACCAAGGATCATAGGCCAGAATACGGATTATGTATCAGGCCTTAGGTTTGACAACGATGATCAACGCGGGGAATGCTCCAGGTGTAACAAGAAAAAATGCTTTAAGCATATTGATGCCAAGTAAGTGTTCAGAGCGACGTGTCCGGTTCACTGACAGAGGTTGTTGACGATGACAGGCCGGGATAGGTTACGTTCAAACTTGGTTTTATGAATGTAAACAACTACCAAGTGGGATAGCTAAATGTACCCCAATCGTAGGTTAAGAAGGAAGGCTGGTCCACTGTGGTTTGTGTTTTTAACTTCAGTTGGTTAACAGTTGTTTAGATGGCTTGCAGTGGGAAAAAGAAAGGATACGTATGAATATCGTGAGCTTGCTTGGAATGTTGGATGAACATTGATCACTTGGAAGTTTGACACTACTTAACACTTTGGTAAGGCTGACCTTATTGGCTCGAGAATTTTAAAAATGCAAAGATGTCCGTAGACCCATGAAATTTTAACAACTTTCAATTGTTACAACAGTTAGTTGTGAATCATTAGACTGGTTAGTGAGAGATTAGTGCAAGATACTCTTATGATAATTTGCCGTCCCCCCATAGCTAGCTAGGCAGAACAGAGTGCCACCCTGTCAGTGATATAACACAATGCAATTTTTTTAAGTATTGAAAGAATTTATGTAATCTTGAATTGCTCTTGAAATGGTTCACTGTGACTTGATACCATCCCATACAAATGAATACCTATACCTAGCCCTATACCTAGTAGCCTGTTACCAATGTATGCAACTTGTTATAAATACATTTGTCTTATGAAATTAGTTGCTCTTCATCTCAAACTTTTAAATGTATTGTAAAAGCGGTAAAAGTAGAAACAACACTACATTTGTGCCATACCTATCTGAGATATGGCCAATACCAGGTAACAGCCCAAGTTAGATTGGTGTTAGGTTAGGCTAATCGCTATAACGACGTATTGTTATAGAGGTTGTACATTAACGTGCTCCCCATCGTAAAATTACAAATTGCAATTGCAACATCATTAAATCTGTTTAAAAAAAGGTTTACCATTATGTTGGGGAATCTTGTATCATTTCTTTGGAGTAACTTTTTGGTATGAAATTAAAAATGGTGTTGACTATAGAAAAAAAATTTCCTTATACAAAGAAACGGTAAACCTTAGTATTTACCCAGAAATTTTGCAGTCAAAAGACAAACATGTACAAATTACAGATATCGGTAGATCTATGTAACTATTCTGTGGCGACCTACACTATGGCAGTTGCCGTTTTTCTGTGCAGTATATGCTTATGCATAGCCATAAAAGATTCATTCTATAAGTATATTTATCATTGCCATAAAAGATTCATTGTATAGCCAAAGTACAGTACAATAAATATCTCAAATAAGTCATCTTATAAAAGATATCAGTGGTTACATGGTACACTGATGGCTTTACTTTACCAGGTTTTTTTCCACCCTCATATAACCCAAGTCCAGTTATTATTTACATTAATGCCCATCAGTATAGCTGATTAAGTTGTTAATCTCCTTTAGTGACTGATGGAGATGACTAAACCAGGTCTGTTACTTATGCCTAGCACTCCATATATCCAGTGATATCTGGGATGTATTTTCTATATTTTTACATGGAATTTTGTTAGTACAAAATGCATTTTCAAATTGTTATTTTTATATCAAAGAGCAAGCTCAGTATACCTAAAGTACTTTGCAATTTAAATGTTAAACTTTAGATAATATATTCATAGGTCTATTTCTAAAAAAACTTTTCTTTGTTGGTTTTGATTTTGTGTTTTTGCTTTGAGTTGTTTGTGCTAAGAAAAAAAAAAATATACGTACGAGTTCTTTCATTTAGTGTAACATCAGGACACAAGTACATAAAAATGAAGGCAAGGAAAATGGCTTTTTTTTTTTTTTATAGTTGTAACATCATCAGATGTCATTTCAGAAATTAAGTGTACTTAATTTCAATCATCATGTATTGACATATTGTAGTGCCAAAGACCAGGTCAGTAGCCTTATATAATGAAAATTGACATAATTAAAAATTTAGGATATTTTAAGATTGAGTTCGTGTTGAATTACCATACTAAATTCATCTCGTATAGAGTTGGTTTTAGTTTTGGTAATTTATTCTGTGTAACTTATAATATTGTAAGGATCTTTTTATATAACTTATATTTAATAGTTATCCCAAATATTCAAAGTTAGGCTAACCTAATACAGCTCTGTCAAATGTTTTGAGTGTTTGGTTAGCCTTCAGTCTATATTTTTAGTTTAATCTTTAATGAAAATTCTGTACCCACATTACATATTTACTGCTATCAGTTCAGAGGCTGTTTATCATTGTCTGATGAGTTACAGCGTGCATGCTTGGTGGGTTATCTCCCCACTAGTATTGGTAGGAAGAGGATCATGTTTTTTCATATTATTAATATTATTCAGAAGATTGAACCTATTTGTATGGAACAAACACACAAAGGCCATTAACATGATATTCAAGCTTCAAAAAAAATAATTAATTGACAAATAGATAAAGATATAGTAAAATGCAAGGAAAATAGTGTTAGGGTAGTAATGTGTTGCATCTTTGCTTGAACTTCTGAAGTTCCAGTTGCACAACTTCCTCTGGGAGGAAGTTCCACAGTCAGAGGATGTGAGGAAAAAAACTTGAGTTAAGCTCTTGACCATCTTTATGGTCATTATATTAACCCCAGGCTGTGTAAACTTAGAGGTTGGCCAATTTAAGAAGACAAAACCTCAATGGAAAGAGGGAGATATGCAAATGCACAAGTTGTAAGAAAATAATTAAAGTATTTTCCTTACCTTTTATGAGAAGTTGAAAATGACTATTTACAACCCCCTGTGGGTCCTCTTTTACAAGGCAATTGTAAATTTTACCAAATGATACATGTTTTTTCTTTTAAATAGATTTATTTTATTTTATAAAATATTAATTACAGCTCATACACTATCAGAACATTTATGAACTAAAATCAGTAACAAATGATTATTATATTTGTTGTAAAATATGACCATAAATTTACTTGGATTCAAGATGCAGTAACATTTTTGGATTATACATGTCTTTTCTAATATTTCTTTGCAAAATTACAATTATAACTGACATACTATCATAAAAGATAAGAACCAAAACCAGCAAGCACCCTCAGTAGTTGCTCAAACTACTGCTTCCTTCTCTCTCACATGACGTCTTATTATATATTTGCTCATAGATATACCCAGGGGTTCTTGCTGGTTGTATTTCTTATGTTTTATGATAGTATGTCAGTTATAATTGTAATTTTGCAAAGAAATATTAGAAAAGACATGAATAATAAAAAAAAGTTACTGCATATTCAATCTCAGGAAATTTATGCACATATTTTACAACATATATACTCAGAATTTGTTACTGATTTTAGTTTGTATCTGTTTTGATAGTGTATGAGCTATAATTATGATTTTATAAAATAAAATAAATCTATTTAAAGGAAAAAATGTATAACTTCACAAAATTTACAATTGCCTTGTAGTCAGGATCATAACTAGCTCATGAGCTGCTTTCTTTGTGCCAGTTTAAAAGTTGCCATTTGTGAATTTATTAGCTGTAGAAGTATGTAATGGAAACTTTCTTGCCCGATTCCTTCAATCACTGGCGCGTAGTATTAATGCTCACCATGAGTGGATCCATCCACCACCCAAAACCTGTTATTGCTACTCATATGATGGTATCTCTTCATTAAGGGTTAAACATTGCTAATATCTATTACTGATTATTGATATGTCAATTTTTAAATTATTTAGGGAAATATTTGGCCTTTACTGAGTGCCTAATCAAAATTTGTTAGACTGTTTTGGATAAGAAAATCAGCAAGAATGCTCAATGTAGAGTGCAGCATAAAGTTAGGAATACTGTACAGTACATATCTATTTTGCTCTCTATGAAAGTGAATAGAAAGTACCTGTATGCTCATATATTCAAATACAGAAGTTTTGTATTGTAGTACAGTATTAAGTGAATTAATTTTATTAAGGTCCAGTAAGTAGTTTTTTGTACATTTTTATTTTCCAGAAATAAAAATCAGATGTCCAAAAAGACTCCTGAAGATACGGTGCTACAGATGAAGAAACACATGTTGAAGTTACTTTCTCTTCCTGATTATACTGTTTTTTGTAAAACTGAACAGAAAAATGGCCAATTAGATATAGATATTTCTAAGATGCATCGGTCGTACTTAGAAGAGCATGAACCTCAGGCATTTGAACCACCACCTTCCAACGGTTAGTATTTTTTAAGATTTGTTATATCAGTATTATTTAGCAATTGCCTTTCAGTGTGACAACAAAAGTTTTTTTTTTAAATATTGTACATTGATTAATCAAGGAATGCACTATAGCATTTAACTGGAACCCTCTCAAGGAAGCTTGATGACATTGATTTCTTAGGTTTTGATATGTGAATATTTTGTTTTTTCCAGATCCCAGTAGAGAGTACAAACCCAAAGTAAAGCAGTGGCTTTATAGAAAAATATTCCTTGACGAATTTAAAAATTTTGACTACAATGCTTGTAAGCGCCTTCTTGGTGACCTCCGTCGTAGCATTGAGAGTGTTATGTTGCAGAAGAAAAAGAAAACACCAAAGCCTAAGCCACCTGCTCCCCCTCCACAACAACAGGTAATTAAAAAAATTTTTAATGTTTCCTTTTTTAGTCGTACATACAGGTATTTCAGTAAAATATATAACAGGTTTTTATTAATCTAAGTTATAACAACCACCATACAGCCTTCTGCTACTCTGAGATCTATGATGAATGATTTACAAATAGTTGGATAGCTTGGAAGAGTTGCTGTGAAGAAGGGCTTTAATATCCAAGAATAGTGACTAAATTCTTTGTGCAAGGTAAAGATGAATAGATGTGTTGTATAGTGATTGAATTGCTGCTGATGTAACTTCTCTGTAGGTGTATGAAATATCTAAAATTGTGGAAGTTTACTGCCTAGGGGTTCATCTGTGATTTTGTGTGGGAGTGGTGGTTGTGTTGTTTATGCCTTGGAGCCATCCCTTGTTAGGGGAAATGGCTAAATATTGAAGAGTATGCGCATACAACCTGTGGAATTTATTTGTAAACAAATTAAATTTTTTATTGGTTTATCAAATATGCAAATATGAAACTAGTTAAATTAGTTGTATTTGCTAATTTGACTTTATCCTTCTGTGAAATATGATGTTTCTTGTAATTTTCTGTAGGTCATGCCGCAGGACTACAGCATGAATAACAGTCACAATGTAAATAATGGAGGACCTGCAGATATGAGTCGTACAGTTGCATTACCTCCAGGGACAATTTTTGCCACTACCTCAACACATCCACCTGTTAGTAATGCTGCACCAGGTTATCAAGTAAGTTTATGTTTGTTATGCTTCATGTTTAAAGCAGCAGTTTTTTGTCAGAATACAAGGATCATGCTTTTATTGATTGTGCACATCAATTTTTAGCTTCCTGTATCAGGATATGAAGAGTACTCACAAAAAATGTTATTGTTATAATACAATTAAGTTTGTTCATACTTACCTGGCAGATATATATATAGCTGTATTTTCTGAAGTCCGACAGAATTTAAAAATTCGCGGCACACGCAGTGGGCGGCCAGGTGGTAGTACCCATTCCCGCCGTGGGAGGCGGATATCAGGCACTATTCCCATTTTCTATTCATATTTTATCAGTGCCACTGTCTCCTGAGGGGAGGTGGGTGGGCACTTTAATTATATATATCTGCCAGGTAAGTATGAACAAACTTAATTGTATTATAACAATAACATTTTGTTCATGAAACTTACCTGACAGATATATATATAGCTGAATCCCACCTTCGGATGGTGGGAAGAGACAGAATAGGATTTTTTGGGAAACTAAATTAAGTAGATGATATACATCTTGGTTCCTCACCTGTTAGCATAGCCGACTTCGTGATTACTGTCACCAAAGTCTGCTTCTGCGTTACTAGAGTTGCCAGCGAGGTAGAGACCTGTAATGCTGGTGCGCTCTAGATGATTTGTCAACGGGGGCGTGACCACAATGTGACTAGACCATATGACCATACTTCTGAGGGCACCGAAGCTAAAACCACCACCTGACCTAACCTATCAAAGTTAGTTCCATAACTTCTAGGCTAAAGAAAAGGAACGCGCCTCAAGCGACCAACCCTTCAAAGTTAAAAGCACACCTATCCCTTTTCTATAGGATAGGATTCGTGTTGCTTCCTGCCCCCAATAATATATCTACGGAAATGTATGGTCCTAGCGACTTACAGATCTCAAATGTCGTCTTCACATCCCGTCGGAGTGTGAAGTGAACCACAGAGTTGCTTCGCTAAAGCGTGGCACTCAGGATGTTACTGAGTGTCATGCTCTGTTGAAATGCTTCCAGCCGCGCCCTCACCTCTTGAGCATTCATATTAAGAAAAAAAATCTCAAATCTTTATGCAAACATAATGATGAGACCTCTTAAAAGAACTCCTTGGCTATAATGCCAGGGTGTTCTTGGACATGAACCAGTCTGGTCTTTTACGGAACACCGCAGATTGTCGGGAGTGTGAAGCGAACACAGAGTTGCTTCGCTAAAGCGTGGCACTCAGGATGTTACTGAGTGTCATGTTCTGTTGAAATGCTTCCGAGGCCGCGCCCTCACCTCTTGAGCATTCATATTAAGAAAAAATCTCAAATCTTTATGCCAACATAATGAATGAGACCTCTTTAAAAGAACTCCTTGGCTATATGCCAGGGTGTTCTTGGACATGAACCAGTCTGGTCTTTTTACGGAGCACCGCAGATTGTCCGTTGACCTTGACTTTCTATAGTTTTATCAAGATAAAACTTGAGAGACCCTACAGGGCACAGGACTCTAATGCCCTTGCCCAATAATTTGTGCCATACCCTTGGTCTCCAAGCCTTCGGGTCAAGGGTTAGACAGGTTTTCGTTCTTATCAAGAACGGAAGGCTTAGAGGACAGACCGCATTATGTCCTTTAAAGCCAAAACCTCTGATGATGGCTAAAACTTCACTAACCCTCTTTGCCGTGGCTAGAGCGGTTAGAATATTAGCCTTTCTGGTCACGTGTATTAAGTTCGCAGAAAGGATAGGTTCGAAATGCTTTTGGCATCAGAAACTCAGACTACGTCTAAGTTCCATGCCGGAACCTTTGATCCAGAGAATTTCAAGATCTCCACAGACCTCAAAGATCGTGAAGCTTTGTTGTTTGACAGAACCGAATCTCTGAGCCTAGAGGCCGTCAACAACATATTTGCATATTCTACAATAGTTAGGACTTCTAGCTTATCTCATACTTCAGACGGAAAGATAGAACCATAAGGAAATTCACAGAGGTCGAGTTGGAGGAATAGTCATTTCCCTTCACTTACTCCAGAAACGGCCTCCTCCGATTGAACACTGAAAATAGGCAGCACTGCTTTGCCTTGGCCAAGAGACTGCCATCTCTTGAAGATCTTATCGCTATGTACTGTTGAAGACGAAGGTAGATATTGAATGCAACCTACGTCTTCACAGACGAATCGAGAGAAGGATTCTCAAGATTCTGAACCTGTGCTTACAAATGACTGAAAACGCTAACCGCTATTTCATTGCTGTCCGGTGAGAAGTCGTAGTTGCAATGAAAGCGGGGCGTTCTTCAGTAATGAAAACAGGGGAAAGCCGCCTGAAGAACTGCTTCTCATGGGCTGAACATTTGGAAGTAGAGCTGTCAGGTCGGAGAGTAGGCGATGTCTTTATGACATATCTGTTAATTCGGGATGAACAATGAACAATAGTACACCTACGAATATGAGATATTTTAAAGACAAACTCAGATGTCTGCAAAATCATTCGCATTATCGCAGTGCGATGCAGCGGGAGACTTGTACAGACTTCTGTTTACCGTGCGGTAAACAGTAAAATGAATAAGTCTAAGAGATATCTCTGTTGAAAATTCTCGCAATATCGAAGGCGATGGAATCTATCGTCACAGCAGTAGATGGTCCTTCATAATTGCGAGAATCCCTTTAATCAGAGACCTAAGTCCAAGATTGTTGGGCAGAGATACGGTTCGGTAGTCAATCAAAGCAGGGGAGAGAGAGAGACATAAACAACCGTGCATCTCGGAGGCCCAGCTGATACTGAGCTGCTATCAGGCACAGGCAGTTCAATACGCAGTAGCAGAGCCTGAGCTCCCGCTGACTCGTCATCCTGAGTTGCCAGGTAATCCATATTCCACAAAGGAATGCGTTCGGCTAGAACCACCGAGCATAAAAGATATGCTCGAGCAATTATATTTAGGCGAAACGAATTTCGGTAAATATAAAAGTTGAAATGGTGTTGTCGTGACAAAACCATAAGTATATAAAATTGAAACAAACTCCTGGGAGGTTGCAGGCAACCCCGAGTTGCAGTTCAATTAGAATACTTCTCGTCTAAGTCGCAATCCGTAGAAAAACTAGGATATGCGCCTACCCCTCGGACAATTCAACTGCTTAGTAGAATCATGTCGCGAGGTTAATATACGTAGTATATTTATAGGATTCTGAACAACGATCTCCATCCTAAATTCTTTCCTTCAAGAAAACAAAATAAGGATTGGAGATCGACCACCTTCGATCTCTATCAAAGAGAGTGAAGGAGAATTCTCCTCGAAGGAAAGCTTCAATGGTGAACAGAATACTAACTGCCTGAGTTGCCAGCTACTCCCTTTACGAAGGAATAGGTATGATATTATCGAGCAAAAGGAAACTCTCAAGCAGGCCTATTTAAACGAAACAGAATTCGCTAAATACAGAAGCTGAGTTGGTGTTGTCGTAACAATACCTGAAGAGTTGTTCTTACTCCGAAAACTCTTGGAAGGTTGAAGGGAGTGTCAAATAAATACATTAGAACAACAGTTCTTTCGGCTTCTATCCGCAGAGGTAAATACGATATGCGTAAATGACTTGACCCATGCGTTAGCAAAATGACGCAAAGATAAACTACATAAGTATTGTAGTAATTTGAACATCAAATTCTCTACTACATCTTTCCTCGACGAGGAAGAGAGAAAGAAAGGGAAAACGACTGTCCACGTTCTAATGAATGAGACTTTTTAAAAAAAAAACTCCTTGACTCTTTGCCAAGACTCTTTGCCAAGAAAAGGGAGTAATATTCGAATAGAGATCATCAAGAGAACCGAGGATCGAAAAGGACCGTTCAATGTTCTTATGATATTGGACATAAGACTTCCTGGATCTAGTCTACAAGTCTTTTTCTTACTCCCCGGATGAGCCTCTGAAAATGAATGAGAGCTCTTCCGAAATTTGTTAATGAGTTTATCCGCTTAAACGATAAAAACGTTAAAATCTATGTCAATGAGAACTACCCCATTTATGAGGGGTCCCCCACTTAAATGACAATGGGGAAAACGTCCTGACTTGACAAAACTATTAGCACTTTGCTAATAGGGGAAAACCCTTTAACATGACCGAAAGTCACCCAGGAATCCGAGTATATAATCTTCCCGATTCTCAAAGAAATCGATGAAAGAGGAAAGAGGGATCGAAGAAAAAATTCGGGTATGTCTCTCCGCTAACTCCGAATCCTTTTTAAAAATTTCTGTAAAGAAATGTCCTCAACAGCAATTAAGACGCCTTCAACAAGTCTTTTCTCTCGCAAAGCGTCCTGCCGAGCTTCCACCGAAGCGTCCTGGCGAATGTCCACAAAAGCGTCCTCATAAGCGTCCTGCTGACGTCCTCAGCGTCCTCAAAAGCGTCCTGGGAAAGCGTCCTGCTGAGCTTGTCCTCAAAAGCGTCCTGCTGAGCGTCCTCAAAAGCGTCCTGCTTAGCCGTCTTGGAGCGTCCTGCTGAGCGTCCTCAAAAAACGTCCTGCTTAGCTACGAGCGTGTCTGAGCAGAGAACACCAAGTCTTCTGAACGACGTTTCAGAGAGGAACTCGTTGAGCGCCTTGATGCATACAAGGCCCGCCAAGAGGCGTCCTGGCGAGCGACCTTGCCAACATCTCAATGTTATGACGAACCGCGTTTTGCGTATGACGTTGAATATTTTTAAGGGACGTCCTCATGCGAGTCTCCATGGAGAGCCGCACGCTGCTCCTGAAGAGTGTGAACACTAAAGAAGACGTATGGCTTTCGTCTTCCGCAAGGTGCTTGCCGAGCGTCCTGGAGAATGTCTCTACTTATAGGACGTCGAGCACCTCCAAAAGCTTCCTCACGTCTAAATTGCCCTTCTTATGCCGACCAGAAACATAAGTTGTTTGACTGTGCAAAGCAGCTTGCCGGCCGTCAAACTTATCAGCTTGCTTTTTCGAAGTAAAGCGAACGTTACATAACGTATACGGAGCGCCATGAGAGAGGAGACGAATACTGAGTTGCTCCTCCAAAAGGTGGAATCAAGAATGTCCTTGATTACCAAATTCTTTTGGAATGCTAGCGAGGTTGAAACAGCTCTAACTTCATGAGCGTTCACTCGCAGGAGGCTCAAATCACTCTTCTGGCAAGATGAATGAGCCTCCTTAATAATGTATAAATGATGTATACATGAGCGTTCACTCGCAGGAGGCTCAAATCACTCTTCTGGCAAGATGAATGAGCCTCCTTAAATGTCCCTTAGGAAAAGAGCCAGTGCATTCTTCTAAAAGGGAAAATGTGGTCTCTTTACTCTTTCATCCTCTCGTGACGAGAGAGAGGACGTGAAGCGTCCCTCTTTCTCTAAAGCTTCTTTAGGGGGCGCGAGTTCCTTCCGAGAACTCCAACCCCTGTGTGGGGAGGACGCCTCGGAGGACGAGAAGCAATCCTTCAAGATTCGTGCACGTGCTCGATCTTCGGCAGCCTGGGAAGCGACAACAGGACCTGCCGAAAGGAAGCCAGATCAGCATGAAAAACCCCTAACCCTCCTTCGGCTTTTGACATGCCCTCTCCCTGGTTTCCTGGGAGTCCGACAGAGGTCTAGGCCTAGAGGCGTTATGGGGCCGATCTGACGTTCCCTCCTAACGAGAGAGAGGACGTGAAGCTCCTTTTCTCTAAAGCTTCTTAGAGGGCGCGAGTCCTTCCGAGAGCTCCAACCCTTGCGCGGGGAGGACGCCTCGGAGGACGAGAAGCAATCCTCAAGATTCGTGCACGTGCACGATCTTAGCAGCCTGGGAAGCGTCAACAGGTTCTGCCGAAGGGACGCCAGATCGGTGGGGAGCCCCCGTAACCCTCTTGCGGCTTTCGACATGCCTGGGAGTCCGACAGAGGTCCAGGCCTAGAGGCATTATGGGGCCGATCTGACGCCCCCTCCACAACACAAGGGGCACTACACTTCACAACACTGATTGGAGAGCGAGCACTTTAGTCTAAGATTACTTGATGTAATCCTCTAGCAGACACTTCTTCTAGGCCCGTAAGCCATACCACAGGGTTAGGCAAAATAAAATCTACAGGAGGTTAGAAGGCTTATTTCTAACTTCTGTTTACTGTGGAGGAAAATTCCTGATTCTAACACGCTCTAAAATGTGTACATGAATCCTCCTTCTTCCGTAATCAGTCACACATTACACTAATTACATTGAACTTATGCAAAGAAAACATGTAAACGTCATATATACTAAGCGAGTGTCTACCGAAAGTTCCGGTAGCCTCACCTTACCATGCAGACAACAAAGTCTGAAACTAGGCTAACTAGCTTCAGACATCAAATGCAATGAAAAAATTTACGATAGCGTATGCCTAGCCACAAATCCAAGTTAATAATCGAAAGAATAATTAGGATACTTAAGCGGCTAATGAAGTTTTCAAAATCCTAGGCGGAGGTCTGTAAACAGTTGTTTACCGACCGGCGACAGAAAAAATATGAATAGAAAATGGGAATAGTTCCTGATATCCGCCTCCCACGGCGGGAATGGGTACTACCACCTGGCCGCCCACTGCGTGTGCCGCGAATTTTTAAATTCTGTCGGACTTCAGAAAATACAGCTATATATATATCTGTCAGGTAAGTTTCATGAACAAAATGTAGTTTTCAATTTGTGAAAACACTCAATGTCAACCACTTTAGATACCAATGTACTCATAGGCTATAATAGGGTGGTCATGGGCTACACCAGTATTATCTGCACAGTAACAGTAAAAATTGTTGCTTAGATGTTGGGAAATTTTATATCCAATTTTGTTGTCGTGTTATTTTAGTATTTTTTATTCTATCATTCAATAAGTAATTTTGTATTCTAATATCAATTATATGATTCCATATCTAATATATAATTTTATATACATAGACATACATTTTAATGCATAATGTTTCCACATAACAGCAACATGAACAGTATTAAGTTTCAGTCAAGAGTCAGCCATGAATCATAAGATTAAATGTACAAGTCAGTCAGTTTTGCATTTGTTGCATTTGTTATCCAATGTAGCACGAAGAAACATGTACTTGAGAATACTATCCTTAAATCAACAGTAGAAAGTGTTAATTAGTACGTATATACTTTATAATATCTGTATGTATTTGATAGTCAGTGTTATCTAAGAACTCTGATAACTCATTCTAAAAAAAAATCAAGGCAAGGTTTGTGTGAACATGTAGCTAACAAATTTGTCTAACTGATAATTAACTTCCTTTACAAGGCCTAGTCTTTGGAGCCAGTTGTAACACCAGGCAGGTATCACCTTTAGGATAGGAGTTAGAGAAAGCTTTGTGATCTTACTAAGTCCTCTTCTTATGTCATGGAATCCTCTGAGATATAGGTTTTTGGCATTACCAATAACTATGTTGCACATATGAGTTTTCTTCCTGGAGTCAGTCAGCGCCTACACATTACAAGCTCCTTGTTTTAATCTCACAGGAGATCTTTCTCTCTTATTAGATTCCTTTTCTGACCAAAGAATTAAATTCCTTAACTAGCATAATCCCTCAAAAACTCCATGGTTCTTGCAGGTCATAGCCAGCATTCTAGGACATCAGCATCTTGACCCTCCCTCCTAAATTGGGATTTGGGGTTGTATGAGAGTAGTATCAAGTTGGTTGTGCACCAGATCAAATAGAAAAAGCAATTTCATTCAAACCCATCATTCATTAACAAGCACCCTCCTCCCAACCCCATTGAGTTAGTAACTAATAATCCATGCTCCATAAATTTGTGGCACAAATGCAGTTATGTAGTTTCTGCTTTTGTCTAGAAAACAAAGGACTACAGAGACTGGAAAATTGGAAAACCATGGATACTGGATGTATTTGAGTGAGCAATTAGTGTTAAAAGATAATTTTTTTTTCTAACATATTGACTTAACAGTACTGCAGAGGATGATTATATCCAGAAAAGGCATTAGTAGTAGATAAGGCTTTGTTTTCCATTGCATTAATAGTTATTTTCCAAAAGAATAAAAATATCAAAGATAATTTTCTGTTAATCATTGTCTTATCTTGAAAGAAAAGTATCTTCTTCCCTGAGTGTAAACTATGATGTGGAACTTTATTGTATAATTAATAAAACTGGCCCAGCATTGTAGTAGCAGAATTTTGGTTTTTTGTATGGACAGAAGTAAAGAATTATCTAGAATATATGATTTATTATAGGTTTATCTAAGCATATAAGGTAATCCAACTGTTGATACAACAAGAGTTCACAGAGATTTAGAATGATTTTTCTAAGTTATAGATGTATGTCATTGTTCATCCAGTAACAAACTTGTTACAAGTATTAAAAAACAAAAGATTCAGTGGATTTTGGTAAGGTTTAAAGTATGTAATACCATACAAACATTTGAAAATTACGGGAAAGCTGGTGTTTATGGTCTTTTATCTGTGAATCTAAATTTTTCAAAAATAATTTAGAGCTTTCAGTGTAGCAGAATAAAATTGAATAGAAAACGTAGTTAGTGGACCCTTAAAATTAAGGTTTTTAGTGAAGAAATTTAATGAATTTGTGTCAAGGAGTAAATATATTCTTTCACTTTTCCACAGCCAAATTTAATGAACTTGGGGGTAGATGGTTCATCTGCACCAGTTTCCTCAATGGCTGCAATGGGGGCAACATCTACCTTACACAACTCTTTAGCAACATATATGACTCAGCAAGCACAACCAAATTTGTTGTTTGGTTTAGGTCAGCAGCAGCAGCCTCCACCTGCCCAACAACAGCCTTTAAATTTACAAACTAATCATCAAGGACAACCAACAATGCAACCTCCACCTCCCCATCAACCCCCTGGAGCTACTGCAGCTCCTCCAGCAGCTGCTCCTCCATTACCGCTAAACTTACATAATCCGTATTACGTATCTTTAGGGCCTATGTTACCTCTCCCTATGTCCACACCTCAACATAATCACCAGCAACAGTTTCAGCAGAATATGCTGCAACAACAGCAAGGCATTCCAGGGGGTTTTAATCAGCATACTATGTATCAGTGAGGCAAGGTGGCCCCTAGCCCCACCCACTACCCGTCCTCTGTGCCAGCGCAACATAGAAACCATCAGTATTCTCCTTACACTCGCATGCCAGCTTTAGTTGGCACGTACCAGTATACTTGGTCCATGGCACAAAGTAATTCATTGACTTCATCTAGACAAGTGAACTTTCCTCCATCATTTACCTCACAACCTCAGCATCCGTATTTAACACCCAATTCAGTCCCTCAACTTCCTCCTCAGCATTTTCCACATGCTCATCATCCCCCAGTTCCAGTATCACAGTTGTCTTCCACCACACAGCATCAGTCACCTGTTACGCTCACACAACCATTATATCAGCACCAGATCATGAACTGTTCCATTCCAACAAGAACAACTGAGCATCAGAAAGGTCCAGGTGTTGAAGCTTCCCCAAACCCAGTTCCTTGCACATCTGCATCTTCCCAGCCATTTTCAACTTGCGATCTTAGTTCAAATGTGCAACAGCATCCTCTCCACACCACTGAAAATAACTCGCAGGATATTTACAGGGAAGCTACTTTACCAGTTTCAACACAATAGAAATAATAGACCTCATGCTCATACATCATTATGGGTATTACTCGTTGTCATGTCTTTCCAGTCATCAAGACAGGTTGAATTCTTGTCAAAAGTCTTGTCAATGGACTGTTTTGTGCTAAACTGTGAAGGGAATTCCCTTTTGAGTGATTTATAATGGTACTTTTTTTCTTGTTTTTGGTTGTGCTTAAGTGGATAGAAAGTGCAGAAGCCCTTCAATGTGCTAATTGGTACAGATAAGGTTAGTGGCCATAAATGAACAATGTATTTTGGTGGGACTTTGGGGCCGAGCTGTCGTTTTTACTGCACCAGTAAGATATAAAATACAGTTCATGTAAACCCAAATGAATTTTTTATTTTTTGAAAATCATACATAGTATATTACAACTAGATTAAATCTTTGATATTAGTACAGTTGATGTACCTATTTGATATATAGTATTTAGGTATTTCATTTTATTGTTTCGAAAGTAACTTGTATTATTATTATTATTACGATAAGTTGCTTAACAAGAAAAGCCAAATTATCAAAAAATTACTATCCTTTAAATGTGGGCTTCCCGTAAGGATGGAATTTTCCTTATTTAGAATACTCTGAGAGCATATTGTTGACTTTAAAATTACAGGTGGATGTCCAAATATCTGTGATGGATTGAAATATTATAGTATTGTTTTATTATTACACTTCTAATCATTGTATTGACAGTGATTATTGCTGATATTTTTAGTTTAAAATGTAAGTTGATTACCCATGGACAAAAACCATTCATTTTTAAAAGTAAATTACATTTTGTGATCAGTGAATTCTATGCAGTATTTTTGTGCTTTTTTCAATTGTGTGCTAAAGTGCCATTACCTCCACTTTCCAAGAAAGGTATTAGCTGATATCTGAGGAAACCTTTAGTTGTGATGTAAGTAATGAACAGGTCGAACAGATCTTTTGAAAAAATGTTTCTCTCGTGACTTGGTTAATCTCTTTCTTGTTAGTCAAGGGTTAAATGTAGGCATAATTTGCATGTGGTCTTATTGAATATGCAGGAATTTTTGAGCTATTTTATTTTTTGTTACATAGATGTGTATATAATTGATGATGTTTATAACTTTCTGCCATGCTGTATGAGGGATTTCTGTTATACAGAATTCAGTATGGTTACAATTATGTATTTTTGTCAGATTGCATTATAAAACATATATTTTTTGGCCATATTAAGGGTAGGTAACTTGCCTTTTAAAAACTCCAGCAGTGATCAAAATAAACCATTATTATGGAAATTCATGCATTGTCATTTTATTTTGTGGTCAGTATGTCAATATTAGAATAAATACAATGGATAATAAGATGAACTCAAACTTATAAAAAGTGGTATTTTAGGAGACTTACTGTTAACTACCTAGGGAAACTCTCCAGAGAATTAGGGCATTGATCGGTGTGATAGATATAATCTCGATAGAACTAGAAAAACAGAAAGCCAGATATATTTACGGGCATTTCAAAATTTAGGAGACAATTCAGTATTTCTCCGTTTGAAAAATGTGCATGACAAAATTGATGGCTGTTACAAACAGAGGGTCTGAAATTTTATAGATGATTTTTACACTAGAAAAAATATGGTAGTTCAGTCAAGGCTCATTTGTATTTGGTTTAAAAGTCATGAGAATAAGGCATAAGAGCTCATGATGTCAATCTCTTTTCCTCTGATTATGTTGCCAATTATTATTTTATATTTGTATGAATTTACTATTGACAGCTTTGTAATTTTTTTACTATATAGGCTTGCATTACATAGTTATGATCGCAGAGATAGCTATGGGTAAATTTTTGGTTTGCAAGCTTTCTGACCCCAGGAATCCTTGTAAGTTGGACAATAGACTTCCATGCAATTGTATCTGGGGTCCAGCAAATGTTCCATTGTCTTTTGTATAACCAGTGGTGTTAGGCTCTACGTCAGAAGTTCTTTCTGTGATTTTATGGATATATTTCTTTCTGTTTTCTTCCTTCCTCATGTAACTTCACACTACTACATTTTGGTTATTCAAGATTTGAGTCCGTCCTAATCCATATGTAGGAAAGAGCTTTGACTGTACTTAAGGTATGTTTGTCTTGATCCTACTTCTTTGTATTTGAAACATATCATAGGTGCTGTTAGAGTGCATTGATGTAGAAAGCAACTGTGTGACAATGAATAGTATGTTTGTGCTCCAGCAGTGTAATTGGAAATGGCCTGTAAGAACAAAGATACGTATATGATTTTATTAAATTGGTTAGTTTTTAGAACTGAAGATCACTATCTTCAGTGTTTTGTCATCCCTTTAACTGAATGCCATAATCATTTTTTTCTTGGTTACTGTGATTACAGGAATTTGTTTCCTAGTACCTGGGCAAATAAGTTTTTTAGTAGTACTAGTTATACTAAATCTCAATTACTACATAATTATTCATAAGGTTAATTTGTGTAATTGTACTGTAAAAGTACAGTTGATTTTTTCAAATCTTGAAGTGTATAGCTATAACCTGTAATAATTACCATAACCAAGTAGGTTGTGCTGGTAGAATGGTGAAAAGTATTCAGGTTTTGACAAATTTCAGAGATCCTATCTTAATGTTTACTGTCTAACAAGACTACTGTAAA
Source organism: Macrobrachium nipponense (assembly GCF_015104395.2). Taxonomy (NCBI): domain Eukaryota; kingdom Metazoa; phylum Arthropoda; class Malacostraca; order Decapoda; family Palaemonidae; genus Macrobrachium; species Macrobrachium nipponense. The sequence continues at coordinate 58,327,465 of NC_087210.1, forward strand.
TTTTCTACTATATACAAACCAGTTCCTAAATAGTTCTCATGCACTTTAGATTGTACTACCAATTCCTGTGTCTTATGTTTTCTTTTTTCAGTTCTTTAAGCTTTTGCTAGTATCTTTCATATATGTTGTTATTCTGATTTACAGTATATGTGTGTCATGAATTTTATAACTATTATTATATTTCATGTTGAAGTAACTTACTTTTTAAGTTTTGACAGGCCTTGGTTTCTTGGGTAGAATGTGTTTAACCATGTTGTAATTGCATTTAATCATTTTTCATGGTTGTGTGACCATTTGATAATTCTACTGGAACTTAACGTAGGTTTGGATTTGTCTGCAAGGCTCATGATTTGGTTTCTTGAGTTGGTATTTATTAATGATTCAAGTGTGCCAGCATCAGGAAATTTATTTTAGTATTTTAAATACATTCAACTTTTCTTTTGTTGAGTGGAAAAGAATTGGAGTAATATGCCTTTCATGTCCACCTATTAAAAGGTCTGGTGGAGGGTTACTTAACATCTGTCATTTTTAAGTTTCTCTGATTCCTATAATCTTTTTAAGAACTGTGGGTGTCCAGAGCCCGTTATGGTGAATTTTTTTTTTTTTTTTTTTTTTTTTTTTTTTTATAATATTGGCAATAGAAGCACAGTATAATTCGTAAGTTTTATAGTTTTCTCTGCCTTTTCAAAGCATTTTGAAAATTTGTTAGTTCTTCATACTTATTTTGTATTCAAATATTTAACGGTATTTTGAGCTCTGAAAAAATAGAGGTTTGGGAAAATGGTTGTTGAAGGTTTTTCTAAGTGCAGTGACTGCTGTGTGATGTGTAGACACAAAACCCCACATTCTTTTCACCAAGTGTTAATCTTGCTTTTATCTGTTTGGTGTCTAAAAAGCTCAAAGTTATACTATTGGTTTACTGTGAAATTCAGAGCCTTTTCCCGGTGTTTTTCCAGAATAACTTTTTCTGTGCATTTGACAAAGATATCACTTAGCCATAGTATACTTTACATCCCTACCTAATTTTTGGCATAATTTTTTATTACTTATATTAGAAAAAAGTATATTCACAAGAGTAAAATAAAGCAGCCGAAGCCAGTGGTGGAACACTCCAATGTATGGGTTCAAAGTTATATGTGATGTAAACATATGAAGATGGCCAACTCCTCCCACGAGGAGATGACGACAAATAGCTGTCTCCGAAATTGTGAATGAATATTCGTACCTTGTCAAGGCTTCAAGAATGGTCCCCGTGGTTGCAGGACAGCTTTTGTGATTCGACTTGCACAATTGTTTAGAAGTGAGGAAGCCCGTGGCAAACCTTAAGTTAGCTTGAACAGGTAAATGAATAATAGGGCCCTTTTTTTTGGTAACAAGTACACCCAGACATCCAAGGCAACCAAGTTTACGTCATTTGTTGACTTCCATAAGGTGCAGAAATACCATTATATATGCTCCAATTATTACAATGATCATCACTGTCATATTAGGAAAAATATCAAAGGCGTCACGACGAATACCGGTTTTCTTCACTTTGTTAATTGATTTTTAATTATATAATTTTTCAATGGAGAAATAGTGATAGAAAGTAATATCTTGGATTACTTGTGGAAACCCTTCTCTTCAAGGGTTCTATCATTCTACCTCATGGCATAAATCTTATATACTGCTATCACTACTACAAAATGTAAACAAGGAGTAATGGTTGTATTTCATTGTTGCCAGAGGTGGAGACTTTCACGAATAGCCAATCATCCATCGAGAAGGAGGCAAGTTAATAACGTCATTATATCTTTGAAAGACATTCCTCTGAGTTTGCTGGCGATGTCTACAAGAAGTCAGTGTTACTCTTATAATTACCAGAATTATGCAACTTCTGTAATACAGAATACAGTAAAAAATTAGGTAGGGATGTAAGATACCCTGTGACAGTGTCATCTTTGTCAGGTACGTTGATAAAATTTTTATCGGAAAAACACCTGGACACTGGCTGTGATTCTCATAGTAGTCTGGTATGAATATATTCAGTCTTAGAGAGGAATGTGGTAGGGTTCTTGGGGTTTTTCAGAATCATGAAAAATCTTGAAATTACAGACAGGCAATTATCTTGTTTCATCAAACAAGATAATTGCCTGTCTGTAATTTCAAGATTTTTCATGATTCTGAATATTTTCAGAATATTTTCGAAAATTTTTAACAGCCTTTTGTGTGCTTCAGATATATTTTAAGGGAAAAAGGATTTTACAATGTGTTTTGTGTTTTGCATGAAGGCCAAAATCTTATGTTTTCACTGATGAATTCTCTTGTTTTCACTGATGAATTCTCTAGAACTCTTTTTGTTATTGCATTTAAGAGCCTTTGTCCTTTTTTTATTTTTGTGGTTTTCTCCACAAATCAAGCCATTATTAGAAAGACTCCTATGACTCCAAAGGTAATACTTTAAATAGATCATTAGTTAGTGGATCATGTACATTTTTGATAACTGAAACACCATTATATATATATATATATATATATATATATATATATATATATATATATATATATATATATATATATATATATATATAATACACCTTAAAAGAATTCAAGACTAATATAAAAGATCAGTATGTCTTTGCTGTGAAATTTTTGGAGATTAGGCTAATTTCAATTTGACATTTCTATAGCTTTAAAATGAATAAGTTTTTCAAAAGATCTCTAAGAATTAGCCTTGTCTTTTCAGCATTCAGATAATCTCTCTATTATGTTGTTGAAGGTCAGAAATGATATTGAGCATCTGAATTCTTGTGAATATTTGTAAATGTATGTGTTGCTTCTATGTAGGTGGTGATGTGACATGGTGAAGTCACAATTTAGAAATATTTTACATTTCATTATTTTATATGTATTTAGCAGTTTTAATCTGAATATTATTCATTTGCTTCACCACAAGAGCATTACTTATAAATAGCCTTTACATGGTAACAAAATCGCTACAGATGATTTAGTCCCTATTTAAGCAAGAAAAATAGAAGTGATATGGTTGTACTTTGCATTAATGAGAGGATCCCAATCTCAGGCAGCCATCAGTCATATTATCTAGATGTTTATACATATAGACTAAATTTACTCTTGTGAAGTCATCTTACACTTCAGCTTATTGTGATATTTGTGACAAATTACACTTTTATACATGTCACCCATTATACTTTTTCTGATTTCCTTATCAATTTATTTCAGTTGTGGTTTATGTGTTTCAGCCATGTGATGGTGATTAATAATTTTTCTTGATTTCTGGAAATGGAATGCAGGAAACTGGATTTGGTGTTTTTTCCTCCAGTGTGCATAGAAGTTTAATAAGAATTTTTTAGTACTGGCTTCAGGTCTAGGGTGAGGTTTGCACTTAATTCCATTCCTTGTAAATATTTGGTCAATTTTAGTCAATTTGGTGTGGGTAAGTTTGAGCTTTTTTGTTAATGGTTAGGGTATTTATTATCTTATTTGATTCTTTGATAGAGATTTTGCTTAATTTGTAGGATTAGTTACTTAGGCATAAGTTTCCATTCTTTTCTTTTAGCCTTAACTCTTGGAAGTATTTGCTTATTTTTGTCTTGGGGGTTAATGACTAATGTCGTCAGTGTTAGTTTATTAACATTACTGTTGTACTTTTTACCTTTTGCTGTTTTGTAGTACATGATCTCTCAAACATTTACATTTTTGGTGCGCTGTATACTTTGTGCATTATTGTATCTCCACATTATTTCTTCCGTTTCATCTTATCTTGCTCAATTTAGGATTTCTAAGTGAGGGCATCCTTCATTACTGGGTAAAGCTTGCAATGCCCCTATGTCAGGCATTGAATTGGACCATATCTAGTGTGTAATAGATACCAGGGTCAATAATGTTTTTCCAAATACACTAGCCGCTTGTGCAGATATTTATTGGTAAAGTAGTCAGGATTTTAATACAAAGAGAAGGTGCCCTCAAGAGCAATGCAGCAGAATTTTGGTACTCTCCAGCATGTGAATATTTGGCCCTAGTCCTTAGCTTCTCAGCAAGACCACCTTTATTTGTTTAATTTTAGGATTTACCTTTGTGCCTGAGTTGTCAACCAATATTGCTCCTGCTCCCCTTTCCTTTTGCCCTGCTCCTGCTGAGGTAGTATAAGCCTGTGCTCCTGCTGTGACTAGGTTGATACCTAGTGCCTCTCCCATTGCCTTAGCAACTTGCAGAAGCAGATGTACATGAAGAGCAATTTAAGAAGAATTGACTAGCCTATCAGAAGAAATTGTGTTGCTTGTTAAAGAAGACTCCAAAGGTGTTCATTTTTGTCAAATGAACTGCAACAGTTTAGCACTGTTAAAGCTTTTATCAAGTGCCATTCTGATGACAGGAACCATGAAAAGAGGTGTTTAAGTTTTGATAACCAGTGTACTCAAAATGCTGGAAGTGTGATTAGAGCTACAATCAGAGTTGGTCTCCCCTTTCACGACCAGTGTTGCTCTGATATTAAGTCATTCCCTCTTTCATGAATAGTGCTGTTGCCATGGTCAGAACCATTTTTCCTTCATGGCTTGTGCTGCTTCAGTGACCAGAGCATTCCTACTCTAATGGTTGGTGCTTCTGATGACTGAAACCATGACCCAAGCAGCTCTAGTTGACTGGAGTTGATTCAACTTTCAAGACAAGTTTCATTTCAATGACTGCTCAAGTCTTCACCAGAGGAACTTTGACTAGAGCATAGTAAGCAGTAAATTAAGCACTTTTTTTGGAAGGAGCCACAGAAAAGAGAAATCTTCATAGCACCCAGTGCTTCTTTGAGGTTTCGAGTGTAGATTAAGTGTGCTGTTACAGGTAAGGACTGTAATAGGGACTCTAGAAGGTTCTGATGACCATATAATTGTACAGTGGATCATCCGTGTACACCACAAATGCTTTTCCTGTTAGTCATTCACTTCAACTTTATGTTACGACATCTTTAATCTGGAGAGTCAGCTGAGCACTTTAGATGGATCCAACTAAGTCAGAAGATTTATTCCTGTTCTTTGAGCTTTCTCTTACGGCCAATGCCATCACACCTAAAATTGCAGACATCTAGGAACTTACAGAGGGGATGAGCATTTGAGAGGGGTACAATAGGCCCATGACATTTCAGTAACTTTTCTAGCTTCTAGTCTTTGGGCTAAGGCACTTGAAAAGTTACTGGATGTTCAACTCATTTCCTATGTCCACCTTTGAGTATGAAGACATGATGTTCACAGTTTCAGAAGGATGGGACACTTTTTAAAGAAGTTCCTTGCCATAGCAAACTGGCTTAAATTTACCCTGGACCAGACAATGTCTCCTAGGTTGAGTAAACACTATTTAAGTGGCCACTGCTTTATAGAAAGATTGTTTGAAGGTGTAAATGATAAGACCGACATCACAGCCATTAGAACAGTGATGAGGAATCTGAGAATTTCCAATATTGGATGTAGGCACATTGTCAGAGACTGAGATGCAGAAATAGAAGGAATTCACAGGAGGCTGTCAAGTTTACACTGCTTATTTATCAAAGCTCATGAATTTTAGGACAAACAATGAAACTGATAGTAACTTGAGACCCTGGGATCTTCCATCCATGTGCTATATTACTAACTGATTGCCATTTATTTCTTTACATTTTAATAGGGACTGAAGAGACTGGGAAGATTTTATGACCATAAAAATGGCTAATTATAAGTACATACAGTAATAAATTGAAGGTAATTTATTCAGATTTAAGTTTGCCATAACTGACTTCATTATTTACTATTTTGACACATTGAAAGTTGCATATGTTTCCTTTTAGTATGGATATGAAGGCACCACTCTTTTTATTGGTTTAGTTGCTCATTGTTTTAAAATGCCTTTGCCATGCCTTTAGTTGAGGGTAAACAATTATCTTTCATCAATTTTGGTTATTATTTTTCCCGTAATTTGTCTTTCTTTTGCTGAAGTTCCTTATCAATCATTTGCATCTTACTTCATCTTCAAAATAATGTGCTACCCAAATGAAATCCTGGTGATTGTTTTGTCATTTTAGATATATGAAGAAGAGCATCTAGGTTCCTTTCTCATTATGATGATTTTGTTGCTCAAGAGAACTACTACTGTTGAATATATTAACAAAGATGTTTCAGTGAAATTAAAGTGAAAATGAAAAATTAAAATAAAATGTCAACTAATATTAGATTACTAAGTTTTTCGAGGAGACAGGAAAATAAAGTATGAACAGAAAAACACAAAATTAAGTTATATTAACTTTGATTTCACTTTATCATGACTTCGTAGATGACTCGTATTAGTTGTCTTTATCATTTTTTTTTTTTCTAGATGACTGTTAGTTGTTATAATTCAAAGCTCTTATGTCCAGGTTATTCAGTTTATTGTGTTTATTACTTGAATACTTTCTTGTCTTGCCTTATTTCATTTTACTATATTGAATAAAAAAGATGTAAGATACAGTGATAGAATTTGTATGTTCTATTTAGTGTCCAGAAATATCCATTGTACCAGGTTGCATTATAATTACTCCTATCAATTTTGTTTATTCTCATATAATTTGAAGGTTAATTGAATGTAGGGATGAACTGAAGAGTTTAGAATGTTTTTCTCATTCCTGATAATGAAGTGTTATCATTATAGAGTTCCTAACTTTTCAATATGTCCAGAATTTTACTGTGAAAATATGGTCTGCATAGGGTGTTAATTATTACAAACATTTTCTTTATGGCATTTAATTGCTGAGCTCTTAGTTATGTTATCTTTTTGTTGGAAGGAAACTCAGAATCTAAAATTGAACTCCAAGGAAAAGATTGTACGTATTATTGTATTCTATTCATGAAGTACATTTCCTAACTTTTGTCTAAAAACCAGGAATTTACTCCAGAAATACGTACTCTGGTTGCAACGAAGCATTTATAATTTATATTTTTATTGCTGGTTACCTTTTAATTAGTCATCTGTTAGCAGTGTATTCATGATTCAAGTAGAAATAAACTGAAATTAATACATTATTTAATGTTATTGAAGATTGCATGGAGCACACAAATTGTTTTGCCATTAAGATGATTTCTACTTACTGATGAAAATGAGATTTGTACATAGAGACTATTTTGCTGAGAGTACACTTGCACTAGAGTAGCAGAAATTATAACATATTGTAAGAGTCATTACAGATAAAAAAAAAACTTCAAATAAAGTAATATTTACATTAGCACAAGGAAAGGTGAAATGTATTAGACCACTCTATAATCATCCATATGTTTTAGTTTTCATTTTGTACTTATGAAGATTCTTCCTCAAGTTATATAATTTTTGTTAATCGTTTGTTCGTAAATTTTGTATTTGTTATATATAATAAAAAGGGATATGCTTGCCTTTTTTGCTGGGAAGACTAAAATTTGTCAACTAATTTCCGAGACGTGCTTCGGCATTAGGATTTATGCCTTTGTTCCAGTTGTTTCTTCCTCAATTTCTCTGTCAGCCTCTGCTTATAATGGAGTTGCCAAGGATTGTTGAGGATGATAAATATTTTATTTTGTGCCGATAAAGATTGTGATTTGCAAAGTGCTTTTCTTATGAGTTTACTGAAATGAGAAAAGTGACAGTTCATGGCTACTCTTTGGATTCATGTACGGGTCAGTCAGATACAGAATGTAGTGTGGAATTTTCTCATGTAGTTTTTACAATTATTTTATGAATCAATCATGATAGCTTAATATTTGTAGCAATTTTCTCTTGAATGACAAATTATTATTTGAACTTTTCACAGTACAGCCTGTATTGTATTTTATTACAAGACAGCAGATACTAGGGAGCATTGTTTACATAAAAGTAATGTTTGCTGGTAACTCTCAAACTTGCTATGAGATAAGTACAGGCAGTCCCCAGGTTACAACGGGGATTCCGTTCTTGAGACGCGTCGTAAGCCGGAACATCGTATAAAATCCTAAGAAAACCTTACTTTTAATGCTTGGGTGCATTGAAAACTTTGTAAACTGCATTATTATTGCATTTTTCATAAAAAAAAACTAAATATTGATTATTTTGCATTTTTGGTGTCATATTTCATCTGTCAGATGAGTGTTGTAGGTGTCGTAACCCTGGAAATAATGTCTGATGAATATAATTGAGAAGCACCTTAACCTCGGAACATCGTAACCTGAACCCGTCGTAACCCGGGGACTGTCTGTATACTCACTCTGTTTCTTTCTCTCTCTATGCTTTATCAAAGATTATCAACATGACATAGCTCAGCCATAATTAAGGTTACTGTAATAATATGCTGGGTTATCTGATATAAACAAAATAATGATTTACATTGATCCAGTGTATTATGTTAGGTTGTCTTTAAAGGCAATGCCATTGAGTTGGTTTTAGTCAAAATCAGCAATTTCAAGTATTTCTTTGTTTTTTATTTTTCAGTGTTTCACCCTCCTAGTGAATAGCATATGGTACTGTAAGTAGAAAAGAGCAGTATCCCATGAGACAAGGGCAAAATATGTTGTTGGGAAGGGTATATTTGCTGGTACAGAACCTACCATTTTGTAGTAGCTCTCTTTTGCTATATTTAATTTACCACAGCTGCCCAATTTTAATTGAATTACAACAGGATAATCAGGCAAATGCAAAGTATAAAAGCTTAATGGTGCTAAATCTGCTCAAACAGATCTGAAACCTGCTTTGTGTCACCACTAGCAATTTTTGTTTCCTTTCGTGTACATATTCTTTTGCAGGCTGTAGCACTGGAAGTTTTATGAACACTATTTTTTTTGTGGTAAATTCATATGGATTCTAGTAGGCTATTGTACTTCCTCAAAATTCTCCAACTGTCCTTTACTCTTAGTGTGTGTAGCCCAAGAAGAGCCGTGTTAGGCTTAGAGGTCTGGTTGCACTAATCTTTTATCCTATCCTATTCTATTCTTAGTGTCACATTGCTCTAATTTAATTATTTTCTCGTCACTGCTATTTTTATTTTTTCTAAATTGTTTAGCATTTATTAATGTTCTTCATATGTACTGTATATAGATATATTTTGATATTGAAAAATATTTTCTAGGATTAAGTATAGTCATATATACAGCAAGTGTCATTTGGAAATATTTTTTCCATTCCAGGTAACACAATTCGTGGCCAAGATTTGTATTTTTAGTTGTCTTATGTTGATGGCTGTTGAGTCATTTTGTCATCTTTAGTTTGTTTACTATTAATGTGATAGTTTCATGTTTGCTGAATCTACTTATGGTTGTGAAATTACTAGAGATAAGCTGCTGGCAGCAATTAATGTATGGAAGCTCCTTTTAAATATGTTGTGATTTGGAAGACCTATGAAAATATGGAGAGTGGACAGGCAATAAGCAATAGGGAATATAGTTTTTTCATAATCTAAATGAGAAGGGATCTTTTGCACACAGTGAATTGTTGAAGACATCATTGTAATAATACATGGCCTGATGGAAAATATTACTTGCTTTAGTGGTGTCTTTTGTATTTTCTTTCCCTAACACAAAAGAATCAGTATAGAGAAGTCTTTGAAGGCGTAATTAGGTTTATTTGTATTGTCCCAGAAAAATAAAGACTTAATTGGATTCACAGAGTAATTTTAATATTATTAAGCTTCAGTAATGTTTTTTACTCTAAGGCCGACACTGAAATTATGAAGTCTGTAAACATTACTTGTCAAGAGATATGATCAAGAGTACAATTTGTTGTAGGGTGTGAAGTGAGCCATCTTTAGTTAACAGGTTATTTTTGTGTGAACTGATGCACTTTTGGACATTTTGAGGGATATGTGACATTTTTTAAGGAATTATGATAGATCAACCAATAATTATAACAAATTATTTGTATACTGTACTGTATATTAATGTAAATATTGAACTTGAAGAGTTTTTTATTTAAGCCCATATTTTTGCCTGAGTAGGAAGGGTTTGGCTTTACAACTCACTCTATTTGATGCATAAGCTAATTGAATCTAATACAAGAAGGTGGTAGCCTGCTGTTTGAAAGATGGAAAGTTATACACAAGAAAAATGGAAGTAGGGATAATTCCACCACCCTGCAGTAGAGGGAATGCAGCAGCCAATGAACTGCATGAACTGCTTATTAGTTCAGGAAAGCTTTCTTTGCAGGTAAATACAGGAAGTGGTGGTCATGATGTGTTACAAGGTTGTAATTCATAGCTATTGTTTTTCATTTTGGTGACATTGCTCACTATAAGTTGGCTGCACCACTGAATTAATGTTGATAATGGTAATATTTTTTTTCTGTAGGTTAAGTCACCATATTGGTAGTTGTCTTAATTTATACCTCCATTTTGGGACATTTAGATATCCATACGTATATTGCAATTTTATTCATTTACTTGTGCTTTTTTCCCCAGTTCTCTTGTACTTAACTCGTCTTAAAAGGATTAACCAACAAATTTGTAGAATGAAAAATAGGTTTTAATAGCACAATATTTATGTGGTTTACGAACTTGAATTGGATGGTATGCCTTCATCAGGTGGAGTACCTCATGTGATGGAATAAGTGGAAAGTAATTTTTTCAAACCTTGCCCTTGCTGATGCGTCCAGTTACAACAGACTGGCAACCCTTAAAACTCTGAGGTCAAGGTGTATATTCAAAAAATCTCCTAGGGTAACTATTTATTTGGAAATAGTAATAATACTGTCCCTTAACTTTTGTAGGACCTCTGTGGAGGGCAGAGTCCAGCCTTGCTGAAGAGTTGCACTTTCGCATTATAAGTAAAATCAAACTGGTCTCAAGTTTCATTACAGTTGAGTTATACAGTGGAAAAGAAACTAAAAAATGTAACTAACAAAGAAAGGAAGAGAGGCGTTTAAATCAAATCTTCCTCTTATGATATCTGAAAATGTTTGGTCTTGATTGGTGATTAATAGTTTTAGTAATGAAATCAAAAGAAGGGATATCTTCAGCCAACTTAGAAAATGGTTTTGTGAGTAATCCGAGGCATGTTTTCTTCCAATAAGAACAAAAGAGTGGTTGACTGAAACAACCACAGGTAATCAGCCTGAAGTTTTCCTAAAGAGGCGACGCAGAAACAGACAGGACGTTTAAAATCATTTTGCTTCGGATACAGTAAAATAAACTACTTGAATTAAATGAAATTAAAAGCAAAAGGGGGAAACGACATGCTGCAATTTTCTAAGATAACAATTATGGGACACAACCTACGATAGTATTTGAAATGGAAATCGTAAGGTAAGATGGAGAACTCTCTCCTAACTAGTGTTACTATGAGGTTTACCTTTTATTATACCTTTTAAACCTTGTTACCCAATTTCCCTTTCAGCGCTGAATGGCCTTAGAGGTCCCAGCTGTTGTCCTAAGTATTATAGTCCTTTCCATGCCACCATGCCGAATCTAAGGCATGCCATTGAAACTACTTATGAGCAGAACTTAGTGACCAGCAAACAGTCTTGCCTCCTGAACTGCAGTATTGTTGAACAAAAGGTTAAAAATGAAATTAAAAGAGGCTACAAAACGTTTGCACAAGAACTGGCAATGTAACTCCAAATCCATTTGAGACACTGCTATGTAATATAGTCACCATAATATTATTGAAAACAGAATAAAATCAATAAACAAAGTACTAATAATGACGGTAAACAGTGTCCATGTGAAAGACTAAATGGAAATCCAGTGACAGAAGATTAAATCCTGACGTTCACTTATAAGTTGTAATCGAAAGAAGTGGCAGAGCACCAACTCCATCTGTTTTCCTGATACCTACTTAGTAAAATTTGTCTAATAAAGATAATCAGACATTTTTTTACAGCATACAACCAAAGAAGTTCTCGAAAACGCTAACTTATGTGTCGACCAATTAAAATGTAGAGAAAATCATATATCTTAGATCAATTTCTTGAAAAATCCCATAAAGGAAATTAGAAAGAAATCGTCTAGGGATCCCAAGCCATATATAAATATATAGATATATATATATATATATATATATATATATATATATATATATATCTGGAGAACAACCAAAATGCAACTCCAATTATAATTTTTGTATTCCGAGCCCACTGTGGTAACGCTAATGATAGCAACTTAGTAACCCAATTCTAACCGGCGTAATGAAAGTGGATGCCTGTTCTTCATGAACAGGATTTCAGTTTATTGTAGAAAACCAAATCATAATATTTTAGTTAAAAAAAACGAAAGAAAGATTACGAAATGAAATTAGGAAAGCAGACCTCCCCGCCCCCCACTTCGGCCAATAGCTATATGCTAAATTGCAACATTTCAAAGCAAAACCTTTTATATATAATTCCGGTATAAAGTGTTCACAGTAATACGTAAATAAAATCCCAAAATAAGAATGTCTTAAATCTACTAAAAAATATATGTCTTGCACCATGGATTCCTGACAGAACAATAATACTTTATACGGAAATTACTGTATCAGTATAGATTACTAAAGTTAAGTGTACGATTCAACCTCATGTTTCTGTTTGATCAGCAGATTCTTTTCCAGACAAAGAACTTAAAATATGTTCTGGGAATTTTAATATCCAGGACGGCATCTGTTAAGGTTGGAACTGTAATTCCCCGTTGGACTACGTGCTCAGAGTGCATTTAGATTCAAACAAATGAATCGCCTGCCAGAAGGTAATTGATCAAGCAAATTTCTAGTTTTGCAAATAATTATCCACCACCATTTCCAGTTCCCTTTGAGGGAGTAACGCCGCCAGTGCACCACGTGGTGCACTGTAAACACTACTAAATGATGTACGTATGGAGCGCCCCTTCAGCCACAAGCCACACCCACTTTTTAACCTTTTACTTTACCTCCATTTCGACTTCCTTTCGTCAATCATGCTGAACACCTCTAACTATTACTGCTTAGCACAATTGTGGGGTTTCTCCCAGATCCATCTTTTGATATTGAATCTCCGTTATTTCCTGGATCTCTTCATCTTGCTGTCCAACCACTCCAACTCACTTTCCGCTGTCTTAAATCAGACTCTTGTTGGGCCGTGAGTCCCCAAGTGCCTGGGCTGACAGCCTGAAGTTCATAAATCAATCGATCACCCATCTCCTGCTAAATCTAATTCTTGTATTGAGTTAATAAATGTAAACGTAATCATATCTTAAATAATAGATCTTCCTCCTTGGGTAGTATATGAAGTTCAGATCTAACCTATCTATATTATACATTGAAAAATTAGATGAACACCTTAAAGCACCATAAACAACATGCAATGGGGCATGATGTACTAGTACAATGAAAATTCCATACACTGCCATCCTTTATAAGATTATCATAGATATCTTATTGGTACCTATTGTCTTCCATCTTTTGCTTTAACATCTTTTCACAACTCCTTAGCTTTACCTGATTCCATTTTCAGTTCTCATCGTCTTCTCACAGTCTTTCCTCACGACGCTGGAAGGCTTTATATTTTGGATCCAGTCCTCTAGCTCAAAGAACCCTATATCTATCAATCTAATTTAAACCAACAGCAAATCACTAATCCTGGATGCGAGTTGGTCATACAAAATTTTTTGCACAAGTTCCATATTGTTTAGAATTACGCAATGCTTTCATTTGAAATGGGTTACTGGTTGATATATCGTTATTTTATTTTCAAGAGTGGTTGCTATATCATTATTTTATTTTTCCCCTATACGAACCAGCTTTTTTTCAAGTTATAAGTTTTATTTCTGTGTTAGCTGTTCGTATTTCTTACTGGTTAACCAGTAAAATTTGGGTATCAGAGGTGAACATTTAGAAACTCATAGAAATTGGGCCGTGCTTACAGGCCTGGTTTCTATAATAATTAGGACATTATATAACCAGGAGATATAACCAGGTTCCTCCTAAAATGAATGACTTTCCGTATTCGCAGCTTCTTAATGGGGTCAGGGAACAAAACACATATTTCAAATAGAACTAATTAGAGGAGCAAATTTTTACCTATCCGCGATCAACGGATGAGATAATTTCATGTCAGAAGCTGTCGCCGGCGTATTTTTGTTGCTGTAGCTACTGTACTCCGGCATCTACATTTTCTTTCATTTCGTATTTCGACGTTGCCAAGGTCATCCAGCTATTTTGTTTCCTCGTGTGGAAATCAAATAATTTCAGGGTCCGATTCTTGGAGGATTTCTGCCAAGAGTTGCATATTCCGAATATGTCAAGTAGGAATTTGGCAATCATCCTATCAAAGCGACAGGAGGACTGAGATTATATTAACAAGGTTGAGGATTGGTCACTGCCGAATGACACACAGTTTTCTTCTTGATGGTGGTAGTGCTCCAGTGTGTGTTCACTGTGATAGCCCTTTGACAGTTGAGCACATTCTGGTTCACTGCACCAGGTATGTAAATGAGAGGCGGATGTACCATCTGAATGGCAAAACTATATCTGAAATTTTAGGAGACAACATGGATGTTGGCCCTGTTATGAGTTTTTTAAAGGCTTGTGGATTTTATAAGAATGTCTAGTAATTTTATATAGATATAATTAATTTTTTTTATTTTAATTTTATTTTTACCATAAATGGTCATTTTACTTTTAATCCCACTAGAAATTTAGTGTCGATTTTACCGTTTTAAACATTGATCATCAGAGTATCTATTTTAAACTCATTATTTATATCATTCCCATTAAACTCATTATTTATACTTCCATTTGTACTCATTATCACTATAGCGCTGAATGACCCTATGGGTCCCAGTGCTTGGCTTTGTGCCAGAATCACATATTCTATTCTATTCTATCCGAATATGATCCCTTCATCTTAATGGGAATTTAGGAACCATAACAAGGAGCCTGGATTGCTGGAGAAGTCGCTGAGAAATATTCCTATTTTGTGAAAAGATTTATGAGGAATTCCTCTCACAACAATTTTATTTTCTAATGTTTTTGTGTATTCACTTGTTTCCGTGCTATCTATCGCTTATTATAGTTATATTAGTATTTGTCTCATAAGAAATTATTGATTGATAGATTACCGTCTGTCAGGTGATCGACAACACAGGAACTATGTTACTGTATTTGTATTCATGTGAAAACCAAATGTATTCTCATGTCCATGTATTTTATAAAGATATGTACGTCTATATTGCATGACATAAGGGTGAAAGAACCACATCTACAATAGAATGACACTCTCAACATTATTTTATCTGATTTTGCTATGTATCTGTGGTGCGGTTATAGCACCGAAAAGATGGTTTTGCACAAAGACGAAGTCCTTTGACATAAACGTCAATAGGCGTTTTAGTAACGAAGCATAATTATGATGATTGATTTATCCCTTTTATATATATATATATATATATATATATATATATATATATATATATATATCCATATATCATATATTAGTAACGAAAGCATTTATGATGATTATTGATTTATCCTTTTATATATATATATATATATATATATATATATATATATATATATATATATATAAATTGCTCTTGGTGAATGAATATTGCCCATATCACGTATGGTAAGAGTTGAAGGTGATTTTAGATCTTGTTTGTGCCTCTCGCCATAGAAGCCAAGAGATCGGGAGGGAAAGAAACGGTTACGTTAGAGTAGTTCGCTCCTCTGATCGCTCCTTTGCGTGCCCCTCTATGGGTGTGTATGCGTATATGCATAGTACACTGTATGGGCGTGACATCGCCCAAAATTGTCTTGACACACACACATTACCAATTAATTCACTACAGTTAACAAATATGTTGAAATTCCACATTATTATATTTTGAATTTTTTTACAACGAATTTGATAATTATTATAAAAAAAATTCTTATGTTCATGAAAACCTTGTAAGTCAGTTCTGCATTCGTGGTAATTGTATAATTTGTCTCCTTATGTCATTATTTTTTTTGCATGTTTAACGTTTAGTTATTAAATGAATTTTAACTTTAAATTCATCAAATGCGTTTCAATATCCTTCCATTTTATTTAATTTTTCCTGTGTTTCAGTTTTATAGGTGGTGAATATAAATTGATCTAATAAACTTTTATTGCGTTCATATTTTAAAGTTACGCAAGCAACTTGTAGAAACGAGGTAACACTGTTCCTCTAAGGTCTGAAAATCAAACCGCGAGTACGCAAGATTTTGAGAGAGAGAAGAGAGAGAGAGAGAGAGAGAGAGAGGAGAGAGAGAGAAGAGAGAGAGAGAGAGAGAGAGAGAGAGAGAGAGAGAGAGAGAGGCGCACCTATCGTCGCTCATCATATATGACTTCATGTCTACAATGACTGCTCAGTAAGTGAAAGAACTTAATTGTGTTACTGTTCATTAATGATATTGGTGTGTTATCCTAGTTAACAATGAATTGGGTTGAGAGATATCTCCCGCAATTTAGAAACCGCAAAGGGAGCATTGTGGTGTTATTACGTAAGGCTTTTAGCTGTTTTTGACCAAGTAACAACGTTAAGCATACAGTCCACTAAGTCCATCATTTTCGCCACAAGATTGCTCTCTCTGATTCACGGTTTATTTCGACATCTAAATTTTTTTCCTGGAATAACTCATACCTAAACTTTTAGTTTTCATGATGTTCTACTGCGGTTTAGCAGAAGATTTTCGTCGCAAATGCTTCCTGTAAATAAAGGTGAAGAAAACGTTTCAAACCGCTGCTGAGCGTAGCACGTGGTCTTGTTTATATCGTAAGCGAACATATGTCCTTTTTATTCTTTCAGCTTCTCCTCGCGAGTCGCATTTGAGGGAAGCAGGGAAACACAAGTATTGACCTACAGCCTCTAACAAAGGACTTTCTAGATCGCAGACCTTCAACCAATGACAGTTCGCTTTGCGAGTGACGTCATATTTTGGGCGGAACGATGAATGCGTTCGCTTGAGACGATTTGAATTTCGTGTAAAAATGCATGTTTTTTACCGATACAGAGTAATCTGTTACGTTATGGTGATTTTACACTGGTGTGTTTTATTAATTGAAATGACGAATATGGTCACTAATTCGTATCAATTTATAATTATGGAATTTTTTTATGTTATTCAGAAAAACCTCTTTCGAACGTTGTTCAGTATTTGTAAATATCAACATGGCTTCCAGCTTCTACCACTCCATGGTGCCTCAACCCACTTTTGTGCCCCCTACACAAAACTCAGTGCACCAAGAATCGCCCAAAGAGAAAAAGAAACGTACGAGAAACCCAGAAAATTGGAAAAAAGAGAAAAGAAAAAGGGCCATTTTGTCAGGCCAAGCCTATGTCAATACCAAGGGTGAACTTGTAGGCCCTCGAGCTATTGGACCGAATTGCAATTGTAAGAATAAGTGTTACAATCAAGTGTCAGACGAAAATAGGAATATGATCTTTAGAGGATATTATTCTCTTAACAGGTAATTAACATTTTGTGTGAAGCGTTATTTATTAATTCTAACTAGTAGTAGGTACTTAGGTAGCTACTAGCTACCTAGCTAGCCTAGTACCTAGGGGTACCTAGGGGGAAACATCAGTACCGCCAACCCTCATCACGGTAGACGGGTCTTATTCACTCGATATTTAATTGGTGAAACATGAATACAATTGCAACTCTAAGCATACCATTTAAAAGACTGAAGTTTCGTCAACATATTGTGATATATGAAAGCCCCATACGAACTAAAATAAGCATGTGAGCTCTTCGTAAAATATGTTTTCAAGGCAGTTTTGAAATCCAATATGGCGGCTACGTTTTTCATGGACAGTTCTCATCAGTGACGGACACCATCTTTCCCCACGCCTTTCCCAGCACTCATTTGAACAATGTTAGCGTATGTATGTAACGTTTATTGATCTTACTCAAGATTGCAGTTGTAATCAGCACAATAAAACAACATTTTGTTGCCATATTAGTGAAAGTATGAAACTTGTTATTCCCGGGTTATGGTTGGAACTGAATTCATTCTTACCTTGTAATCGGCGGTTTTTTATCCTTACTGCCATCACAACTGAAACTCCACATGCTTATTTGATTGTTATTATACACATTTTGGTCTCAGTTCACTCCACATTGCACTTTAAACCCGTTGCTGTTCCTGGTTTCTAAGCGCGCGCGCCATAAACACAATTACAAACAGCAGACGACGACAGACGACGAAACTGCAAAGTTTTATTACCCTAAACTGTTTACTTTACTCGTTATTTAGTTTAAATTTACATTGTTATTTAAAAATTTTGATTTAATTCATGTATATTATCCCTTTTTTGCAACCAAATTACCCCGAAAAATTACAGATATTTCTAACGTAGATAAAATCAAATGTTTCTAACGTTTCGTACATCATGGCTGCCGAAAAACCATAGAGGAACGAATACGGAAAAGTGCATAGAGGAACGACTACGTTTTTTTTTTTTTTGCTTTTTTTTTTTTTTTTTTTTTTGTTTTTGTAGCACTTTTCATTGATTTCAGTCTTTCTTAGTATTTTGAATTTCATTAAATAATCGTATGCCAGAAATAAATGTAACCTTTAATGTTTGCATGCTTTAATGTTTGCATGCTAAGAATGGCAAAATCATCGTTGCCACATTAGTGGAGGCTTCACACATACGCCGTTCCATTATCCTGTTAAGCGTCCGCCCCTGATGAGCTCGCTGCTAACGTACCGTCACGCTTTTTTTGTAATCAGCGATCATAGCACTGATGATAGTTTTTCAAAGTTAATATTGATTTTTATGCTTGTTATTCATACTGTAATTAACTGTAGGAAATCTCTCTCTCTCTCTCTCTCTCTACTCTCTCTCTCTCTCTCTCTCTCTCTCTCTCTCTCTCTCTCTCTCTCTCTCTCTCTCTCGGAGTCCAGGCACTCGGCAAAGAAAAGTCATCTTCACTCCCGCAATTGGAAGAAAAGTTTGTATCATCACTGGAGGATTCAGAACTAGAGCTCTCATCATCAAATAGGTTATCAATATCACACTCCTCATCTAGTATTTGATTGATCTCACCTAAAGAAATATGCCTCCTCTTTGGGACATTCATTGTGAAAGACGCGAAATCCAATTTGTCTCGATAAACGCCCGAAGCGTATTGAAAGAAAACCAACAGGGACAGGCAGTTTTCTAGCATAAGCGACCACCAGGAAAGAGTTGCCAGGCTGGAAATAAGTTTCCCATGTGCTGAGAGTGTTACCAAATGATGTTCCTACACTTTCTATACAGGTAAACGTAATTATTACGGGGCTGACGGCTTGACAAGCACAGTTAAAGTCTTGAACGTAATATCCCGTTGAAGGCGCTACCGAGTAGATCGCGGTAAACGTATTATTACGTTGGGTGACGCTTAACAGGTTATAAACTGTTTCCATGAATTCTAGTTGTCATAGTAATGCAATAATGATAAAATTGCTTTAATATTTATGTATATATACTTCCAATACTAGCCTAATTTCACCAATTTCAACGTTTTGTGTGTAGTTCATACCCAGTTTGGAGGGTCAACACATACCGAATGGCAACAGAGAGAGAGAGAGAGAGAGAGAGAGAGAGAGAGAGAGATAGAGAGAGGGCGAGAGAGAGAGAGAGAGAGAGAGAAAGGAAGGCGGAGGGGAACGAAGAAGAAAAGGGATGGCGGTGGAGGGGGGGGGGGGGGGGGGGTTGGGGAGAGGGTAGGTGGAGCGTTTATACGCGTGTTCGTATCCATTTTCTGCATAATGGAGTTTTTGTCTCTTGGTACAAGGACAAGTGTCGTTATTCTTTACGATTAGTGATCACGATACCCTTATAAATTACGGCACTGGGTGTAATGCACTATAGCAAAATCTCGTTCTGTTAAGAGTGTTCGTTACAGAAATAGGTATTGCCCAAAAAACAAACGCTTGCACTGTCTCTGAAACCCATAGTAGACATGCTGCTTAGTTGTCAATCAAGTTTTTATAACCAAGTATTTTTTACAAGCTAGCTATTGAATAAATTGTATTTTTCTCAGTCAAAACATATGCCCCTCAATGCTACTTTCCTCTTTTAACGACTTTCTGGTCATTGCAAATTCGGCCCCATAATTTCTTATGGTGCGAAAACAGACAAGAGGCCCATGGACCGAAAACGATTGCGTCACACTACGGCGATAATCCAGCAGTAAAACATCTTCATATATCCAAAAAGTAAATAATAAAGATATATATGCGCATTACGATTATAACAATTACATGTATAAGCTGATAACAATCTGCATGAATAACTGGTAAACTGTTCTGCAATGACAGTTTGAGTATAGAATTATTTACAATAGGTACGAAAGTCAGATGTCGTGACGTCATAATACAGAACTTGAAAGAACGTTCTAATTCAGAAAAATAAATTTACTTAAATTTGAGTCAGAGTCGAGTTACTTTTTCAATAACGAATATTTTCAAATTAATCATCATAAATATGTAAAATATTGATGTTTTACTACTTATTTAAAAATTAGCCAAGAGCACGCTTCTCGTCATCTTCTACCCAACAGCTGTTTAACGCCTGGCTTGTTGTTGATGAGAAATCGTGTTTCGATTGTTGTGATAAAAGTGCTCCAGCGTCTGTGGGTACAAGTGGTGTGCGGATTTATCACAGGAAATGGTTAGTTTATTGACACAAGCTACTCCGTAAACATCGAGATGGCGTCAATCTTCTAAATACCTCGAGTTGTAAGTAAAAATGTTGAACGCGTTTTGGTGAGATTTCCACTGCCGTGGGCGCCATTTTCAGTACCCTCTGTTTAAATCTGTTTAAATCTTAAAATTTGGCCTTAATTTCTAACTTTGGGGAAAATACTTACTTCGAAAGGAGAGTAGAGGTCTTTAGCTCCGTTTCTCACCACAACAAGTCGCGACTGATGCCCATCTCGGGTGTCAGGACGCGTTATAATGTACTTTTTCGGAGGGTGGCTTGCACTGATGGTAGCTGGCCTGCGTGGCCTGCTTTGATGTTTTACCCTAGATCCTACGCATGCTAGCTACCTAGCTAGCTAGTACCTAGGCTAGGTAGTAGTACTACTACTACCTAGCTACCTACTACTGCTAGGTAGGTACATAGGCTAGGTATACCTAGGTGGTAGTAGTAGTACTACTAGGTAGGCCTCACGCTGAGACCTACCATAACCCTAACTAGCACTGCCACTAACCGTTATAGGGTAGCCTAAACCGCTTTGAATCCATCTTACTCAAGAAGATCACCCTTTTTCACTCGATATTTAATTGGCGAAACAACAATACAATTACATCTTTAAGCATACCATTCAAAAGATTGAAATTTCGTCAACATAATGGGATATAGGGCTAGGCTAGGTATGAGAGCGCCATACAAACTAAAATAGGTAAATCTAAATAATAACTCCACATTGGGTATTTCTTTGGAAATTACAATTTCCTATAGTATTCGGGTTGCTTTTTAAGAATTTACTGTTATTTTTGGGTGGTCGACTGTAATTAACCCCCAGGGGCCAGTATTTAACACGGCGAAATACATTAGACGCACCAATCCTTAGTGGATGTCGTATTTGCGGTTAAGTTCCTTGCAGTCCATGTGGAGTTATTCTTTAGAATTACTCTAAAATAAGCATGTGAGGTCTTTGTCAAATATGTTTTCAAGGCAGTTTTTAAATCCAATGGCCTAGCTAGGCATTGGCCAGCTGTTTTGAATCGTACATTTAGGCTTAAACATAGACAAACTATTGTATTTAGGCTGCCCCATTGCCTGTCAAGTTCAACGTATTAGGTAGGACTTTTCTCCGACTACCTATTAGTATAGTTTTTCATGTAACTCTAATGAATTTAAAATTAGGCTACCTTAATTCATGTATGAAATGCATTTTCGCCTATAATTCATCCCCCTCTTTGCAACAGTAACAGGACCTCCCCAGCGAAAAACCACTTTTTGGTTGGTGGGATTCGATACTACTTATGAGAGAAATGCAATAATGTACCCTAACCCATGGTGCAGGGTGTCTACCTGGCTGTGGCTTCCCTGAGACTCCCCCACCCCCACCCCACCCCCCACCATCTACCTGATTTGATACCCTAGAATGCCACAAGTGCTAGAGTAAAATACAGGGATTCTTCCCAACCTAACCCAGAAAATTGGTTTTTATGCATGACACTTACCTGGCAGGTATATATATAGCTGTATTTTCTGAAGTCCGACAGAATTTAAAAAACTTCCGACACACGCAGTGGTCGGCCAGGTGGTTAGTACCCATTCCCGCCGCTGGGAGGCGGGTATCAGGAACCATTCCCATTTTCTATTCATAAATTTTCTGTCGCCGGTACTGAAAACACCTGTTTTCAGTACCTCCGGCTTAGGATTTTGGAAACTTCATTTGCTGCTAAGTATCCTAATTGTCTTTTAATTTATTTACTTGGATTTGTGGCTAGGCATACGCTATCTTAAATTGATTTGAATTTGATTCATTTTTGCATAAGATATCTGAATCTAGTTAGGCTAGTTTCAGAGGGTGTTGTCTGCAAAGATAGGGTGTGGCTACCGAAAGCTTCGGTAGTTCCGCACTTGGGGGGCGCAATTAATCAGTAAACATGTCTATTTCCGTAAGGAAAAAAGTATGATTCGTTATGTACGCAATTAATCAGTAAACGTGTCTAATTCCGTAAGGAAAAAGTTGGTTTAGTATGTATGCAATTAATCAATTACGAAAGTCAGGGTAGTGATACTGCTAACCTTCCGGTAGACTTTATTTTGCCTAACGCTGTAGTATGGCCTACGGGTTATGACTATGTCTGCGAGAGGTGATCGCTCTCCTTCATTGTTGTGAAGAGTTCTACTTCTGTTTTTGTTACGCCTAACCCTGTAATGTTGCCTTCGGGCCCTAAACAGTGTCTGTAGAGGTTATTGCCCTTTCTCTTATACTATTTCGATTCGTAACTTAGAATCGAAAGTGCTTGCTTTAGAGAGCAATAGTGAAGTGGCTAAGTGTAGTGACAGTGCCCTTGTGTAGTGGAGGGTGCGTCAGATCGGCCTTATAACGCCTCTAGGTCTAGACCTCTGTCGAACTCCCAGAAACCAAGGGAAGGGAGAGGGCATGTCGAAAGCCGAAGGAGGGTTACAGGGAACCCCACCGATCTGGCGTGCCTTCGGCAGTTCTGATGAAAATCCCCAGACTGCCAAAGTGCGTGCACATGCACGAATCCTGAAGGATTGCTTCTCGTCCTCCGGCGTCCTTCCCCGCACAAGGGTTGGAGCTCTCGGAAGGACTCGCGCCCTCTAAGAAGCTTTATAGAAGAGACGCTTTCACGTCCCTTCTCCCTCGTTATGTGTTTCAGTGAGAAGTAAGAAGGCGAAAGTTGCCTGATCACGTGTACTTCTTTAACCACCAAGAATAGGAAAAGAAGGCAGTTTCTCTCTCTTGTTTTGACGCCTGTCAGGAGCGTGACGCTTTTCTGCACGCTTATTTGGACGATCGGCTTGCAACAGGACGCTCGGATGGACGCACTCACCAGTGGACGCCGAGCGTCCTCGCCAGTGGCCGCCGCAGCCGCGCGCACCAGGCCGCCGATGAGTCCTCGCCAGTGGACGCCGAGCGCGCACCAGGACGCCGAGCGTCCTCGCCAGTGGACGCCGAGCGTCCTCGCCACGTGGACGCTGAGCGCGCACCAGAATGTTTCTGTTGAACTCTTCAGCTCTTGTTTAAGATTTGAGCCTCAAGAAAGTGAACAGACTTCGTCTTCGAAACCCAGCAAGACCTCGGGTTTCGTGAATTCAAGAGGTCTCTGTCAATATTATATTGCTTTTCGCGCAAAGGTGGATGGAGTTAAGGAAAGCTCAAGGGAAGATCTCGTTTTCTCTACCTCAGTCAAGACTTTGAGATAAGACAGTTACGGGTTATGTAAAGGCCTCGACGTCCTGAACGTCAGGATTTTTCGGCAAACGTTCAGTAGGATTCTTGCAAAGGCACTCATCAAAAGGACGCTCTTCAGGAAAGCGCAAGACAGGACTTCCTTTGCCATACTGCCATAAATTTAAAGCTTTTTAGACCATCTGAAAGGGTTTTTCAGATGATAGATTTTGTTAGTTTCTAGTCGAGACTTCCATGCCGATTGAGCATCGTCGTTCTACCTACCGTAAGCCCAGTCTCTTAACAGGATTCTTGTCCCTTCCTTGTTTGAGACGGGAATCGAAAAATAAAAGGCTCGACTTCCTGGATTACGTTTTGTCAATTCAGTGACTTTCCCCCATTGACAATATACTATCGTTTTATACATTCAACTTCCCTGCCAGATATATACTTAGCTATAGACTCCGTCGTCTCCGACAGAATTTCAAATTTCGCGGCACACGCTACAGGTAGGTCAGGTGATCTACCGCCCTGCCCTGGGTGCAGGACTAGGAACCATCCCCGTTTTCTAATCAGAATTCTTCTGTCGCCCGGACCATCAACATTGTTGTTGGTTCCTCTCGATTGATTTTCTTTTTTCACCGGCAATTGATCTTCTTGACCGACTTTTGGTGACGTATCTGGATTGTTGGATTGGCATACGCTTTTGTGGACTGTTTTGTGGACTTGATTTTGGAATTTTCTTTAATAATGTCTGACTCTGGTATGGTTGTGAGACGTTGTGTGAATGTAGGCTGTAAGGTGAGGTTGCCGAAAGCTTCGGTAGACCCTCACACGGTATGCAAGAGGTGCAGGGAGTATGAATGTTCTTTTACTAATACTTGTAAGGAATGTGAGAACTTGAGTGAGAACGAATGGAAGAATCTAACTAATTATTTAATAAAGTTAGAAAGAGAAAGAGTGAGGAACTTCTCATAGAAGTTTAAGTAGTTCTAGATCTGAACTAATTCCAAGCTTGGGATCTTCCCCAAGGGTAAGTATTGCTACTTCTCCTTCCATTGCAGCCCCTTCTCCTATTGCAGAACCTGTAGATCCAGCAAAAGAACTTGCGGATCTAAAAGCACCCTTCAAGTTGATGGAAAACAAAATGGCTGCCATACAAAGGTAAGGCTAGTGATTTTCAGTGGACAGTGATATGAGTGTCCCCAGTGTAGTGGATGGGGGCATACTGGTCGGCTCAGCAACGCTCCTAGGTCTAGACCTCTTCCAAGCTCACATGCCAGAGGAGAAGGAATGTTGAAAGCCGAAAGGAGGTTGTGGAGAATCCCCACCGATCAGGTGTCCCTTCGGCGGTTTCTGTGACACCCCAGACTGCCAAGACCGCTATTGTAAAAGCGTCCTACGTGAGTGTTTTTCGTCGTCGGGATCTTCATCACCGAGACGATTGGATTGGAGATTCAGATCGATTCTCGGCCTCTCAAGAGGAGTTGGAAGGCTCCGAATATTGACTCGAGCCCTGAAAACTTCCCTGAGGAGTCTCCATCGGGAGTGAAGAAGGCAAGAAGAGCCATTCTTTCAACCAGAGTGAGAAGGAGGCAGGAGGTGGAGGCTATGGACTCCTCCCCTCCTCCTTCCCCTCCTCCCGAAGAGGATAAAGAGGAGGCTACAAAGAGGTTAATGATGGCGATGCAGGGAACAGATTTTCGTCGTTTGTAGGAGTCCTGTCAAGGAGCCTCCTAGAAGGAAAGACACTTCCCTTCCTATTAAAAGATCCTCCAGACGTATGGAGGTATCTGCCTCCAGGATCGATACTCCTACTCGAGGTGAGGTTTCCGGTACGAACCTGGATGAACCGATCAGACGTCTGGCACCGGCCAGGAGTGAGGAGTCACCCAGGAGGCAGGAGCCAAGAACCAGGAGTGAGGAGTCAACCAGGAGGCAGGAGCCCAGAGCCAGGAGTGTAGAGGCATCCAGGCAGGAGGCAGGAGGCAAGAGCCAGGAGGCAAGAGGCAGGAGGCAGGAGCCAAGAGGCAGGAGCCAGGAGCCAAGAGGCAGGAGTCAGGAGGCAGGAGCCAGGAGTCCGGAGTCAGGAGGCAGGAGTCGGGGGTAGGAGGCAGGAGTCAGGAGGCAGGAGTCAGGAGGCAGGAGTCAGGAGGCAGGAGTCAGGAGGCAAGAGTCAAGAGCCAGGAGGCAAGAGTCGGGGACTCGTTCCTGGAGGTTATGACTCTTCTCCAAATAGGAGCTCCTCTCCTTCAGAACATAGGAGGTCTTGGAAGGACTCTCCCTCCAAACGTGAACTTTCTCCTTCGTCTGATCGAGGGTTAGACGAGTTGTCTGATGACGAACCTCCTGCTAATGAGGGACTTTCTAGTTATAAAGTCTTAGCCTCATTATTACTTCAAGAATTTGGAGATTCTCTTAGTCCGGCGGCTCCTCCTTCTCCTCGTTCGCTCTTTTCGAGCTCGGCTACGGCAAAATCGTCGGCCTTTTTAAAAATGATATTGTCATGTTACAATAAAGTTTTATACATACTTACCTGACAGATATATACTTAGCTATAGACTCCGTCGTCTCCGACAGAATTTCAAATTTCGCGCACGCTACCGGTAGGTCAGGTGATCTACGCCCTGCCCTGGGTGGCAGGACTAGGACCATTCCCGTTTTCTAATCAGAATTCTTCTCTTCCACCTGTCTCCTGCGGGGAGGGCTGGGTGGGCCATTAATCGTATATATCTGTCAGGTAAGTATGTATAAAACTTTATTGTAACATGACAATATCATTTTTATACATTCAACTTCCCTGCCAGATATATACTTAGCTGATTAGCACCCATTGGTGGTGGGTAAGAGACAGCTAACTACTGAAATAGACAGGTAAACAACATATGTTGTAGGTATTAATAAACCTTGGTTCCTACCTTATTAGGCTGAAGACTTCGCGGCTACTGCCTTGGAGTCTGTTTAGCCTCAAGAGCCTCAGCGAGATTTGATCTATGGCTAAGAGTTCTTGTGGGTCTGCCAATGGGGTCTTATCCATTACTCGGCAGAGCCTAAAGGCCTTTGTCATTGGTGCTATTCCACTAACATGACAATACACCTTGTTCAAGGAGCACAACACCGATCCCGATCACCTGATCCTAACATCCATGTTAGTTCTAAGATTGCAAGGAGTTATCCCCGAACTCCTTACAAACAACCAAAAACTCGAAACATAATTACACTTTCATTTTTACAAAATATACAAAAAAAAAATTTTGTACTCCCCGACTAGCCATACATACCCTTGATCCCCTACCAGCAATGACACTATGCTCCCGTGCGACATCAGTGAGCTTGCTAATAGAAAACCAAGCACATATCTGACAAGAGGGTTTATGTACGATAAAAACACAATATTTAAGGATCAGTCTTTGCTCCAAGACCCAGCACTGTATCTGCTGATACAAATGGACCTAGAGAGAAGCACTTCTCATAGGTCACCCTCTCACATCTTTAGATAATGAGATGCAAACACTGAATTGCACCTCCAATACGTAGTCTCAACGATATTTTTAAGAGACATTCTTTTGGAACGCCAAGGACGTTGCTACTGCTCTCACCTCATGGGTCTTGACCTTTAGAAGACCGAAGGATTCCTCTGAGCAGTTCTTGTGAGCGTCCGTAATTACGCTTCTCACAAAGAAGCCAAGGCGCTTCTTGGACATGAGTCTTTTGGGTTCTTCACCGCACACCAAAGACCTTGTTGACAAGCTCCCATCTGTCTCTTCCTCTCTAAATAAAATTTAAGAGCTCTCACTGGACAGAGAGACCTCTCTATCTCTCTGCCTACGAGGTTAGATAGGACCTTTTACTTCAAAGCTTCTGGGCCAAGGTTTGACGGGTTTTCGTTCTTCGCCAGAAACATTGTCTGGAACGAACAGATGGCAGCATCTCCTTTGAACCCCACTGTGGAATCTAGAGCGTGCAATTCGCTCGTCCTCTTGGCTGTAGCGAGAGACAACAGGAATAAGCATTTCCTAGTGACGTCGCGGAAGGAAGCCAGATGTAAAGGCTCGAATTTATCCGATGAAAGGAATTTCAGGGACCACGTCAGATTCCACTAGGTGTTCTAGGAGTTGTGCTGCTTTGAAGTTTCAAAGGATCTAATTAGATCGTGTAGATCTTTGTTGTCTGCAATATCTAGCCCTCGATTTCTAAATACTGAAGACAGCATGCTTCTGTATCCCTTTATTGTTTAAGACAGATAGGTGTGATTCCTCTCTCAGAAAGAGGAGGAAATCGGCAATATTCACTATAGAGGTACTGGAGAGGACAGCTTCTGACTCTTACACCACCTCCTAAAGACTTCCCACTTCGATTGGTATACTCTTCTCATCGAAGCTCTGCGGGCTCTAGCGATAGAGCCCGCAGCCTTGCGAGAAAAGCCCCTCGCTCTGACAAATCTTTCGATAGTCGAAAGGCAGTCAGAGCGAGACCTGGGAGGTTGTGATGAAACCTCTCGAAGTGGGTTGTCTGAGTAGATCTGGTCTGTTTGGAAGAGATCTGGGGAAGTCCACTATCCACTCCAGTACCTCCGTGAACCATTCTGGGCTGGCCAAAATGGGGCTATTAGTGTCAACTTCGTGTTCTTTGAAGCTACGAACTTCCTGAGCACTTCCCCCAGGATCTTGAACGGGGGAAAGGCGTATGCGTCCACACCCGACCAATCCAGGAGAAACGGCGTCTATTGCGAAGGCTCTCGGATCTTCACTAGAGAGCAAAAGATCTCTATTCTTTTGGAGAGGAACGTCGCAAACAGGTCTATGTGAGGTCTCCCCCACAGGGACCAAAGACTTCGACACACTTCTTCGTGTAGAGTCCATTCTGTGGGAAGGACCTGATTCCTCCTGCTCAGTCTGTCCGCTCTCACATTCTTTATCCCTTGAACAAATCTTGTGAGGAGAGTTATGCTCTTTCCTCTGTCCAGGTTAACAGGTGTCTTGTTAACTGAAAGAGGGAGAAAGAGTGCGTGCCTCCTTGCTTGCGTATGTAAGCCAGAGCCGTGGTGTTGTCCGAGTTTATCTGTATCACCCCGCCTCTGACTATCTCTTCGAAGAACTTTAAGGCTAGGTGTATGGCCACTAGTTCCTTGCAATTGATGTGCCAGGACACCTGTTCCTTTGTCCAGGTGCCTGACACCTCTCTTGCTCCTAGCGTCGCTCCCCATCCCGACTCCGAAGCGTCGGAATATAACACTTGGTCTGGGTTCTGCAGGGCAAGCGATACGCCTTCGTTCTTTTGAAGAGGAAGGATCCACCACTTCAAATGATCTTTTACCTCTTGTGGAAGCGGGAAAGATGTCCGAGAGTTGTCCGTCTTCCAACTCCACACCCCTTTCAGGAAAAACTGAGGAGGGCGAAGGTGAAGCCTTCCCAGAGAGAAGAACTTTTCCAGTGAGGACAGGGTTCCTTAAAAGGCTCAGAAAATCACTCGCTGAACTGTTCTTTCTCTCTAAGAAGCTCGAGATTTTCGACAAACCTTGAGTGATTCTTTCTCGCGAAGGAAATACTCGAAAACCCCGAGAATCCATCTGAATCCCCAGATAGACCAAGCTCTGGCTGGGGATCAGCTGCGACTTCTCGAGGTTCACGAGTAATCCCAGCGATTCTATCATGTTCCTTGTTACTGATAAGTCCTCCAAGCACTGAATCTCCGACTTGGCCCTGATCAGCCAGTCGTCCAAGTAGAGGAGATGTTTATTCCCTCTAGGTGAAGCCATCTTGCCACATTCGCCATCAGGTTGGTGAATACTTGCGGAGCTGTAGACAGACCGAAGCACAGAGCCCTGAATTGAAAAATCTTGTCTCCTATTACAAACCGAAGATATTTCTTTGACAAATGGTGAATGGGAACGTGGAAATACGCATCTTGCAAGTCCAGAGAGACCCATCCAATCTCCTGGACGAAGAGCCGACATTACTGAAGCGGACGTTTCCATGCGAAACTTCTTTTTCTGAACAAAGCGAGTTCAGAGCGCTTACGTCCAGAACTGGTCTCCACCCCCCGATGCCTTTGGTACTAGAAAAAAGGCGATTGTAAAAATCCCGGGGAGTGTGGATCCTGCACAAGTTCGATGGCCTCCTTTTCCCACATTTGTTCCACCATTTGAAGGAGAGTCTTTCTCATTACAGGGTCTCTGTATCTCGCTGACAGTTCCCGAGGCGTAGATGTTAGGGGAGGGCTGTCTCGAAGGGGATACATATCCTTTCTTTAGGACCGACACTGACCAAGGGTCGGCTCCCTTTTTTTTGCCACACTCCTGCAAGTTCAGGAGTCTGGCGCCCACTGGTGCTTGAATGGAGCAACAAGTCATTTGGTTTTTCTGAAAGGTCTAAAGGAAGACCTTCCTCTCTTGTCAGAGCTCTTCTTTCTGGCAGGGGGACGAGCCGCTGCACCTCCACGAAAGGGCTTCTGCTGAGGAGGACGAGATTCCTTCTTAATCGCCGACACTACAGGGCGTCCTTTCTTGGACGTTTGTGTTAGTAGGTCTGTGTCGTCCTTCTCAGTTAGCGAGCGAGATATAATCCTTCACTAACTGAGAAGGAAACAGATGATCCGACAGAGGGGCGAACAATAAAGCAGTCCTCTGGCTCGGAGAAACCCCTTTTGATAATAGGGATCCATATACCGATCTCTTCTTCAGGAGACCAGCACCAAAAAGGGAAGCCACTTCTCCCGAACCGTCCTGTACTGCCTTGTCCATGCAAGACAGGACGCTATGGAGAATCTCTGGGTTTTTAAGAAAACTCCGGATCTTTAGATTTGTTGGCCAGAACTCCGAGTGACCAATCCAGAAAGTTGAACACCTCTAAAGTAACAAAAAGTCCCTTTAGAAAGTGGTTCAACTCCGAAGTGCTCCACGTCGATCTGACCGATCCTAAGGAGTGACGTCTTAGAGGCCTCCACTAAATTGGAAAAGTCGGCATCTGCCGAGGCAGGCAGAGAAAGACCCATAGTCTCTCCTGTCCCATACCAAATACCTCTCTTTCCATGTAGTTTGGAAGGAGGCATGCAGAATACCGTCTTTCCAACTCTTTCTTCTTGTCCATCCAAGAATCTAAAGAATGGAGTGCCCTTCTTCATAGAAATTGCAGGCTTCATTTTCAGAAAGGCCGAAGATTTTGCCGTAGCCGAGCTCGAAAAGAGAGAACGAGGAGAAGGAGGAGCCGCCGGACTAAGAGAGTCTCCAAACTCTTGTAGCAATAATGAGGCTAAGACCTTATAACTCGAGAGTCCCTCATTTGCCGGAGGTTCGTCATCAGACAAATCGTCTAAACCTCGATCAGACGAAGGAGAAAGCTCACATTTGGAGGGAGAGTCCTTCCAAGACCTCCTACGATCTGAGGGAGAGGAGCTCCTATTTGGAGAAGAGTCATAAATTCCAGGAACGAGTCTCCGACTCCTGCCTCCTGGCTCTTGACTCTTGCCTCCTGACTCCTGGACTCCTGGCTCCTGACTCCTGACTCCGGACTCCTGCTCCTGACATCTGACTCCTGGCCTTGGCTCCTGGACTCCTGGCCTCTTGCCTCCTGACTCCTGCCTCTGACTCTTGCTCCTGCTCTGTTGCCTCCTGGCTCTTGCCTCCTGGCTCCTGCCTCCTGCCTGGATGACTCCACACTCCTGGCTCTTGGCTCCTGCCTCCTGGTTGACTCCTCACTCCTGGTTCTTGGCTCCTGCCTCCTGGGTGACTCCTCACTCCTGGCCGGTGCCAGACGTCTGATAGGTTCATCCACGTTCGTACAGGAAACCTCACGAGTAGGAGCATTGATCCTGGTGGCGAGATACCTCCATACGTCTGGAGGATCTTTTGATCGGAAGGGAAGAGTCTTTCCTTCTAGGAGGCTTCTTTGACAGAACTACAAAAGAAAAGACGAAATCTGCTCTTGCATAGCCATCATGAACCTCTTCGTAACCTCCTCTTTATCCTCTTCGGAGGAGGGGAGGAGTCCATAGCCTCCACCTCCTGACTCCTTCTCACTCTGGTTGCAAGAATGGCTCTTCTTGCCTTCTTAACTCCCGAAGGAGACTCCTCAGGGAAGTTTTCTGGGCTCGAATCAATCGTCGGAGCCTTCCAACTCCTCTTGAGTGGTCGAGATCGATCTGAATACCCTCCAATCATGTCTCGGAGATGAAGATCCCGACGACGAAAAACACTCACGCAGGACGCTTTACAATAGCGATCCTTGGCAGTCTGGGGTGTGCACAGAAAACCGCCGAAGGGACACCTGATCGGTGGGGATTCTCCACAACCTCCTTTCGGTTTTCGACATTCCTTCTCCTCTGGGCATGTGAGCTGGAAGAGGTCTAGACCTAGGAGCGTTGCGGAGCCGACCAGACCCCCTCCACTACACTGGGGACACTCATATCACTGTCCACTGAATAATCACTAGCCTTACCTTGTATGGCAGCCATTTGTTTTCCATCAACTTGAAGGCTGCTTTAGATCCGCAAGTTCTTTCGCTGAATCTACAGGTTCTGCAATAGGAGAAGGGGCTGCAATGGAAGGAGAAGTAGCAATACTTACCCTTGGGGAAGATCCCAAGCTAGGAATTAGTTCAGATCTCGAACTACTTAAACTTCTATAAGAAGCCTTCCTCACTCTTTCTCTCTCTAACTTTTTAAAATAATTAGTTAGATTCTTCCATTCGTTCTCACTCAAATTCTCACATTCCTTGCAAGTATTAGTAAAAGAAACATTCATACTCCCTGCAACCCTTGCATACAGTGTGAGGGTCTACCGAAGCTTTCGGCAACCTCACCTTACGCCTACTTCACACACGTCGGCACAACCATTCCAGAGTCAGACATTTTTAAAGAAAAATCCAAAATCAAGTCCACAAAACAGTCCACAAAAGCGTATGCCAATCCAACAATCCAGATACGTCACCAAAAGTCGGTCAAGAAGATCAATTGCCGGTGAAAAAAGAAAAACCAATCGAGAGGAACCAACAACAATGTTGATGGCCCGGGCGACAGAAGAATTCTGATTAGAAAACGGGAATGGTTCCTAGTCCTGCCACCCAGGGCAGGGCGGTAGATCACCTGACCTACCGGTAGCGTGTGCCGCGAAATTTGAAATTCTGTCGGAGACGACGGAGTCTATAGCTAAGTATATATCTGGCAGGGAAGTTGAATGTATAAAAATGAAGCCTGCGATATCTATGAAGAAGGCACTCCATTCTTTAGATTCTTGGATGGACAAGAAGAAGGAGTTAGGAAAGACAGTATTCTGCATGCCTCCTTCCAGATTGCACGGAAAGAGAGGTATTTGGTATGGGACAGGAGAGACTATGGGTCTTTCTCTACCTGCCTCGGCAGATGCCGACTTTTCCAATTTAGT
Organism: Macrobrachium nipponense; assembly: GCF_015104395.2. Taxonomy (NCBI): domain Eukaryota; kingdom Metazoa; phylum Arthropoda; class Malacostraca; order Decapoda; family Palaemonidae; genus Macrobrachium; species Macrobrachium nipponense. The sequence goes on from NC_087210.1 coordinate 58,360,612, forward strand.
GGAGGCCTCTAGACGTCACTCCTTAGGATCGGTCAGAGCGACGTGGAGCTCTTCAGAGTTGAACCACTTTCTAAAGGGACTTTTTGTCACTTTAGAGGTGTTCAATTTTCTGGATTGTCACTCGAGTTCTGGCCAACAAATCTAAGGATCCGGAGTTTCTGAAAAACCCAGAAATCTCCATAGCGTCCTGTCCTGCATGGACAAGGCAGTACAGGACGGTTTCGGGTGAAGTGGCTTCCCTTTTTGGTGCTGGTCTCCTGAAAAGAGATCAGTTTATGGATTCCCTATTATCGAAAGGGGTTTCTCGAGCCAGAGGACTGCCTTACTGTTCGCCCCTCTATCGGATCATCTGTTCCTTCTCAGTTAGGTGAAGGATATATCTCGCTCGCTAACTGAGAAGGCGACACAACGACCACTAACGCAAACGTCCAAGAAAGGACGCCCTGTTAGTTGTCGACGGTTAAGAAGGACTCTCGTCCTCCTCAGCAGCCCTTTTGTGGAGGTGCAGCGGCTCGTCCCCCTGCCAGAAAGAAGAGCTCTGAAAAGAGAGGAAGGTCTTCATTTAGGCCCTTCAAGAAATCAAAGTGACTTGTTGCTCCTCCAAGCACCAGTGGGCGCCAGACTCCTGAACTTTGCAGGAGTATGGGCAAAAAGGGAGCCGACCCTTGGTCAGTGTCGGTCCTGAAGAAGGGATATGTAATCCCCTTCGACGACAGCCCTCCCCTAACATCTACGCCTCGGGAACTGTCCAGCGAGGTACCGAGACCCGTTAATGAGAAAGACTCTCCTTCAAATGGTGGAGCAAATGTGGGAAAAAGAGGCCATCGAACTTGTGCAGGATCCACACTCCCCGGGATTTTACAATCGCCTTTTTCTAGTACCAAAGGCATCGGGGGGGGTGAGACCAGTTCTGGACGTAAGCGCTCTGAATCGCTTCGTACAGAAAAAGAAGTTTCGCATGGAAACGTCCGCCTCTGTAATGTCGGCTCTTCGTCCAGGAGATTGATGTCTCTCTGGACCTGCAAGACGCATATTTCCACGTTCCCATTCACCATTTGTCAAAGAAATATCTTCGCTTTGTAATAGGAGACAAGATCTTTCAGTTCAGGGCTCTGTGCTTCGGTCTGCTCTACAGCTCCACAAGTATTCACCAACCTGATTTGGTGAATGTTAGCAAGATGGCTTCAACCTAGAGGGATAAACATCTCCCTCTACTTGGACGACTGGCTGATCAGGGCCAAGTCGAAGATCCAGTGGCTTGGAGGACTTAGAAGTAACAAGGAACAAGATAGATTCGCTAGGGTTTGCTCGTCACCTCGAGAAGTCACAACTGATCCCCAGCCAGAACTTGTCTATCTGGGGATTCAGATGGATTCTCTGGGTTTTCGGGTATATCCTTCGTGAGAAAGAATCGCTCAGGTTTGTCGAGAATCTCGAGCTTCTTAGAGAGAGAACAGCTCAGCGAGGGATTACCTGAGCCTTTTAGGGACCCTGTCCTCACTGGAAAAGTTCTTCTCGCTAGGGAGACTTCACCTTCGCCCCTCTTCAGTTTTCCTCAAAGAGGTGTGGGAGTTGGAAGACGGGTCACTCTCGGACATCTTCCAACTTCCACAAGAAGTAAAAGATCATCTGAAGTGGTGGATCCCTCCGCTTCAAAAGAACGAGGGCGTATCGCTTGCTCTGCAGAACCCAGACCAAGTGTTTATTTACCGACGCTTCGGAGTCGGGATGGGGAGCGACGCTAGGAGCAAGGGAGGTGTCAGGCACCTGGACAAAGGAAAACGGTGTCCTGGCACATCAATTGCAAGGAACTTGTGGCCATACACCTAGCCTTAAAGTTCTTCGAAGAGATAGTCAGAGACGGGGTGATACAGATAAACTCGGACAACACCACGGCTCTGGCTTACATACGCAAGCAAGGAGGCACGCACTCTTTCTCCCCTCTATCAGTTAACAAGACACCTGTTAACCTGGACGGAAGAAAGAGGCATAACTCTCCTCACAAGGTTTGTTCAAGGGATCAAGAATGTGAGAGCGGACAGACTGAGCAGGAGAAATCAGGTCCTTCCCACAGAATGGACTCTACACGAAGAAGTGTGTCGAAGTCTTTGGTCCCTGTGGGGGAGACCTCACATAGACCTGTTTTGCGACGTTCCTCTCCAAAAAGAATAGAGATCTTTTGCTCTCTAGTGGAAGATCCGAGAGCCTTCGCAATAGACGCGTTTCTCATGGATTGGTCGGGTGTGGACGCATACGCCTTTCCCTTTCCCCCGTTCAAAATCCTGGGGGAAGTGCTCAGGAAGTTCGTAGCTTCGAAGAGCACGAAGTTGACACTCATAGCCCCATTTTGGCCAGCCCGGAATGGTTTCACGGAGGTACTGGAGTGGATAGTGGACTTCCCCAGATCGCTTCCAAACAGACACGATCTACTCAGCACAACCCCACTTCGAGAGGTTTCATCACAACCTCCTCAGGTCTCGCTCTGACTGCCTTTCGACTATCGAAAGGCTTGTCAGAGCGAGAGGCTTTTCTCGCAAGGCTGCGGGCTCTATCGCTAGAGCCCGCAGAGCTTCGACGAGAAGAGTATACCAGTCAAAGTGGGAAGTCTTTAGGAGGTGGTGTAAGGGTCAGAAGCTGTCCTCCTCCAGTACCTCTATAGTGAATATTGCCGATTTCCTCCTCTTTCTGAGAGAGGAATCACACCTATCTGTCTCGACAATAAAAGGATACAGAAGCATGCTGTCTTCAGTATTCAGGAATCGAAGCCTGGACATTGCTAACAACAAAGATCTACACGATCTAATTAGATCTTTTGAGACTTCGAAAGCAGCTACTCCTAGAACACCTAGTTGGAATCTAGACGTGGTCCTGAAATTCCTTTCATCGGATAAATTCGAGCCTTTACATCTGGCGTCCTTCCGCGACGTCACTAGGAAATGCTTGTTCTGGTGGCTCTCGCTACAGCCAAGAGGTACGAGCGAATTACACGCTCTGGATTCCACGGTGGGTTCAAAAGGAGATGCTGCCATCTGTTCTTTCCAGACAATGTTTCTGGCAAAGAACGAAAACCCGTCAAAACCGTGGCCCAGAAGTTTTGAGGTAAAAGGCCTATCTAACCTTGTAGGCAGAGAGATAGAGAGATCTCTCTGTCCAGTGAGAGCTCTTAAATATTATTTAGAGAGGAAGAGACAGATGGGAGCTTGTCAACAAGGTCTTTGGTGTGCGGTGAAGAACCCCAAAAGACTCATGTCCAAGAACGCCTTGGCTTTCTTGTGAGAAGCGTTATTACGGACGCTCACAAGAACTGCTCGGAGGAATCCTTCGGTCTTCTAAAGGTCAAGACTCATGAAGTGAGGGCAGTAGCAACGTCTTGGCGTTCCAAAAGAATATGTCTCTAAAGAATATCATTGAGACTATATTGGAGGTGCAATCAGTGTTTGCATCTCATTATCTGAAGGATGTGAGAGTGACCTATGAGAAGTGCTTCTCGCTAGGTCCTTTTGTATCAGCAGATACAGTACTGGGTCTTGGAGCAAAGACTGATTGATCCTTAATTTTGTGTTTTTATCGTACATAAACCCTCTTGTCAGATATGTGCTTGGTTTTCTATTAGCAAGCTCACTACTGTCGCACGGGAGCAGAGTGTCATTGCTGGTAGGGGATCAAGGGTATGTATGACTAGTAGGGGAGTACAAAAATTTTTTTTTTTTTTTTGGATATTTTGTAATGAAAGTGTAATTATGTTACGAGTTTTTGGTTGTTTGTAAGGAGTTCGGGGATAACTCCTTACAATCTTAGAACTAACATGGATGTTAGGATCAGGTGATCGGGTATCGGTTTGCTCCTTGAACAAGGTGTATTGTCATGTTAGTGGAATAGCACCCAATGACAAAGGCCTTTAGGCTCTGCCGAGTAAGTGGATAAGACCCCATTGGCAGACCCACAAGAACTCTTAGCCATAGATCAATATCTCGCTGAGGCTCTTGAGGCTAAGCAGACTCCAAGGCAGTAGCCGCGAAGTCTTCAGCCTAATAAGGTAGGAACCAAGGTTTATTAATACCTACAACATATGTTGTTTACCTGTCTATTTCAGTAGTTAGCTGTCTCTTACCCACCACCAATGGGTGCTAATCAGCTAAGTATATATCTGGGCAGGGAAGTTGAATGTAATAAAATGTATTTGTCATGTTACAATAAAGTTTTTATACATACTTACCTGACAAGATATATACGATTAATGGCCCCCCACCCAGCCTCCCCGCAGGAGACAGGTGGAAGAGAAGAATTCTGATTAGAAAACGGGGATGGTTCCTAGTCCTGCCACCCAGGGCAGGGCGGTAGATCACCTGACCTACCTGTAGCGTGTGCCGCGAAATTTGAAATTCTGTCAGAGACGACGGAGTCTATAGCTAAGTATATATCTGTCAGGTAAGTATGTATAAAACTTTATTGTAACATGACAATATCATTTTGTCAGTAAGTGGTCTCCCCTCATTGACAAAATATCTCTCTGTACCGTTAATGGGTTTAGTTTCTCATTGACAAACATCTCATTAACTTGATATTGCGTAAGCGAATAAGGACAAGGTTCGGAAGAGCTCTCCTTCCTCATTCGCAGACTCGTACAAGAAATAGACTGGTAGACTACGTCAATGAACGCTTATGTCCAGTATCTTAAGAAGCTTGAGCTGTCTGCTTCGATTCTCTAAGTTTTGTTCATGAAACTTGCCTGTCAGATATGTATGTAGCTGTATTTCCGAATTCAGCTATATATATGTCTGCCAGGTAAGTATGAACAAACTTTATTGTGATATAATAAAATTTTTTGCCTTGCGTTATTTTACTACTAGTTGGTTCAAGTCATACACGCTTGCTGTAGTTACCTCTTCGGATGGGCAACCGAGAGGTCTATTGTCTACTATTTTAGGACATTTAATCGTCACTCCCTGCAGCCTTCCAGGAGTTTCCGATTTATCTTTTTACCGTTGTATGGTAGTGTTCTGACGACACAAACGCATCTATATATTTTAGCGTTTTCTGTTTCGCTTAAAATATACCAGCTTGAGAGTCTCTTTTTGTTCAAAAATAACGGACCTATTTCTTCGTAGAATAGGGTAGCTGGCAACCCAGGACATAAGTTAAGAGACGACGTTCGTAAGCTGCTGGCTGCTGCTGTGTCTGACTGTCCAAGTTCCAACCGAGCCAGTAACAGATCGTGCGCTGTAGGTTACGTCTCTCTCTCCTGCGGGATTGACTGACTAACCGTATCTCTGTGCTGGCGGTTACGTCTCTCCTGCGGGGGGGGGGGGGTATTTGAAAAAAACTGACTAACTGTATCTCTGTCCTACAATCACGGACTTTAGCCTAAGATTGAGGGGATTTCTTACGTGAATGAATAAACGTTGCATTAGTTTTGCCTTACTATGTTCACAGAGTTATCTCTTAATCCTTTCGGTGCTCGTTACCGCCACGGTATAGAACTACGAGTCTACCGCAACATTGCACTTTTATATGCTCTCCTGCTTAGGCAAAGCGCAGCCTTATAGGGAAGTAAGCATACTCGGGGAGGGAATGGATGAGCTTGCTGGGGACCATTTCCTTCCTGAAGAAGTTTGTTTCCCCGAATAGACTGCAATTCAGACCACAGTTTTTTACTACGGGAAACTGAAATATTATTCAAGATCTAGGAATATTCTGAACATCTCTCAGTGCGTCATGATAGAAGGAGGTGCCGGACATCTGGATAGTGTTTCAGATGTCCTGGATCTTAATCTGAAAGAAGTAAATGCAATAATTTCGGTCGTCCTCCAGTCCTCGAAACGAGTTTTTGGAACCAGTGGTCCACATCAACTCTGATATTCCACAGCTCTCTCATATCTTTAGAAGTATCTTCTCTCGGTCCCTGCTCGAGTTTACGAGAAAGAGCCTATTATAACAACAGGCGTAGAATGTAACGATCATCTAGAGGTTCGTTACAGGATTGCAAAAGTCCGTACGAATCGTCTCGATAGATTACTAACATGCTAGGTATTTTAATTAAGTGGTGTTCTTTTTATGGTTGTCTGAGAGGGTTATTTCCTCTTCAGTATGTGAAGTGTATGTGTTACGTTAGCTTTGTGTGTGGTTCAGGTGGTCTACTAACTTATCCTAGCATGAATGCCCCTGGTAAGAGAGGGCTAGGGTTTCCTGTCAACAAATTGGTCACGTCCAGTTGTCAGACCCTTGTTGTTAGCTTTCTCAACAAACAGGTCACATCCTAGTTGAGAGCTACTAAGGTTTAGCAGGCTAAGAGGCAGGACCTACGAAGTCAGGCTACCTTAGCAGGTAAGGAACTTAATAAATAATTTAAAAAATTAGGTTTAATTTTTGAATTATGACGATATTGCTGTCTGTGACCCACCTCCAAATGTGTCAATCAGCTATATATATACCTGCCAGGTAAGTGTCATGCGATAAAAATGATATTGTTATGATACAATAAAGTTTTATGCATACTTACCTGGCAGGTATATATAATTAAATTCCCACCCTCCTCCCCTCAGGAGACAGGGTTCAGAGAAAATCTGAGGAAAACGGGAATACTAGTTCCAAGTACCAGCGCCACGGGAACGTGGGGGAGATCACCTGAACTACCAGTGGTCTAGCGGTTGCCAGAGTTTTTGAAAATTCTGCCAGTGCGAACAGACAACAGAGAATGTTGTTTGACAGATTTGCATCTGTCAAACAACAAAGACCTTCACGATCATTGAGGTCTGTGGAATCTCGATTCTAGCTCACCATCTACTTTTTGTCTCGCCTGTTTTCTCGGAGTCAGACACTCGTGCGAGATCAGGCGACATATAGTAGCCCTGAGTTTCTTATTGACGAAGTCGATTGCGGACGACGTTGGGTTGCGTTTGATACACCCCAAGGTTTGCTTAGAGTGAATCGCCCAGGCAGTCCAGACACTCATCCTTCAGCTAAGAATAGTGCCTTTTGGTCTTCAGGGTACAGCCTTGCTGTCCTTGATTCGTCTGAGGTCAACTGGGTCGTTCACCTGACTTTAGTACAGACGTAGTCTGAAGTTCTTGATGTCAAAGCATTCGAACCTCTCCTGCCTGTTAACTTCTTGTATGTGATCAGGAAGGCCTTCTTCTAACCACCCTAGATACGACAAAGAGGGTTAGTGAGATTTTAAGCCATCGTCACAAGTTTTTTGGCTTTAGAGAACACAAGGAGGTGTGCTCTCTAAGCCTTTCGTTATGGCCTAAGAATGGAAACCCTTTTTGTCCTTGGGCCAGGATCTTGGAAGCAAGGATGGCACAAGTAGTGGGGAGGAGCCAGAGAGAGTCCTGTGCCCTGTCAGGTCTCTCAAGTTTTATCTACTTAAAATCAAGAAAGTCGGAGTCAGTCGGGCAATCTGCAATGTTCCGAAAAAGACCAGACTTGCCCATATCGAAGTACACCCTGGTTTTAGGGTTAAGGAGTTCTTTCAAAAAAAAAAAAAATGCTCCTTCATTGTGTTTGCACAAAGATTTGAAATCTTTTTATCTGAATGCTCACGAGGTGAGGGGCGCGGCCTCGGAAGCATTTCAAACAGAGCATGGCAACTCACAACAGATCCTGAGTACCATATTTTAGCAAAGCAACTCTGGGTCACTTCACACTCCCTGCGAGATGTGAAGATGGCATATGAGATCTGCTGCTCGCTAGGGCCATACGTGTCTGCAGACACAATCTTGGGGGCAAGAAGTACTACTCATCCTATCCTGTAGAAAATGGTTAGGAAGAGCTCTTAATTTAGTTGTGGAGTCGCTGACAACGGCGACTTCTTAACTCTGAAGCCTTAGTTAACACACATTAAACTTTGGCTAGGTTGGTCAGGGGTGATATATAATAATATATATATATTTATTTTACTTCTTAGCCCTCATGGTATGGTCAATATGGTCTAGTACATTGTGGTCATGCCCCCGTTGACAGATCATCTGGAGTGCACCAGCTTTATAGGTCTCTACCTAGCTGGCAACTCTAGTAAAGCAGAAGCAGACTTGGGTGACAGTAATCACGAAGTCGGCTATGCTAACAGGTGGAACCAAGATGTAAATCATCTGCATGCATTTGTGTCCAAAATCCTTCTATCTGTCCCTTCCCACCTCCAACGGTGGGGTTCAACTATATATATATCTGACAGGTAAGTTCAATGAGCAAAATGATATTGTTATGATACAATAAAGTTTGTTCATACTTAACTGGCAGATATATATATATTCAAGTACCCACCCACCTCCCCTCAGGGGACAGTGGAAATAAAAATTATGAATAGAAAATGGGAATGGTTCCTGATACCCGCCTCCCAGCGGCGGGAATGGGTACTAACCACCTGGCCGACCACTGCGTGTGTCGGAAGTTTTTTAAATTCTGTCGGACTTCAGAAAATACAGCTATATATATACCTGCCAGGTAAGTATGCATAAAACTTTATTGTATCATAACAATATCATTTCTTACTTGGGTAGGGTGGGATTGTTTTTCCCTTGCTTAAAGCAGAATGCAGGGTTGCAGCCTAATTTGACATAAATGAGGGTGTTTAGCTTCGTGCAGAGCACTGTAGGCATTATATTGCAATACACCCCCTGAACACCTGAACTAGCCCTGGTCACTTACCAGCCCGAACCATCATTTATTAAAAATTTACCAAATCTTTGGTTAAAATAAACGATCAGTGTTGCCAATCTCCTGGCACACACCCTCGTTACCTATAGTTGGTTCACTTAAGGTAGATTCTTGGATGAGCCCTATGCTTAAGAGACGTTTGTTTGGCGGCCGCTGATTGGCTGGTACCGGGAGGTAGGCAGCTCCCAGCCAGTCAGCGGTAGCCAAACAAACGTCTCGTATGAGTAAGGCTCACCCAAGAATCTACCTTAAGTGAACCAGCTATAGTTACCAGCCCACCGCTAGTAGCCCTGCCTCACGGGCCGGTCACACCTGCCCTCTCACGTCAATCACTTATCGTTCGCGGTGGAGTACAGATGTATCCACAGCGAACTCCTTTTTGGTCTTGCCCGGCCTTCATTTGCACCTTTGATTTGATTGAATTTGGTGACGAATTACGCATCCCTTTGGATTACGGTTGGATTGCTCTTAATACCTTGTCATTAGACATTGATTCTGCAAAGGGAAGAAACACACAGGCTACGACAACGACTACTGCATCCTCGGCCACGACATCACAGAAAACGACGAGCGGGAGTTCAACAACGTATCGTCTTTGCCAACAATGCAAGAAAAGGATGAGTACCCTATGACACGATAGTCATTCCTTATGCGTAAATTGTAGGCCTGTTCAATATAATGTAAAGACCAGATGTTTGGAATGTCAGGAGTGGTCTTTGGACCAGATGTTAGGGTATCTCAAACATAGGAAAGGTCTCGTATTAAGAAGTAACTGTAGGCAGGAAGAGACTAACGTAGATCAAGATAAAGACTTAGAGACAGTGCTCTTTAAGAGACTTGAGAGTACGCTGACATCGAGTATGACACTCTGTTACCGATTTTATGTCAAGAATATGTGAGGATAGATCGAGCAATAGGGATACTGAAATTACTAATCGTTCTGTTCCAGCTCCCCTGCCTGTTCCAGAATCAGCCCTAACCGGTGCTGGGGGTTATGGGGATCCGCAAGCCACGGGCAGGATCCGCCGTCCCCCCTGGCGCGGAGCAGGCAGTGTTGGCAGCAGATTCCCCTTCCCTCGATGACATCTCTGTTACCGATTTAGGTCAAGAAATATGTGAGGATAGATCGAGCAATAGGGATAACTGAGAAAATTACTAATCGTTCTTTTTCCAGATCCCCTGCCTGTTCCAGAAATCAGCCCTAACCAGGTGCTGGGGGTTATGGGGATCCGCAAGCCCACGGGCAGGTATCCGCCGTCCCCCCTGGCGCGGAGCAGGCAGTGTTTTTGGCAGCAGATTCCCCGTTCCCTCGATGTGTAAGTTCTCAGGATGATAAAAACTTAGGTCAGAATAGACGAGTAGGGATAATAGGCTACATAGTGTTTAGTTTAGGAAGAGAAGTGCAGGCTTCTTCGGGTCGGTTTTCTATTAAAAGTAGTAGTTTTTAGAGGCACAGTGTCCTTAGAGCATCTTTAGGCTTTTTCCTGCTTCGAGTTCCTTGCATCAGAAGCTTTTAGGCCAGGGTTGGTCTTTCAGATAGCTCCTTCGTCTTTAAGGTTACTTTCCTCTACGTATACGATACGATAATTGTTAATATCAACTAATTCTCCGTTCAATGCATATTGACTTACGATATTCAGTATGAAGAGAAATCGAATAAAATTAACTACGGTTAGCCTAGTGTTCACGATGATATATCGTATGCATATTCAGTAGCCTAGCCTAACCTAAAGTATTCGCTGTACAACATATCGGTAGTTATTTTTATTTTGGCTAACGCTGTAGGCTAAGGCATTCTTGACTTCGGATAATTCAATACAGGTGTAATTGAAAACGAACGAGAATCCGATCTGAGGATAATTAATATGAATGTAATCGAACAGAATGGAGATCGGATTCTGTCCGACTAAGCATTATAATTGTGTATGTGTATCATCATATTGGCGTAGTATAAACACTAAACTCGGCAGTCATTCACGCTGGAATCAGCGGATGACGAATACGGGTTTTGCGTCGCCGTATCCATCTCATTCTCTCCTGATTGACTAAAAAGACTAACGTAACAACACTCTCACTTATGCCAAGTTTGTACAAACGTCTTAAAGGAGACGTGTCTTCAACTATGTTGACATTTAATATAGTCAATGAGGTATCTATGTTGGGGCATATAATCAGATGTCAGATATAAGGAATTTGTATGTAGACGTCTTCATACGTTTAACAGACTATTGCCGTCAGTATTTACATTGAGCTTATGTCAATTACAGTTACAAATTATTACCAGTCGTATTATCAAATTACAATGACAACTGAAATTTAATATTAGGCCTAATAAAGTTAATTTAATTACCTTTAAATATTATTTTTTATTACTTTTCAATTAAATTAAATAACACTATGCTTGTCGTCAAACAGCACTATTGTAAGGAGGTGTGGTTAGACAGACAAGGATGCCGGCTAGTCTATTTTTTTTTTCTCCTTGGCTTCAGATTCAACCATATCACTTGGTCTCGGCTAATGTTTTTGTCCTTAGTTAGCATATTAATGAATATCTGGATACTTAACTTATGTAACGAAGTCATACTGTTCGTCTTACGATGTAATTTAAGACCAAAATTTGACTGATACGTCTCATCGGAAGCTAGTTTTTCCCTCGGGTTAGATGGCGTTAAATTTAGGATTCCGTTCGTTTTTCACTCGTTTTCATAGGTATTACGAACCTTACACTTTATATACGTTATTAATCCTTTGTCTGTGTGAAAACAACAGTAATGAGGGCTCTTCATGCTATTAGTTTTTCTTTTACCACGGCTGCGTTGGAATTCATACATAACCTCGGGACTCTGTCCAGGTTGCTGATGAACGTAATTTTGCCTTATTAGCTTCAGCTGCATTTATAACATGAATACAGTAATTACCGTCCCACGCGGATGAATACAATAACGGATGTTGCTATCGGATTCGATTACTGTCACACGCTGATCAATACAATAAAGTGATGTTGTTATAGGAGTCGATCGCATTAGCAACAAGTTCTCGTTCGGTGTTCATAGCTGTACGGAGTTATACGAGTATTATCGTTTAAGATAATACCTTTTAACTTGCTGCAATTTGCGGAGGTGGAGATATTAGACGATCGTAATTTCTCTCTCTCTCTCTCTCTCTCTCTCTCTCTCTCTCTCTCTCTCTCTCTCTCTCTCTCTCTTCCTGATTTTATCTCTCTCTCTCTCTTTTCCCTGTTTTTATATTCTCTTTATCCTAGACGATTGTGTTTCTCTCTCTCTCTCTCTCTCTCTCTCTCTCTCTCTCTCTCTCTCACTTTTCTGATTTCATATTCTCTCCATATTCTCTCATCCTATTTTCCACGCTCTCCTAACACTGGACTCATTGTGCAAACAGAGGTTTTTCTTCCTTTCACACTTTTCAAACTTCTCAATTTCCTTTTTCCCTTCAGCGCTGACTGACCTCATAGGTCCCAATACTCGGAATCGGCCTTTGGCCTAAATTCTATTTTTAAACCCAACAATCTTGCTGTCTGAGTTAGTATTAGAGTAGGGAGCGAATATTCGGAATATGTATAAGGTATTCATGATATGATATACACAAGAGGATTTTAAGTATTAGGAAAGATAGGAAAGAACATGTCTGGGTCTATCTGAGGTATTCTTCCAAGTGCCAACCAGGCAGAGTACAGACAGGCAGGTACAACACTACAAGAGAGGACATCACTACGATCGACGACACCGTTGTCTCCTCCGTACATGAGAGGCCTAAGGCCACATGGGAGGTCTTCAGTTTCCCTCCATACATGAGAGCGAGAGCCACATGGGAGGTCTTCAGATTCCCTCCATACATGAGAGGCCGAGAGCCACATGGGAGGTCTTCAGATTCCCTCCATACATGAGAGGCCGAGAGCCACATGGGAGGTCTTCAGTTTTTCCTCTACTCAGGTGAGGCACATAGCCAGCTGAGAGGAAACAGGTTTGTATCCCTTCCGCACTCCAATGAGTTTTGACCTTAGGGTAGAGGTGCAGGGAGTTTTTTCCCTCCACATATGGCAGGCCTAGAAGGCCACACATGGGAGATTAGCTTGGACGAGTGACAAATGAACTTGAGACTGACTCGCGTACTCAATTATAATGACTGACAATAGTACAGTGGAGGCCCGGGCAGATTGATTCCCACTCAAATTAATGTGTTTAATCGGGCTAGTTCAGGTGGGTCAGGGGGTGTATTGCAATATGAAGTTTTTATTGTAAAACTAATATTGTAATACCTACCTGAACACCTGAATGATTCCCACCCTCCTCCCCTCTCATACAGAGTTATTGAGTTATGATTGACGTGAGAGGGCAGGTGTGACCGGCCCGTGAGGCAGGGCTACTAGCGGTGGGCTGGTAACTAGGTAACGAGGGTGTTTGCCAGGAGATTGGCAACACTGATCGTTTATTTTAACCAAAGATTTGGTAAATTTTTAATAAATGATGGTTCGGGCTGGTAAGTGACCAGGGCTAGTTCAGGTGTTCAGGTAGGTATTACAATATTAGTTTTACAATAAAAACTTCATACTTAAGGTTTTTTGCCATGTCTCTTCACCCCCTGGCTGCAACCCCTTTCTTTTTGTTTAGTGTAGTACATCCGTTCATGTTCTTTTTTCTATTTTACTTTCCTCCCTCTCCCAACAATTGTTTCATGGTGTAACTGCAAGGTTTTCCTCTTGTTACACATTTCAAACCTTTTTACTGTCAATTTTGGTTTCAGCCTAAATTCTCTATTCTGTCTGTCTTTGAGCCCTAAATTAACCAGCCTAGTGCACCACAACTGACTCGCCTTTAACTTTTATAATCTTATTTTACTGAGGGTGCTAGAGACAGCAGAGTCTTAACAAAAATATGAAATTGTATACAGGAAGGGGACAACTTACTACCTTGAGCTGTATGCTATAAAATTTCAGTTTAGAGAATTTTAAAAATAGATAGTATGGCAAAGTACTGCTATAAAATCTTAGCACAAATCCCAGGCCATTTTATCCAGTGCCTTTTTCTGAAAATAGAAAAAAAGGACTAAAGATTAAGCTCCTGCCACAACCCCTTTTCTGTGGGGCTGTCTGGTTCAAAATCACTTGGCAATATGAGTCTGGACTGGACTGATGGACTGAGAAAACTGAGGAGGAGGGAGCAAAGAAAATACTACAATACCTTAAACCTATTGATTAATATTAAATTGTTTATTTATACATATATACAGTGAGTACAGATCATCATAATGAATACACATACTTTACTTTAACAATTTAGTTAATAAATTCTAAAAAAAATAACAAATAACAACCCAGTAGCAGTTAGTAATAGAGTATAAAATATATCAGAGTAGCTCTTAAACTTGCTCATCGATAATGATAATATCGATTATCAAATGAATCTTACTTGCTTATTACTAACAAATACAACAAGTCATACCTGCTCAAAAGCAACAACTACACGAGCTACTCGCTCAAATAACAGTGCCACTAATAACAATCTCCATTCAACATAATCCATGAGATTAAATAAAACTGATGATTAATAAAGTTTCTCAAAACCTTGATATAATGAGCAATATACCTGCTCTTGAGCCACATACTTGCTCCAACAGTCAGTAATTGATGACATCAATAGTAACAAACCATCAAGTGGTTGAAATCTAAGGACCACGATAATATGAGCCATACCTGCTCCTGAGCCACATACTTGCTTCCACAAACATAACTGACATCAATAACAACATAATCAAGATGTTAAAATCGAAGAACCACGAGGAATACCACCGGACACTGCTGCTCCATTGCCAGTCCAACACTGTACGACCACCACAGTGTCGATGTGACAGCTAACTACTGTCTTGAAGAATTCTTCCCCAACACTAGCAACCATGGTTTGGTCACTACCTCAACCTCGGGAACTGGATTTCCTCGACCATCGAGAACTCCAAAATACTGCTACTGCTGCTGTACTCTAGTGGCTGATCCCGAGTACCAGTCTCTCTACCTTCCAAGACCTGACTGAAGATACAGAAAACGAAGAGACCAACATCACTTTGCTTTCAAGACAAACCATGGAGGGCAGGTTAACATGTGTAAAAAGATAGTTTGAAACTACATACTTAACCAAACCTTACACTCCATATTAAACATTCTCATTTCATGTGCAATATAGGCTATAGGTCTTGGAGTTTAAATAGGTAAATGATTTACAAATGGGTATGTCTGCTGGTATGGTTATTGTTGTGACATGCTGCTCACATGGTGAGAGTTTGTGTTTCCCCCAGGGCAACGAAGAAATCACTATATATCATGATCAGTTATTGCCGCAGTGTAGGGTCTGCGGTGGAGGTTGAAACCAAAATTCTTTGGAAGCTTGAATTTCACGTCAATGGCCCCTATAATAATAATATAAATATAGCCAAGTACAATGGCCCCTATAATAATAATATAAATATAACCCAATATGAATTATTACAGACCATTTAGGCTAACAAAAATTGGTGCAGTGAAAAGTTTAAATAAAAGTATATTATCCTGTTGAAAATAACAGATGTGGAGTCATGACAAAATTAAAAGTTTGCTCATGTAGAGGCTATAGGGTAGAGAGGAAGCCTTGAGAAAAAGGGAATGGATAGAGAATTAATTACTGTATGAAAATAACTATTAATTTTTTATGTTCCATCATCTCCATAGGGATTTATCAGTTTGTGGTTGAAGAAGCAATTCCAGATGGCTATCTAGTCAGTGGCTGAAGAAAAATAATCACAGATTGTTAGCCAAAGTGCAGTCTTTGGTTAGATGTCTGAAATTGAAAGGCTAGTCTCAGACCTTAACCTTTTGGTTTTGGATGGCTAATGATTTAGGTAGCACCAGCATTCAGCAACAAAAATATCTTATATTTAACCTGCAAACCACAGGCCATAGCTCCAATCAGGCAGATAACCAGGCAGAGAGAGTGAGTTTGCACATACAAACACACTTAAGTTTATAGCATGTACTAATAATAATACTGTAGTGATGATGGTAAGTCTCAAACTGCAGCTCATGCCTATAATGGTCTGTATAACATTTATAAAATGAGGTTGCTGTTACATGTGAACACAATATGTACACTATAGTATATATATAGTATAGGAGAGCAGCTTCATACTTGGCATAAAATAACTTATTAAGCAAGAAAGTCACTAATACATACTTGGAGACTGATAACTGTAAAGATGATGATAACCATGGCTACTGATGCCAGGGACTTCATGAAATTGGTGTTACATGACTATAGTTGTAAATATAGTATTAAATATAGTACAGTTACCTTGTTCATGCTCTACAATGGAAAAGGTGCTCAAATAATCTCGTTTGTCCAAAATTGATGTTTTGCCTTTAATGGCTGAACCAGTGCTACCAAGAATACTTGTAGATAAAAGTCTTCAAGTTTTAAATTATGAAAAAATGCAATGTACCTATAAAATTTCCATATACTTTTTAAAATTCCCATACAGTACTTATAACTCCTATTCTGCTGTTAAGGAAATATTTGAGAAAAGTAAACATGAGGATTTTGAGACTTGAATTTCTCAGGTATTGGTGAATTCAATTTATCAGGTATTGATGAATTCAATTTTACTTAAGTATACAAGCTGTTAACACAACCTGTACATTTTGCAGTACTGCAGCTTACCCTATGATCTCCAAAAGTAACTAAAAAGTATGTTGATTATAGACAATAGGTGTTTTCTAAATTAATATTGTAGTGTTGTAAATTGAAATTGGCAATAAAAATGCATAATTGTTCAAACACAATACAAACCTGGGTTCTTAACATTAGGATAAATCTTCAAGTGCCATCTGGAAACCAGTAAAAAATTCAGTAGAATTGTATATGCAAGTTGCTGTTGGCATCTGTCCTCTGTCATGGGTTAGGTGGATCAGCCAATGACCAAGTTGCGCCTTTTGACATCTAACTTTTCTTCTTGCCATCTTTGAGGGAGGACATATTGTTCACTCTCTCTCCTCCCTAAAGTTGGTTCTTTGTTTGCCAGTTTCTTTCTGTGTTTTGTGTGCTTGTGACGAAGAGTTGTGTTATTATGGATTCCCTTAACCTTTCTGCAGCTCTACTACTAAATCCAGGAAACCTCAAAGGTTATGCCCCGGTCTAGGTGGTTTTCCTTGTTCATGCTTCCTAGCCTCCATGAATATGGATCTTCATTCAACATGCATCAGGTGCAGAGCAAATGCATGTAATAACACTAATCCTTGTTCTGAATGTTATTTCTGGTTGGTGGATCAGTGGATGAGGTTCTCTGAGAAGGGTCAGCACGATAGGAAGATGAAAACGCCAACCTTGTTGGGTGGTCCTTCATCTTTTGTTCAGTCTCCTCTTGAGGCTGCCCCTTTTGAGAGGCCTATTCCAGTTTCTTTGTCATCTCTCCTAGATTTTCCGATACCCCTTCCTCTTCTTCTAACGACTTGTTGAGGAAAGTATCAGGAGGGGTTTCAGGAGATTTTTTTGGTCTAATTTTTCCTCGTCTTTTCCTTCTGGGAGAGGGTGTGGGGATCGCCATCTTTGTCCCTATTTCCAGCCTCTGATGCACAGAAGATGGTGACTGTTTGGGCATTGCTGTGTCTCTTAGGAGTACCAACCTTGGATTGCCTATTGTCCCATTGCTTGGTTTCCTGCTACCCAGTACCATCTACCATGGCTGTTCCTTTTCCCCCGGGGGTCCACTATATGGGGTCTTGTGCTGTGACATCTAGTGGGATACACATGGTACCAGCAGCGCACCAGTTTGGGTTGCCCGTTGTTCTGCTGACAGAAGTACCAACATGTGATTCGTCTGCTTTGTGACGTCACAGCCAGATGCCTCCGTGATGTTACCATCAGCTTTGCTTGCGTTAGTGACATCACAGAGCCTATCACTATGAGGACTTCGTCTTCTCCACTGTCTGCAGCTTTCCTAGTCAAGGCAGTGTTGGAAAGACTGGATTTGATGGTTGAAGAGAAGTGTACTCATGCTTAATAAAAAGAAGAGACATGTATCTTCTCATTTTTCTTCTTCTTCCTTTTCATTGTCGTCAGTGTCGCAGTTGTCCCTTTCCCCTGTAAGGCCTCCGGGTAAGCGTTGGAGAATCAGGGACTTTGAGTCTCATCCTAGTGCCAAGAAAAGAAGGATTATTTCTTCTTTGAGCTGGGACAGTCACATTACATTCAAGAGACGAGCTCTGGAATCGGCAGTGGCTCCGAAGTCGTCAGCTTCTCACAGATATAGTTCGCCCATGTTCTTTTGTCCTCAGAAGGCAATGGACGTAGTACATAGTTGAACCTCTATCTCCTTAGCTCTGGATTGTGATGTTACTGCTGTGGACGATGTTAGGACGACTTCAAATTCTGTACGGATGTAAGTGGAGGATGTTCGTACACCGACCTCGGATATGTTAAGGCCTCTTGCTAACAGGAACTCGAAGTAGTACCTGTTTTGTTTGTTCGGGCTATTAAAGTACGGAGGAAGGATGTCAATGCTCCAATCAAGAGATCCTGGGTTACAGAGTCTTTTGACAACTGTGCAGTGGTGAACTTCCGTGCAGTGGTGAACGTCTGTGATGCTTTTAGGCCTGCAGGGTTTGGTATTAATTGTTATCTGTCAGACCGTTGATCCAGGTCGTGTTCACCCAGTAGTGTTCCAGGTTCCTCTTTAGTGAGTCATGACCGAAGGAGCTTGGGTAGTCACGGTCGTGATTTGCCTCCAGAACAGATGGATGTGAGGAGAAGTCGACATTCACATTCAAGTTAGGGGAGCAGGGACCATGGCTTTCGTTTGCATTCAAGATCGAGGAGCGGGGACCATGGCTGACATTCATCTTCCCTGGGCCTTGGATGTGACACAACCAGATTGTGGGAAGATTCATGTCCGTCTTGCTAGAGAGGTTTCTCGTTTTCCAGAGTGAGCTTTTTAGATTTTGTTCCCTCTACTTCGGCTGGTCACCACATGAGCTGGAGAATTTGAATAACCAGGATTTCCATTCCTCTTATGCAGAGGTTATAGATCTGATTCGTCAGTTCAGTAACCTCTCTAAGAGGACTGAAACTCCTTTCATGATCGCTCATATAGGTATCGAAGCTCTGCTAGGATCTAAGAAGGATGTTAAGACTTCCTTTGAGTTGCTATGCACCAGTCATGCAGATTCAGCTCTATGACATGTGAATTTATTGATTGGTGGCTGGGATAACTCGTTAAGGTCAAAAAGATCTTTCAAGTTTCTTCCAGCTCCTCTTCTTCATCATAGGAGATAATATACGACACCTATTGTTCCACTACTGAGTAGGCAGACTAATCTGGACATCATGCGATTAAACCTGACCTAACTTTGGATCAGGTTAGGACAGTGTCCCTTTCTAACATTTCAAGAAATGGCTGCTTTAGAAGTGACAGCATCTTCAATCTTTCAGACAGTGTCTTGGTTAGATTTATGGTCTACAGCTTTGGCCAAAATCAATTTGTCTGCTTCAACTAGGAGTTTGTTAAGAAAGAAGTGTCTAAGAATACAATCTCATCATAGATACAAGAAACAATCACGAAAGCTTATGCATCACCATAAGTTGCTTCAGCCAATATCGGGCATGCAAAACCACATGACCTCTGAGGGCTGAGTTCCTCATTAGCATTCAAGTATAATTTATCTGTTCATAGAGTATTGAATGTTGGTCAATGGCATTGCCAAACCACATTCACTTCCCTCTACCTGAAAGATATTGCCCGTAGGTCCTTGGACACTCCTTGCGTCTGGTGGTGGCTGCTCAACAGGTTGTGTAGCTTATCCAGTGCCCCTGGTGAGACAGTTTTTATCAAGTTTAAGATGGTGGTGTGAGAGTGAAATGAATGAGATGACTGGTCTCTTCTTTTTATCATGCTGTCATCTCTACATACAGGCAGTATAAAGATTGTTCCATCATAAGCTGTAATGGGCACAATACAGGTGAGTGCAGTGGTTATGCTGTTAGAGTAATCATTTCAGTAGCAAAACGTTCCTCTCCTCAGCAAGGAAAGAGAGGGATGATAACAAACATACATAAGTGTGCACATGGGTTTGTTATTTGAACAGATAGCTTTTCATCTGCTCATGCAATGAACTATGGCATTGTATGAAAACCCAGAAGTCTGAGCCTAAGAGATACCCATATCTAAGGTTCAGAGATGTAGGTCTTCTTTCTTAGCTTTATACAAGAAGAATGACCTGATGTGGCAAACCTTCAGTTGGTTAATGATACTTCCAACCTGGTTAATGATACTTACTTCCAACCAAGAGTAAGTCTATCTTAATGTTAAGACCCCAGGTTTGTTCATTATATGAACAAGTGACAAATTTTAAGAATAATTTGTATTTTCATACAATCAACTTACCTGTCAGATATATACATAGCTAAGACTCCGTCATCCCCGACAGAAATTCAAATTTCGCGCCACTCGCTACAGGTAGGTCAGGTGATCTACCGGCCTGCCCTGGGCGGCAGGACTAGGAACCATCCCCGTTTTCTATCATATTTTCTCTGTCGCCGGTGGTATCAACATTGTTGCTATTACCTCCTGACTTAGATTCATATTTCATCCTTTGATCATCGTTTTTCGGCTTTTGGTGACGTATCGGATCGTGGTTTTGGCATTCGCTACTGTGGACTGTTTTTGGAATAACTCTTTTGGATTTTTCTCAGTATGTCTGATTCAACTGTGAGTGTGAGAATGTGTGTGAATGTAGGCTGCAGGGTGAGGATACCGAAAGCTTCGGTTGATCCTCACACTGTATGCCGTAAATGTAGGGGGTTTCAGTGTTCTGCTAATAATACTTGTAAGGAATGCGAGGGATTGAATGCAGAAGAGTGGAAGACTTTGACTTCTTATTTGAAGAAGTTAGAGAGGGATAGGGTTAGACGTCTGAAAGGTGTGAGTTCAAGGCCTATTGAGCCTTCACGGATAATTCTAATCCTACTGATGTAGATTCTCCCTATGTATCTCATTCTCAGAGTGCTTTTTCGGATTCGGCCTCGGAAATCGCCAATCTGAAAGCTACAATTAGAGACATGAAGTCCAAGATGGCTGACTTCAAAGGTAAGGCTAGTGAAAGTGAGCATTACAGTGAAGTGAGGTTCTCCCACCAGTTGTGGAGGGGGCGTCTTTGATCGTCCCTGCGACGCTCCCAGGCCTAGACCTCTTCCAAGCTCCCATGCCCAGAGGAGAAGGAAAGTCGAAAGCCTTAAGGAGGTCGTGGGAATCCCCAACGGTCAGACGTCCCTTCAGCTAGCTCTGCTTCATGGCAGGCGGCTCAAGGACGCTACAGAAAAAGCGTCCTTCGTGAGTGTTTCTCGTCCTCTCCCTCTCCCTCACCTAAACGAGGGTGGAAGGAGTCGAACTTGTCGAGACCGTTGAAGCGTCATATGAAGGAACCTGAAATAGATTCTAGCCCAGAGCGCTTCTCAGATGACGCTCCTTCTTCTATTAAGAAAGCGAAGGTGGCGTCAGCGTCACCTGACGTGTACGCAGAAGTACCCTTTCCTTCTTCTCCCCCGAGTGATGACGAAAGGCGTCATGCACTAGACGTGGGAGAAGCGTCAAGGAAGATAATTATGGCAGTTCAAGAGCAACTGTCCTCTCTAGTGGGAGTTTTAGCGCCCCGTCGGAAGGACGTGACGCTTCCAATTAAAGAAGTCTTGTCCTCTCTCACCTGCTCAACGAGAAGCGTCAGGCAGACGTGAAGCTGCTAAACGTCTTACAGAAGCTTCGAGTTCGAGAGCGAGAACGGGGGCTTAAGAGAGTTTCGTAACGCCAGAGAGACGTAAGACGTCTTTTAGACCGTGAAGCGTCATTGAATTCGGATCATAGACGTGACGCTCCGTCCAATATTGTGACGCCAATAAGGACGCCTTTGGAGAGCGGAGCGTCTTCCAGGCGCGAAGCGTCATCAAGACGTCAGCAAGAGACGTCAGCCAGGACGCTTGACGAACGGGAAGCGTCATACAAGTGGGAAGCGTCTTCTAATTTTCAAGAGAAGCCGGAGCTTGTGACGCCTTCCAAGACTATTAGAGCGGGAAAGAGGAAAGATTATCATTCCCTTAGCCCCTCTCCTATTAGGAGTTTGTCTCCTCCAGAAGAGGATCGTACGGAAAGGAGAGCGGAGACTCATGTAGATACCGAGTTGGATGAAAACTCGGATGATGAACATCATGGAAGAGAGGGTCTGTCTAACTATAAGGTTTTGTTTTGACTACCCTGCTTCTTGAGGAGTATGGAGACGAATTGATACTGCCGTCTCATCCTTCTCCGCGCTCGCTCTTTTCTAGTGCTAAGACGAAGAAGCCTTCGTCTTTTCTCAAAATGAAGCCCACCATTTCGATGAAGAGGGCCTTACAATCCTTAGACTCTGGATGAAGTCTAAAAGAATTAGTGAGAACAGTATTCTGCATGCCTCCAGCAAGATTAGCTGGGAAAAGAGGCATTTGGTATCAGACGGAGAAAATATGGGTATTGCTCTCCCTTCTACAACGGAAGCAGATTTTTCGACCTTAGTTGACGCTTCACGTCGACAAAGTCTCAATTCGGCACGTATTACGTGGGGAATTCGGAACTGGATCATCTCCTCAAGGGACTCTTTCATGTATTGGAAGTCTTCAACTTCTTAGATTGGTCCCCTTGGGTGATGTCCAAGAAAGCACATGATTCAGAAGGAATCGAACCTGAAGCCCCTGTTTATGCAATATTGTCTTGTATTGACAAAGCGGTACAGGATGGATCTTTGAAATCTCCTCATTGTTTGGAGCAGGTCTTCTAAAGAAGAGGACTGTATATGGCGCCTTCTTAACAAAGGCAGTCTCTCATGCTCAGAGGGCAGCTCTACTGTATTCGCCTCTATCTGACTTTTTGTTCCCTTCTCAGTTAGTAAAGGACATTGCGCATTCTTTAACTGAGAAGGCGACTCAGGATCTTCTGACGCAGTCAGCAAGAAAGAAGAAAACCTGTTTCTGCATCGGACAAGAAAGGACCTAGTACACTCTGGCAGCCCTTTCGAGGTGGTCCGACCTCCAGACCTCCCACTAGAAGGAAGGCTCCGGAAAAGAGAGGTGGTCTGCCTTTCGTCCCTTTAAAAAGGGAAAATGAAGATTCTCTCCTCCAAGCACCAGTAGGTGCCAGGCTCCTGGGATTTGTGGAAGCCTGGACATGATAAACGCAGGACGCGTCTTCATTGGCGATCTTAAGGAAGGGATATCGTATCCCTTTCCTGAAACACTCCTCCCCTAACGTCAATACCAAGGGAACTATCAGCCAAGTACAAGGATCCTGTGCTGAGGGATACTCTTCGATCGATGGTGGAACAAATGTGGGACAAAGAGAGCGATAGAACTAGTAAGGGATCAAAAACTCCCGGGGTTTTACAATCTCTTTTTCTGGTCGCGAAAGCCTCGGGAGGCTGGAGACCAGTACTGGACGTCAGCTCTCTGAACAAATTTGTTCAGAAGGAGAACGTTCTCCATGGAGACTTCTGCTTCAGTCCTAGCGTCATTACGACAAGGAGATGGATGGTGTCTCTAGATCTCCAGGACGCCTACTTTCACGTCCCGATCCACCCTTCATCGAAGAAGTACCTCCGTTTCATGACGGGGGGAAGGATCTATCAGTTCAGAGCCTTGTGTTTCGGCCTGTTCCACAGCTCCTCAGGTCTTCACAAGTCTGATGAAGAATGTGGCGAGGTTTCTTCACCTCAAAGGATAAATGTCTCTCTGTATCTGGACGACTGGCTCATCAGGGCCAGATCAGAAGAGACAGTGCTTGGAGGACCTAAAGTTAACTCTAGATTTGATCAAAGCGTTGGGATTGCTCGTGAACCTCGAGAAGTCTCAGCTGACCCCAGACAGGACCTTGTCTATCTGGGGATTCGGATGGATTCTCGGGGTTTTCGAGTATTTCCTTCGCAAGAGAGAATCGCAAAAGGTTTGCGGATAGTGTCTCTCTTCTTAGGGAAGCAACATACGTCGGCGAGGGAATTGTTGAGCCATTCTAGGGACGCTTTCCTCGCTAGAACAGTTCTTCCCACTAGGAAGACTTCATTTACGTCCGCTTCAATTCTTCCTCAAGAAGTCTTGGAGCTGGAAAACCGGACAACTTTCAGACGTTTTTCCCATTCCAGTGGAGATAAAGTCGCACCTAGAGTGGTGGTTGCCCCCTCTGGAAGAGAACAAAGGGATCTCTCTAAAAACACAGAACCCAGACCTAGTGTTTGTACTCCGACGCTCGGAGAAATGGTGGGGAGCGACATTAGGCTCAGAAGAGGTGTCAGGCACCTGGGAACCAGCACAGGTGACTTGGCACATAAACTGCAAAGAGCTCTTCGCCGTACATCTGGCTTTGAAGAGCCTAGAAACCTCTGGTGTCAAACAAAGTAGTGCAAGTAAATGTGGACAACACCACCGCACTTGCCTACATTCGGAAACAAACAGGGAGGACGCACTCCTCGTTCCTTTACGAACTGACGAGAGACCTATTGCTTTGGACGTCTCACAGGAACATCTCCCTGCTGACAAGATTCGTACAGGGAGTAAAGAATGTGAGGGCGGACAGACTCAGCAGGAGGAAACCAGGTCCTTCATACAGAATGGACACTACACGAGGAAGTGTGTCTCGATCTCTGGTCTCTGTGGGGGACTCCTCATGTGGATCTCTTCGCAACATTCATTTCCAAAAGGCTTCCCAGTTTTTTGCTCGGTCGTGGAAGATCCAAGAGCACTTATGGTAGACGCCTTCCTGCTAAATTGGTCTCGAGTAGACGTATATGCTTTTCCCCCATTCAAAATCTCGGGGTTAGTAATGAAAAAGTTTGTGGCATCAAAGGAGACGAGGATGACGTTAATAGCCCCCGTTGGCCGGCCCAGGAATGGTTCACGGAGGTGGTAGAGTGGATCGTAGACTTTCCAAGATCCACCCTACCAGAAGGACGGATCTTCTCAAGACAACACACTTCAAGAGGTACCATCAAAAACCTCCCCGCTCTCGCTCTGACTGCCTTTCGACTATCGAAAGACTTGTCAGAGCGATAGGCTTTTCTCGCGAAGTGGCAAGCGCGGATCGCGAGAGCACGCAGAACCTCCACTACGAAAGTATACCAATCGAAGTGGGAGGTATTTAGAAGGTGGTGTAGATCCAAGAAGTTGTCCTCCTCCACTACCTCTATAGCGGAAATTGCTGATTTCCTGCATTTCCTGAGAGAGCAATCTCATCTAGCCGTATCCACAATAAAGGGATACAGAACGGTATGCACTCGGCTGTATTCAGGAATAGAGGGTTAGATCGGCGATAATAAAGATCTCCACGATCTCATAAGGTCTTTTGAGACTTCAAAGTCTAAGGAAACAGTACCTCCGAACTGGAACCTAGACGTAGTCCTCAAGTTTCTGTCATCGAAAGATTCGAACCTCCTCATCTGGCATCGTTTAGAGACATAACCAGAAATGCCTATTCCTATTATCTTTAGCTACGGCAAAGAAAGAATAGTGAATTACATCGCTCTTTGTGGGTGGTGGGGGGTCAGGATAAAGTAGGATTCAAGGGAGACTCGGCTATTGCTCGTTTAAGACCCTGTTTTTAGCGAAAAACGAGAATCCCACGAATCCCTTGGCCTAAGTCATTCGAAGTCAAAGGAATGTCGAGTCTCGTAGCAGAGAAGCAGAGAGGTCTCTATGCCTGTTAGAGCTCTGAAGTTCTACCTTCAGAGAAAGCATCAGATGGGCGGCTCTAGACAAGGTCTTTGGTGCGCGGGTAAAAGACCCCCACAAGACTGATGTCCAAGAATGCGCTGGCATTCTTTGTAAGAAACTCATTACAGACGCTCATAAGGTCTGTCCTGACGAACAGTTACAACTGTTGAGAGTAAAAGCTCATGAAGTAAGAGCTGTAGCGACGTCTCTCTGTTTCATAAGAATATGTCGCTTAAAAAACATCATAGATACGACATTTTGGAGATGCAACTCAGTATTTGCATCTCATTACTTGAAAGACGTTCGTGTGACATATGAGAAGTGTTTTTCTCTAGGTCCTTTCGTATCGGCGGATACGATTCTGGGTACGGGAGCCGACACCAAATCCTTAAATGTATATACTTTTCTTCTTTGGATATGGTCTGGAGTCTCTTCGAACAATGGAGGACTTGGTTTAGCACGGGCGGCCGTCTTAGTTGTTCAGTAAGAGACTCATTGTCATGTCCCAATTAGATGAGTATAATTTTTTTTTTGGAAATTATGTATGTGTGCATAGTGGTTTTGAGTTACGGTTGTTGTGACGAGTTCGGGGATAACTCGAAGCAATCCTTAGTTCTAACATATGGTTAGGATCAGGTGGTCGGGATTGGTTGTGTGCTCCTTCATAAGGTGTATTGTCATATAAGTGGTCAGCACCCCATTGACAAAGTCTTTTAGGCTCTGCCGAGTAAGCGGATAAGAACCCCTTCGGCAGACCCACAAGAACTCTTGGCCATAGATCATATCTCGCTAAAGTTTCTTGAGGTGATGCAGACTACTGGGCAAACACCCACGAAGTCTACCACCTATCAGGTAGGAACCAAGGTTTTATTTATACCTACAACATATGTTGTTTACCTGTCTATTCCATATAGAAAGCTGTCTCTTACCCTCCACCGAAGGGTGCCAATCAGCTATGTATATATCTGACAGGTAAGTTGATTGTATGAAAATGATATTGTTATGTTACAATAAAGTTTCATACATACTTACCTGGCAGATATATACAATTAAAAGCCCACCAGCCTCCCCGCAGGAGACAGGTGGAGAGAGAAAATATGATAGAAAACTGGGATGGTTTCCCTAGTCCTGCCGCCAGGGCAGGCCGGTAGATCACCTGACCTACCTGTAGCGAGTGGCGCGAAATTTGAATTTCTGTCGGGGACGACGGAGTCTTAGCTATGTATATATCTGCCAGGTAAGTATGTATGAAACTTTATTGTAACATAACAATATCATTTTTCATAATTAACAAACCTGCAGTCTTAACATTCAAGGCCCACCTCTAACCACCCCTCTGAAAAATTAACTGGGGTTGGAAGAATTAACTGAGATGTCATGAGGCCCAACTTGGGTTGGTGACTGTTCCACCTAACTCATGACAGAGGACAGATACCACTAGTTCATGTCATCGATGGAAGTGACGTCATAAGTGGCGATGACGTCATGGCTTCCCCTCGATCCGAACGGGAAGCAAGACGCCACTGGCGGAGGGATACAAAATGGCTGAACCTGTGACTCGAAGAAGCGGCAATCGTCACTGGCAGAGCAATACAATATGGCTGACCTCGGCTACCAGCAAAGACGAGGCCAGGAGGAGGGGGGAGGGCCTGGACAGCGTGAGGAGGGGGATAGTGGGCGTTCAAGAAGTGCGACAGCAAACCCTCCAAAGAGGGTGGACCCCGTAGCCCAAGCGTCCCTCAGAGCAGAGCGCTGCCATTTTGGATGCCTCCGAATCTGAAATTAAAGACACTGACGAAAAAGCCTCCTCCCTCTCAGGAATCAAATTAACTCCCGAGGAAGAGGGGATGACATTACTTAAATCAGCCTGAGAGCCTCCTGATACTTCCAACAACAAAGGAAGGGGACAAAGGCACAACACTAGCATGGGATGTGACAGCGGCAGGAGACGAAGCATTGGGAAGAGGAGAAGAAAAACCCTCCCACGAAGGAAGAGTAGAAATTCTACGATGCTCCCTCTTTTTAAAATAACTTCCACTGCTCTCTAGGCCATGCACGGCATTCCGTGCAGGGATTCGTTATTGTACAAACATTAGAACAGCACCTACTACAAGTGACGTGTGGATTCATCGCAGCTGAAGCCAAAAAACGAGAACACGGAAAACCTGGAGTTCCGGGAACACGCATTGACGAGGCCAAGGAGGAGCAGAAGAAGCTATAATAACAGCACACACACACACACTCAAACACAAGTGAAAACGGGCAATGAACCAGGTAAAGGTCGAGAGAGGTCAACCACAACTCTCATCCAGGCGGTTTTAAGAAAGACTGACGCTGTGGCATGGGTGTGTGGTCCTTGACCACTCTTTACCCACTACAGGCAGTCCCCGGGTTACGGCGCGGGTTCCGTTCTCCAGATGCGTTGTAACCCGAAAATCATCGTAAGCCGGAACATCGTCAAAAATCCTAAGAAAACCTTACTTTTAATGCTTTTAATACTTCTAATGCTTTGGGTGCATTAAAAGCTATGTAAACTGCATTCTTATTGCATTTTTCATAATAGAAACTTCCACTATTGATTATTTTGCTTTTTTGGCATCATATTTCTTGTGCCAGATGAGCGCTGTAGGCGTGGTAACCCTGGAACATGTGTCGTAACCCTGGAAATAATTTCTGATGAATATAATTGAAAAGTGCCTTAACCTTGGAACGTTGTAAGCCGAACCCGTCGTAACTCGGAAACTGCCTGTATATGCACGCGTTGCCAGATCTCACAAGATTCCTTGCTTTCATCTGCGATTTAACCGGATGCAGCTAGGTCCTAGAAATTATCCTATTGTTAAGACCTCAGGTTTGTAGCTATGAAAAATACAAATTGTCAGAGAAAATTTGTCATTTCTATTAAATTTTTTACTGGTTTCCAGCTGTTGCTTGAAGATTTATCCTAATGTTCAGACTGCAGGTTTATTAGTTATGAAAAATGCAAATTATTTTAAAAATTTGTCATTTCATACAATGAACTTACCTGTCAGATATATACATAGCTAAGACTCCGTCGTCCCCGACAGAAATTCAAATTTCGCGCCACTCGCTACCGGTAGGTCAGGTGATCTACCTGCCTGCCCTGGGCGGCAGGACTAGGAACCATTCCCGTTTTCTATCATATTTTCTCTGTCGCCGGTGGTATCAACATTGTTGTTACTACCTCCTGACTGGAATTCGCTTTTCAAGACTTTATTGATCATCTTTATTGGATTTCTTGGTGACGTACTGGATCGTTGTTTTGGCATTCGCTACTGTGGACTGGATTTGGACTTGCTTTTGATTTTTCTGATAGAATGTCTGATTCAAGTGTTAGTGTGAGAGAGTGTGTGAATGTAGGCTGCAAGGTGAGGATACCGAAGGCTTCGGTTGATCCTCACACTGTATGTCGTAAATGTAGGGGGTTTGACTGTTCTTTGGCTAACACCTGTATTGAGTGTGAAAAGTTGGATGCTAATGAATGGAAGACTCTAACTTCTTACTTGAAGAAGTTAGAGAGGGATAGGATTAGACGGGCTGCACAAAAGAGTGTGAGTACAAGGCCTATTGAGCCTTTTTCTGAGTCTAACTCTCCTTTTGTTAATGAATATGATTCTCCCTATGTATCTGAATCCTCACAGGCTTTGCATTCGGATTCGGCTTCTGAAATCGCCAATCTGAAGGCTACTCTTCGTAAAATGAAGACAAAGATGGCGGCCATGCAAGGTAAGGCTAGTGATTGTGAATTACAAAGTGAAGTGAGTGTTCCCAGTGTTGTGGAGGGGGCGTCTGACCGTCCCTGCGATGCTCCAGGCCTAGACCTCTTCCAAACTCACATACCCAGAGGAGTAGGAAAGTCGAAAGTCGTACGGAGGTTGTGGGGAATCCCCAACGGTCAGGCGTCCTTCAGCAGGTTCTGTTTCGTTACAGTCTGCTCAGGACCGCTCAAATAGAAGCGTCCTACGAGATTGTTTCTCGTTCGTCCGGTTCTCCTTCACCTAAAACGAGGGTGGAAAGGACTCGGATCTTTCTATGGCCACTGAAAAAGGCATTGGAAAGAGGCGCGCGTTCGACTCGAGCCCGGAGCGCTTCTCGGAGGAAGCTCCTTCTTCTATCAAGAAGGCTAAGCTGGTTTCGACGCCTCCTAGAGCTGTATTTGAGGATCGCACTCCTTCGAGTTCTCCTGCTTTCTTTATATTGAAAGAGGACGCATGGGGGTGGCTTCCAAGAGGATTTTGCTTGCAGTTCAAGAGCAGATTGCCTCTTTGGTTGGAGTTCTTTTCAAGGGATCCCCCATCGCAAGAAGGACGCTAGAACTTTCCTATTAAGAAGTCTCGGTCTTCATTCTTTCCAAGCCCAGGACGTTGGCAAGCGTCGCCCCAGAACATGGGACGTCTTTCCAGGCACGAAGAGTCGTACAAACGTCAGGATCTATCCGAGCGAGTTGCTCGAGATCAGGATACGCTCAGGCCTTGAGGCGCCAGCCCAGCGCGAGGCGCCAGTTAGGCGTGAGGATTCAGCCAAGCGCGAGGCGCCAGCCAAGCGCGAGGATTCAGCCAGGCGCGAGGCGCCAGCCAGGCGCGAGGAGTTGCGTGAGGCGCCAGACAAGCGCGAGACGTCAGCCAGGCGCGAGATGCCAGCCAGGCTACACGCTCCAGCCAAGCGTGAAGCGCCAGCCAAGCGCGAGGCGCGAAGCGCAGCAAGCGCGAGGCGCAAGACAAGCGAGGCGCAAGAAGCGCGAGGCGCTAGCCAAGCGCGAGGAGCTGTTCAGGCACGAGAAGTCAAGCAGACGCGAGACTTCTTTTAGACGTGAGAGAGAGTTGGTTCACTCTATGAGCCCCTCTCCTAGTAGGAGTTTGTCACCAGTAGAGAGAGAACGGGATGAAGATCCTCTCGTTTTTCAGGCCGATTCTCCACAAGGTGGAGAAGGAGATTCGGAAGAAGAGGGTGACGGGAGAGAAGGAGTCTCGAACTATAAAGTTCTAACTGACCTTCTTTTACGAGAATACGGAGAGATTCTTTAACTCCTGCCGCTCCTCCTTCGCCTCGATCACTGTTTTCGAGTGCGATTGTGCCTAAGTCTTCGTCGGTCTTGAAGATGAGACCTACGATCTCTATGAAGAGAGCGCTTCAGTCCTTAGACAAATGGATGTTGTCTAAGAAGGATCTGGGCAGGACCACCTTCTGTATGCCTCCAGCCATACTTTCTGGCAAGAGAGGTTTCTGGTACCGAACGGGGTGAGAACCATGGGCCTTTCTCTTCCAGCGGCAGCCGAAGCGGACTTTTCAACCTTGGTTGACTCGTCAAGGAGACACGCTTTGAATGGAGCTCGCGTGTCTTGGGCTATTCGGAGACGGATCATCTCCTCAAGGGACTCTTCCATATTTTGGAAGTGTTTAATTTCCTAGACTGGTCCCTTGGGGTGATGTCTAAGAAAGCTCATGACTCGGATGGTCTTGACCCCGAAGTCATTCTGAGTATTCTTGCTTGTATTGACAAGGCGGTACAAGACGGGATCGGGAGAAATCTCCTTCCTTTTCTCTTTTCGGAGCAGTACTCCTTAAGAAGAGGAGTATTTTTAGTTCATTCCTAACCAAGGCGGTTTCTCCCTCACAGAGAGCAGCCCTGGTTTTCGCTCCATGTCTGACTTCCTGTTTCCTTCTCAGTTAGTGAAGGACATTTCTCGATCACTGACTGAGAAAGGCGACTCAGGATCTTCTCCTGCAAACTGCAAGGAAGAAGAGACCTCTTGTTTCTGTTGACAAGAAAGGACCGACTTCTACGGTTCAGCCCTTTCGAGGAGGGACCTCTCTCCAGAGCTACCTCTAAGAGAAGAGGTCTTGAGAGGAGAGGTAGGCTCCTTCCCGTCCCTTTAAGAAAGGGAAGTGAGACAGACAGCCTCCAAACACCAGTGGGGGCCAGGCTTCTCGAATTTGCAGAGGCGCCTGGTCACTCATAAACTCAGACGCCTCTTCCATGTCCATAATCAGGAAGGGATATCTTATCCCCTTCCAAGACAGTCCTCCACTAACGACCATTCCGCGGGAACTGTCAGCCAGATACAGGGACCCTGTACTGAGGGATACTCTTCGTCTGATGGTGTAATCAAATGTGGGACAAAAGAGCTATAGAACTGGTTTCTAGAGCAAAACTCTCCGGGGTTTTACAATCGGCCTTTTTCCTGGTTGCGAAAGCCCTCGGGGGGCTGGAGACCAGTTCTAGATGTCAGCGCTCTGAACAAGTTCGTTCGAAAGGAGAAGTTCTCTATGGAGACTTTCGGCCTAGTCCTTGCGGCGTTACGTCAAGGAGATTGGATGGTGTCGCTGGATCTCCAGGACGCCTATTTTCATGTCCCGATTCACCCTTCGTCGAAGAAGTACCTCCGTTCATGACGGGGGGAAGGATCTTTCAGTTCAGGGCCTTGTGTTTCGGCCTATCCACAGCTCCTCAGGTCTTCACAAGCCTGATGAAGAATGTGGCGAGGTTTCTTCACCTCAAAGGCGTCAACATCTCTCTATATTTGGACGATTGGCTCATCAGGGCCAGAACAAAGAGAGACAGTGTTTGGAGGACCTTTCTTTGACCCTAGACCTGATAAAGGCGTTGGGACTACTCGTGAACCTCGAGAAGTCACAGCTGATTCCAGACAGAACTGGGTCTATCTGGGGATTCAGATGGATTCTCGGGGTTTTCGAGTATTTCCTTCGCAAGAGAGAATCGTGAGAGGCTTGGAAAAACTCTCTCTCTTCTTAGGGAAAGAACGAACTTCGGCGAGGGAATGGTTAAGCCTACTAGGCACCCTTTCCTTGCTCGAACAGTTCTTTCTCTAGAAGACTACATCTTCGCCCTCTTCAGTTTTTCCTAAGGAAGATCTTGGAACTGGAAGACGGGACTTTTCTCTCCGACAGTTTTCTCCTTCCAATGGAGATGAAAAACCACCCACCTGCAATGGTGGTTGTCCCCTCCCCTCTAAAAGAGAACAAGGGGATTTCTCTGGAAGTTCCGAACCCAAGCCGAGTGTTGTATTCCGACGCATCGGAGAAGGGTTGGGGAGCAACACTAGGACCGAGAGAAGTGTCAGGCACCTGGAAGGCAGCACAGGTGTCCTGGCACATAAATTGCAAAGAACTTCTAGCAGTTCACTTAGCGCTAAAGCTCTTCGAACCCTTTGTGACGAACAGTGTGGTCCAAGTGAATGTGGACAACACTACAGCCCTGTCCTACATTCGGAAGCAAGGAGGAACACACTCAGTGTCGCTTTACGAGATAGCAAGAGATCTGCCTAATAATTTGGGCCTGCACAAAGAAAACTTCGCCCTCCCTCTAACAAAGATTTGTTCAGGGGACGAGAAACATCAGGGCGGACAGACTGAGCAGGAGAAGCCAGGTCCTTCACACAGAATGGACTCTTCATTCAGAGGTGTGTCAGAGTCTTTGGGATCTTTGGGGCACTCCTCACGTGGATCTGTTCGCCACATTCCTTTCCAAAAGGCTGGAAGTCTTTTGTTCAGTGGTGGAAGACCCAAGAGCTCTCGTGGTCGACGCCTTCCTGCTGGACTGGTGTCATGTGGACGTGTACGCTTTCCCCCCTTTCAAAATCCTGGGACAAGTGTTGAGAAAGTTCGTAGCGTCCAACGGGACAAGGATGACCCTGATAGCCCCGTTTTGGCCAGCACAAGATTGGTTTGCAGAGGTGCTGGAGGTGGACAGTAGACTTCCCAAGATCCCTTCCAAAAAGGATGGATCTTCTCAGACAGCCACACTTCGAGAGGTTTCATCAAAAACCTCCCCGCTTCTCGCTCTGACTGCCTTTCGACTATCGAAAGACTTGTCAGAGCGAGGGGGTTTTCTCGCGAAGCTGCAAGCGCTATCGCTAGAGCCCGCAGAGCTTCCACTAGATGAGTCTATCAGTCGAACGTGGGAGGTATTCAGAAGGTGGTGTAAGTCTAAAGAAGTTGTCCTCCTCCAGTACCTCTATAACCGAAATCGCCGATTCCTGTTGTTCTTGAGAGAGGTCTCTCATTTGTCTGTATCGACAATCAAAGGATACAGGAGCATGCTGTCGGCAGTATTTAGAAACAGAGGCCTAGACATTGCTGACAATAAAGATCTGCACGACTTGATTAGATCGTTTGAAACGACAAAAATCGAAGGAACTAACTCCACCCAGCTGGAACCTGGACGTAGTTCTCAAGTTCCTTTCGTCTGACAGATTTGAGCCGACCCCACGTAGCTTCGTTCAGGGATATAACAAGAAAATGCTTGTTTCTCCATCTTTGGCGACAGCCAAAAGAGTTAGCGAACTTCATGCCCTAGAAGATGAAGTCGGCTTTAACAAAGACTCGGCCTTTTGCTCGTTTAGAACTCTGTTTCTAGCGAAGAATGAAAATCCATCGAATCCCTGGCCCAAGAGATTCGAGATCAAAGGCTTATCGAGTCTAGTAGGGAGAGAAACAGAGAGGTCTCTTTGCCCGGTAAGAGCCTTGAAGTTCTTCTTACAAAGAAAGAAACAAATGGGAGGCTCTAAACAAAGTCTTTGGTGTTCGATTAAGGACCCCACAAGAATCATGTCTAAGAACGCATTAGCTTTCTTCATTAGGAGCGTCATTACGGATGCTCACAAGTTCTGTCCTGACGACTCTTTTCCGCTTTTAAGAGTAAAAGCCCATGAAGTTAGAGCAGTGGCGACGTCTCTCTCTTTTCAGAAGAATATGTCATTAAAGAAAATCATTGACACGACATATTGGAGGTGCAATTCAGTTTTTGCATCTCACTATCTTAAAGACGTTTCGCGTGACCTACGAGAAATGTTTTTCTCTGGGGACCATTTGTATCGGCGGATACAATACTGGGTACGGGAGCAAACATCAATCCTTAAATTTGTACATACCTTCTACTAGATATGTTCTAGATTCCTGCTGACAAAGAGGGCTTGGTGCTGCACTGGCGGCCAGTCACTGTTGTTCAGTAAGGAACTCTTGTGATATCTTTTAGGGGAGTATTTAATTTTTTTTTTGAGAATTTTTGTATAAATGAGTTTTTCGTTTCGAGTTATGGGTTGTTTGTTATGAGTTCGGGGATAACTCAGAGCAATTCTTTATACTAACATGGTGGTTAGGATCAGGTGGTCGGGATTGGTTATGCTCCTTCACAAGGTGTGTTGTCATAGAAGTGGTCCAGTACCCATTGACAAAGTCCTTTTAGGCTCTGCCGAGTAAGCGGTTCTTATACCCATCGACAGACCCACAAGAACTCTAGCCATAGATCTAATATCTCGCTAAAGTCTTGAGGTGATGCAGACTACCGGGCTACAGCCACGAAGTCTACCACCTATCAGGTAGGAACCAAGGTTTTTTTTTTTCTTTTATACCTACAACATATGTTGTTTACCTGTCTATTCCATATTAGCTGTCTCTGACCCTCCACCAAAGGGTGCCAATCAGCTATGTATATATCTGACAGGTAAGTTCATTGTATGAAAATGATATTGTTATAATACAATAAAGTTTCATACATACTTACCTGGCAGATATATACGATTAATGGCCCACCCAGCCTCCTCGCAGGAGACAGGTGGAAGAGAGAAAATATGATAGAAAACGGGAATGGTTCCTAGTCCTGCCGCCCAGGGCAGGCAGGTAGATCACCTGACCTACCGGTAGCGAGTGGCGCGAAATTTGAATTTCTGTCGGGGACGACGGAGTCTTAGCTATGTATATATCTGCCAGGTAAGTATGTATGAAACTTTATTGTATTATAACAATATCATTTTTCCTGTCATAAGTTGGGGCAAGAATGGGTAGAAAGTAAGGAAATCATGTTTAAAATGCTGAGAATGTCTGAATTAATGGCATATTTTAAAGAGAATGTATGAATTAATGGTACATTTTAAAGAGTTCCATTGCGTACAGTGTTTTGCATTTCAGTTTCTTTTAACTGTTAATATCTATGTGTCTATCTATAGTTTTGGTAGAGATCTGCATACTTTTTCAATTGTCAGTGTATTATGTGTTCATTGAAAAATACTACCATTTTTGTGTGTTGAATTTTACATGGTTAATTGACGAAATTGAAATTAGAAATACAGGACTGTGTAGTGAGATATAAAGTCCATTTTGTGGAAATAAGATTCTGCAATGTATTTCATAAAATTTGACTTTGCATATGTAATTTAGTTATCTATTTCCAGTTATGATGAACAAAATGCCTACCTTTATGGTTTGATTAGAAGGCATGATATTCAACGAAAGCGACAACCAGTCTCAGAACGTAGGACTTGTTCTTATAAATATTATGTGAGAATAAAAGGAAAAGAGATTCAGGTTAGTAAAATGGAATGTTCAAGTCTAATTTTTTTTTTTCACCTACTTATCCCTAACATATACAGTTGAGAAGTTTGTCTCCTAAAATTTAATTGTTTTGAATATGCTAGAAGGCATACAACTGTTTAATAATTAAAAACAAGTTGTGACCGAGTTCAGGGGTTCATGTATTTTTAAAGTGCAACAAAACTTCAGAGATTATGTTTTAATGTTGTTTTCTATATATATTACCATTAAATTCTCTCTCTCTCTCTCTCATTTTTTTGTAAAACTTAAGAAACAGCAATTGATACATAATCTTTGTCAAATTATGTAAAACAATTAAAAGTAATACAGTAATATTCATATGGATAATGAAGTGTGTAATAATAAATGAAATCCAAGAGAAAGCTTTACTATTAATACAAAATCCATGGTACTACTAATAAAACAAAATCCAAGAGAGAGCTGTAATACTTAATACAAAATCCAAGAGAAGGCAAGTAGTCACAGGTGTGTGTGTTGAGTATTAGGCCGAAGTCCTAGCTACTAACTTCATTGAACCATTTTTTTAAATTGCTCTAGAGTGAACTTATCTCTGCTTTATAGTATATAAGAGAGACAAGCCACGTGACTGAGGCCAATTCAGTGCATGGTTTTCTATCTACCCATACTCAGTCTATATAGTACTTGATTACCCCTTTCCACCCCCATATCCCACCTAAACAGAAAGCCAATTGACACTTGCTATTCTCATCAAACCAAGCAGTGTATGCAGATGTTCAGGTGGATTGCATGGCTGAACATGGGCAATTTTTGTGATACCAACCAAACACAGTTTGATCTTAGCTCTGCATCTTAGTTTTATACATTCAACTTACCTGTCAGATATATACATAGCTATTACTCCGTCGTCCGACAGAAATTCGAATTTCGCGGCACACGCGGCAGGTAGGTCAGGTGATCTACCCCCCCGCCGCTGGGTGGCGGGAATAGGAACCATACCCGTTTTCTAATTCATATTTTTTCTGTCGCTTGGAATGTAAACAACGTTTGCAGTTCCTCCTGATGGATTTTCGTGTTTCATCGCCATCGATCGTCTGGGCTAACTTTTACAGGGAAGTAATGGATCTTTGGTTCGGCATACGCTTTTGTTAACTTTTAGAATTTTTTGATAAAATTAACTTCGAAAATTTAGAAGATTAGTGACGTGTAACTACCGAAGTTTGTTTTCGGTAGACACTCGTCCACTTTCACGAAAAGTGAATTACGTATACTTTCATGAAAGGGAATTACTTATATTTATTCATTAATACAAATAAGTGTTAGAGTTTGATTATCTTTCTTCCTAGTTGGGGAAGTCAGAAAAGTAACTATCCTTTAGAAGCTTTATTAGCTCTTGTGTTAACGAGCAATTATAGTAGTAACAGTACTAGTAGTTGTTGCATCCTCATCACCTTCTTACTCCGCAGAATCTACAATATCATATTTGCAAATTGTAGACTTTGGATATAGTTCGAATGCGAACTCTTAGAACGTAAGAAGTGAATATAGTGTTCCCCCATTACAATGGAGGGTGCGTCTGATCGGCTCTGTCTCGCTCTCAGGTCTAGACCTCTTCCAAGCTCACAAGCCCAGAGGAGAAGGAATGTCGAAAACCAGTAAGGAGGTTTCAGAGAATCCCCACCGGTCAGGCGTCCCTCGGCAGGTTCTGTAGAGCGTCCCAGACTGCCAGGGATAGCCATGGGAAACGGCATCCTAAAACAGTGTTTCTCCCTTTTTATGCCTACGGTTCCTCGATGGATAGAAGAACTTCAAATGAATGAAATTGGCGAAGATCCTCGTATAATGCCTTCTGGTAGAATTATTCAAAATTAGAATGACATTAATCGATCCACCTTTCGGAATCAGGCGACGATTTAGCGCCTTCTAATATAGTAGATCATTCGATAACATTTGTGATAAAGTCATTGTTCGAACATTTTTTTTCGCAACTAGACGAGAGCGCTATCCAATGGGGGTATGAAATTGTTATTTCAACATAAGATTCCCCATTGGTGCATTTTTAGATATAAATCTATTATGATGAGAACGATTTAGATTGTTTGTCAATCGAATGAATTATATGGATCTCGTTGAGTGATAAAGCATATATGTATGACTTTTAAGCTTCTAGCTCCTACCATGCTTAGGACAAATCGCCTTAGGACTACGGTATGGCAAGGCATAGACACATACCGAAATTTATGCTATAATGGTCAAGTGAAATCCTTACAAAATTTCCTAAATTAATACGGTTTACCTTAATGTAATAGTATTATAGAGGATTCTATTAAGCTAGAGTATGAGTTATATGATGCTATCGTGTCTTCGAGAAGAGATCGGAGAAGCATATCTTTATGCGTGGATTGAGAGTAGGATAGAACATTTTTCTTCGTGTTAGAAGAGGTTTCCATGAATTACCAGTACTCTTCTAGGACTTTCCTAGGAAGGAATAGGTTTAAAAGAATTGTTTAGACGACACCTATTTAGTTTCTAGACTTGTCGAAGTCTCGTTAGCTTAATTATGCTTATATAAAAACTTCCTGAAGTTCGATAATAATTTATAAGATTCCTTTATTTAATGGAGTAACTGGCAACTATGGAAAGGGAAGGCCAGACTGCTTTCGCTTTGAAGACCAACCAACGCAGTCGCAGTACCATCTTGTTCTCAGTCGTGAGAGGTCGTTTACAGCTCTCTCTCCTGCGGAATGGGATAACTATAACCGTATCTCTTCCCTACAATCGTGGTCTTAGCCTCGGATTGAGGGAATACTGAAGCTATCATAAATAATATAGTGTCTGCCTTTTGTTAGGAATCTTTCAATAAGAAGGATATTACAACCTTTCAATGCTGTTTTAACCGTAGGTAACATGATTAAAGGATTCTAATGCAGCAGAACATGATGTTATTTAATGCACTCATACTTACGAAAGCATGGCTTATTAGAATACATACTTAGTGAGAAAGAGAGATGTAATAGAGATTCACTTCAAGACTAACGGTAAATGGTTTAAGTCTTTCGAAAAAGGACACAACCGTATTTAGAATCGGATATTGCGCAGAAGTTGTATGAGTCGGATGGGAAACATTCTTTTAGTGGGAAATGGTTTCCCTGAATGGATTATACTACGTATATAAAAGTTTATTCATAATAAGAACGGAATTAACATATGAAAGGATGGTCGGGGGGTACCATAAAGACACAGATGTTATGGCACATAACATAAAGATAATTAGTAGGAGGCGCCAGCCTGGCGCAGATGCGCCACCCTGGCACGGGTTGCGCCGGCCTGGCGCAGGTTGCGGCCCAACCCAGGCGCAAGTTGCGCCCACCCTTGGCGCAAATTGCGCCAGATTGGGTGCAATAGGCCTAGAGCACCCATCCAAAATATTTCTCGTTTGAGCGAGTTATTAAATAAAAGCAATGCAAGAATTTGCGAGGTTCGAGTCCGTGAGAACCAATCGACGACGATAATAACTGTTAAAGTATGTCTAACATTTATTGCAAAAGAGTTGTGAGAACCTGCGAGAAGGTCTTCTTCATAGATCTCTTAGCAAGAAGACGAAGAACAGTCTTCCTGTAGACTGCTTCCTTTTCCTCAAACCATGCCATAAGGAATCATAAGCGCCAGCCAGACGCCTGGCTCTAACTAGAAAATAATTAGTTAATAGATATACCTTAGAGCAAATTATGCCTTTCCCCTTACAATAGAGCTGGGAAGGTTACTCAGTCCCCTCGGCACTGGTAGTGGGTTCCTTCTCGCTCAGGAAAAAAGGGGGGGATACGGAAGAATTAACCGAGGAAAGAATAATTCCCCTTCCGATATACTCGTATTAGAGGAAAATTGAGAAGAAACATCCAACTATGGAAGTACTGTAGAATTATAGGATTCTTACAGCACCTCTTCTTATTTTGATATCGAGATTTCCTGACCAAGGTTGCGAGTAATAGGCCATAAAGGCTCCAGCCAGGCTTTAACCAGGCGATAGGCGCCAACCAGGCGCGAGCGCCAGGCTTTAACCAGGCGATAGGCGCCAACCAGGCGCGAGGCGTCAGCCAGGCGCGAGCGCCAGGCTTTAACCAGGCGATAGGCGCCAACCAGGCGCGAGCGCCAGCCAGGCGCAAGACATCAGGATCTCCAATTTCTCAGTATTTGGAGATAGACTTTCCAAGAGTTTCCTCTTTGAGAACTGACACAAGATCAGTTTTTTCCTGACAGGGACACAAGTTGTCGCACAGGCGGCCGTGGCCCTTGTCAGGATTAACTGAAAATTGTGGAAGTCTCTTAACAAGAACAGACTTCTCATGTCAGGTAATATAGTGGTCGCTGAGCGACTTCTTTCCTGGCAAGAGGAGTTGTTTTGGGAGAAACTCTTTTTGCCAGATCAACCCTCTACTGACAATTATTCTAGATATCGCACAGGCGAACGTAGTACGTGTCAGGATAAGTGGGTTCTTCTGCTTTATAGACCTTTACATGGTGAAGAGAACTGATATCTTTAGAGGTATCTTGCTTTCCTCAACCTTATGAGACAAGTGATAGAAAATATATCGGACTCATAAGTTTAATCTGGGTGGCAGGTTTTTTAGAAAGACCTTGGCAACCCCTTTTTTATTGCACGTTTCGGCTAGTCCCTTGAACCATGCAGCTCCTCTTTCTCCTCTTTCATTGTTATTAACAGGATGGTATATTATCCTACTCCTATGTAAACATAACAAGGGAGACCTTGTAATGTTTTGGTACTGGAAAAGACTCGTAGGAGCTCAGTAGGGTGAGAGGCTCTTTCAAGTATCTGAACCGTACATTACGGCCTGATGTCCTAGGATAGGAATCTTGAATGATTCTCCTCGATCCTGGATCAGTTAGTAGGAGAATAGGATAATAATAATTTGTTTTCATACAATCAACTTACCTGTCAGATATATACATAGCTAAGACTCCGTCGTCCCCGACAGAAATTCAAATTTCGCGCCACTCGCTACAGGTAGGTCAGGTGATCTACCGGCCTGCCCTGGGCGGCAGGACTAGGAACCATCCCCGTTTTCTATCATATTTTCTCTGTCGCCGGTGGTATCAACATTGGTGCTATTACCTCCTGACTTAGATTCTTATTTCATCCTTTGATCATCGTTTCTCGCTTTTTGGTGACGTATCTGGATCGTTGTTTTTTGGCATTCGCTACTGTGGACTGTTTTGGAATTGCTTTTTGGATTTTTTCTCAGTATGTATGATTCAAATTGTAGAGTGAGAATGTGTGTGAATGTAGGCTGCAGGGTGAGGATGCCGAAAGCTTCGGTTGATCCTCACACTGTATGCCGTAAATGTAGGGGGTTTCAGTGTTCTGCTAATAATACTTGTAATGAATGCGAGGGATTAAATGCAGAAGAGTGGAAGACTTTAACTTCTTATTTGAAGAAGTTAGAGAGGGGGATAGGGTTTAGACGTCTGAAAGGTGTGAGTTCAAGGACCTATTGAGCCTTTTACTGATAATTCTAATCCTACTGATTTAGATTCTCCCTATGTTTCTCATTTCAAAGTTGTACCTTTCCCCCCCGGAATCGGGCTCGGAAATCGCGATCGCCGCATCTGAAAGCTACAATTAGAGACATGAAGTCCAAAATGGCGGACTTACAAGGTAAGGCTAGTGAAAGTGAGCATTACAGTGAAGTGAGTTCTCCCAGTGTTGTGGAGGTGCGTTTGATCGTCCCTGCGACGCTCCCAGGCCTAGACCTCTTCCAAGCTCCCATGCCCAGAGGAGAAGGAAAGTCGAAAGCCTTAAGGAGGTCGTGGGGAATCCCCAACGGTCAGACGTCCCTTCAGCTAGCTCTGTTTCGTGGCAGGCTGCTCAAGGGCGCTCTAGAAAAAAGCGTCCTTCGTGAGTGTTTCTCATCCTCTCCCCTCTCCCTCACCTAAACGAGGGTGGAAGGAGTCGAATTTATCGAGACCTCTGAAGCGTCATATGAAAGAACCCGAAATTGATTCGAGCCCCAGAGCGTTTCTCAGATGACGCTCCCTCTTCTATTAAGAAGGCGAAGGTGGCGGTCAGCGGTCACCCGTCGAGTACGCAGAAGTACCCTTTCCTACTTCTCCCCGAGTGATGACGAAAGGCGTCATGCAGTTGACGTGGGAGAAGCTTCAAGGAGAATTATTATGGCAGTTCAAGAGCAACTGACCTCTCTAGTGGAGTTTTAGCGCCTCGTAGGAAGGACGTTGCGCTTCCAATCAAGAAGTCTCGTCCTCTCTCCCCTGCTAAACGAGAAGCATCATGCAGACGTGAAGCTTCCAAACATCTTACAGAAGCTTCGGGTTCGA
This sequence comes from Macrobrachium nipponense, assembly GCF_015104395.2. NCBI lineage: Eukaryota > Metazoa > Arthropoda > Malacostraca > Decapoda > Palaemonidae > Macrobrachium > Macrobrachium nipponense. The sequence continues at coordinate 58,402,701 of NC_087210.1, forward strand.
GAGCGAGAGCGGTTGCTTACGAAAGTTTCGTAACGCCAGAGAGACGTGAGACGTCTTTTAGACATGAAGCGTCTTTGAGAGCTGTTGGTAGACGTGAAGCTCCGACCAATATTTTGGCGCCAAGTACGACGCCTTTTGAGAGCGGAGCGTCTTCCAGGCGCGAGGCGTCATCCGGACGTCAGCAGCAAAGTAAGCAGGAGACGTCAGCCAGGACGCTTGGCGGACGAGAAGCGTCATCCAAGCGGGAAGCGTCTTCTTTTTATCGAGAGAAGCCTGAGCTTTTGGCGCCTTCCAAGGCTATTAAAGCGGGGAAGAGGAAAGAATATCATTCCCTTAGCCCCTCTCCTATTCCTATTAGGAGTTTGTCTCTCCAGAGGAGGAACGTACACGAAAGGGGAGCGGAGACTCATTTAGATCCCGAGTTGGAAGGAAACTTGGAGGATGAATATCAAGGAAGAGAAGGACTGTCGAACTATAAAGTTTTGACTGCCTTGCTTCTTGAGGAGTATGGAGACGAATTGACTCCTGCCGCTCCTCCTTCTCCGCGCTCTCTGTTTTCGAGTGCTAAGACGAAGAAGTCTCGTCTTTTCTCAAAAATCAATGAACCCACCATTTCTATGAAGAGGGCTCTACAATCATTAGACTCGTGGATGAAGTCTAAGAAAGACTTAGTAAGAACGGTCTTCTACATGCCTCCAGCGAGACTAGCTGGTAAAAGAGGCATTTGGTATCAGACGGGAGAGAATATGGGTATTGCTCTCCCGTCTACGTCAGAAGCAGACTTTTCGACCTTAGTTGACGCTTCACGTCGACAAGGTCTCAACTCGGCACGGATTACGTGGGGCATTTCTGAACTGGACCATCTCCTCAAGGGACTCTTCATGTATTGGAAGTTTTCAACTTCTTAGATTGGTCCTTGGGGTGATGTCCAAGAAAGCCCATGATTCGGAAGGAATCGAACCGGAAGCCCTTTTGTGCATATTGTCTTGTATAGACAAAGCGGTACAGGATGGCTCTTTTGAAATCTCCTCTTTGTTTGGAGCAGGTCTTCTAAAGAAGAGGGAGGTATATGGTCCTTTTAACCAAGGCAGTCTCACGCTCGAGGGCAGCGCTGCTGTATTCGCCTTGTCTGACTTTTTGTTCCCTTCTCAGTTGGTGAAGGACATTGCTCATTCATTAACTGAGAAGGCGACTCAGGATCTTCTGACGCAGTCAGCAAGGAAGAAGAAGCCTGCTTCTACATTCTGACAAAGAAAGGACCGAGTACATCGGTTCAGCCCTTTCGAGGTGGTCCGACCTCCAGACCTCCCGCAAGAAGGAAGGCTCCGGAGAAGAGAGGTAGGTCTGCCTTTCGTCCCTTTAAAAAGGGAAAATGAAGCTTCTCTCCTCCAAACACCTGTAGGTGCCAGGCTCCTGGGATTTGTGGAGGCCTGGACACTTATAAACGCAGACGCGTCATCGTTGGCTATAATAAGGAAGGGATATCGTATCCCTTTCCTGAACACTCCTCCCCTAACGTCAATACCAAGGGAACTAACAGCCAAGTACAAGGATCCTGTGCTGAGGGATACTCTTCGATCGATGGTGGAACAAATGTGGGACAAGAGAGCGATAGAACTAGTACTAGATCAAAATAAAAACTCCCCAGGGTTTTACAATCGCCTTTTTTATGGTTGCGAAAGCCTCGGGAGGCTGGAGACCAGTACTGGACGTCAGCTCTCTGAACAAATTTGTTCGGAAGGAGAAGTTCTCCATGGAGACTTCTGCTTCAGTCCTGGCGTCATTACGACAAGGAGATTGGATGGTGTCTCTAGATCTCCAGGACGCCTACTTTCACGTCCCGATCCACCCTTCATCGAAGAAGTACCTCCGTTTCATGACGGGGGGAAGGATCTTTCAGTTCAGAGCCTTATGTTTTCGGCCTGTCCCACAGCTCCTCAGGTCTTCACAAGCCTGATGAAGATGTGGCGAGGTTTCTTCACCTCAAAGGAGTAAATATCTCTCTGTATCTGGACGACTGGCTCATCAGGGCCAGATCAGAGAGACAGTGTTTGGAGGACCTGAAGTTAACTTTAGATCTGATCAAAGCGTTGGGATTGCTCGTGAACCTCGAGAAGTCGCAGCTGACCCCCAGACAGGACTTTAGTCTATCTGGGGATTCGGATGGATTCTCGGGGTTTTCGAGTATTTCCTTCGCAAGAGAGAATCGCAAAGGTTGGTTTTGCGGATAGTCTCTCTCTTCTTAAGGAAGGAACAGACGCGGCGAGGGAATGGTTAGAGCCTTCTAGGGACCCTTTCCTCGCTCGAACAGTTCTTCCCACTAGGAAGACTTCATTTACGTCCGCTTCAATTCTTCCTCAAGAAGTCTTGGAGTTGGAAAACTGGACAACTTTCGGACGTCTTTCCCATTCCAGTGGAGATAAGATCGCACCTGGAATGGTGGTTGCCCCCTCTGGAAGAGACAAAGGGATCTCTCTAAGTACACAGAACCCAGACTAGTGTTGTACTCCGACGCGTCGGAGAAAGGTTGGGGAGCAACATTAGGCTCGAAGGAGGTGTCAGGCACCTGGGAACCAGCGCAGGTGACTTGGCACATAAACTGCAAAGAGCTCTTCGCCGTGCATCTGGCTTTGAAGAGTCTAGAAACCTCTGGTGTTCGAAACAACAGTAGTGCAAGTAAACGTGGACAACACTACCGCACTTGCCTACATTCGATAACAGGGAGGGACTCACTCCTCGTTTCCTTTACGAAACGACAGATGAGACCTTTTTGCTTTGGACGTCTCACAGGAACATCTCCCTTCGACAGGTTCGTGCAGGGAGTAAAGAATGTGAGGGCGGACAGACTCAGCAGGAGGAACCAGGTCCTTCATACAGAGTGGACCCTACACGAGGAAGTGTGTCAGATCTCTGGTCGCTCTGTGGGGACACCTCATGTGGTATCTCTTCGCCACATTCATTTCCAAAAAGGCTGGCAGTCTTTTTCTGCTCGGTCGCGGAAGATCCAAGAGCTCTTATGGTAGAGCGCCTTCCTGCTAGATTGGTCTCGAGTAGACGTATATGCCTTTTCCTCCTTTCAAAATCCTGGGATTAGTAATGAAACAAAAAAGTTTTTTGGTGGCGTCAAAGGAGACGAGGATGACATTGATAGCCCCCTTTTGGCCGGCCCAAGATTGGTTTCTCGGAGGTGGTAGAGTGGATCGTAGACTTTCCAAGATCCCTACCAAGAAGGACGGATCTTCTCAGACAACAGCACTTCAAGAGGTACCATCAAAACCTCCCCGCTCTCGCTCTGACTGCCTTCGACTATCGAAAGACTCGTCAGAGCGAGAGGGTTTTCTCGCACGAAGTGGCAAGCGCGATCGCGAGAGCACGCAGAACCTCCACTACGAAAGTATATCAATCGAAGTGGGAGGTTTTAGAAGGTGGTGTAGATCTAAGAAGTTGTCCTCCTCCACTACCTCTATAGCGGAAATTGCTGATTTCCTTCTATTCCTGAGAGAGCAATCTCATCTAGCTGTATCCACAATAAAGGGATACAGAAGTATGCTCTCGGCTGTCTTCAGGAATAGAGGATTAGATCTGGCAGATAATAAAGATCTCCACGATCTCATAAGGTCATTTTGAGACTTCAAAGTCTAAGGAACTGGTCCCTCCGAACTGGAACCTAGACGTGGTCTCAAGTTTCTTTCATCTGAAAGATTCGAACCTCCTCATCTGGCTTCGTTTCGAGACATCACCAGAAAATGCCTATTCCTATTATCTTTAGCTACGGCAAAGAGAGTTAGTGAATTACATGCTCTGCAAGATAAAGTAGGTTTCAAGGGAGACTCAGCTATTTGCTCGTTTAAGACACTGTTTTTAGCTAAGAATGAGAATCCCTCGAATCCCTGGCCTAAGTCATTGAAGTTCAAAGGACCATATCGAGTCGCGTAGGAAGGTGAAGCAGAAAGATCTCTATGCCCTGTAAGAGCTCTAAAGTTTTACATTCAGAGAAAGCATCAGCATGGGAGGCTCTAGACAAGGTCTTTGGTGCGCCGGTTAAAAGACCCCACAAGACTGATGTCCAAGAATGCGCTGGCATTCTTTGTGAGGAACGTCATTACAGACGCGCATAAGGTCTGTTCTGACGAACAGTTACGACTGTTGAGAGTTAAAGCTCATGAAGTGAGAGCAGTAGCGACGTGTCTCTCGTTTCATAAGAATATGTCGCTTAAAAACATCATAGATACGACATTTTGGAGATGCAACCTCAGTATTTGCATCTCATTACTTGAAAGACGTTCGTGTGACATATGAGAAGTGTTTTCTCTAGGTTCTTTCGTATCGGCGGATACGATTCTGGGTACGGGAGCCGACACCAAGCCTTAAAAGTATATACTTTTCTTCTTTTTGGATATGGTCTGGAGTCTCTTCGAACAATGGAGGACTTGGTTTAGCACGGGCGCGGCCGTCTATGTTGTTCAGTAAGGGAATCTTGTCATATCTAATTAGATGAGTATAATTTTTTTTTTTTTTTTTTAGAAATTATGTATGTGTGCGTAGTGGTTTTGAGTTACGGTTGTTGTGACGAGTTCGGGGATAACTCGGAACAATCCTTAGTTCTAACATATGGTTAGGATCAGGTGGTCGGGATTGGTGTGTGCTCCTTCATAAGGTGTATTGTCATATAAGTGGATCAGCACCCATTGACAAAGTCCTTTCAGCTCTGCCGAGTAAGCGGATAAGACCCCATCGGCAGACCCACAAGAACTCTTGGCCATAGATCATATATCTCGCTAAAGTTTCTTGAGGTGATGCAGACTACTGGGCAAACACCCACGAAGTCTACCACCTATCAGGTAGGAACCAAGGTTTTATTTATACCTACAACATATGTTGTTTACCTGTCTATTCCATATAGTAGCTGTCTCTTACCCTCCACCGAAAGGTGCCAATCAGCTATGTATATATCTGACAGGTAAGTTGATTGTATGAAAATGATATTATTATGTTTACAATAAAGTTTCATACATACTTACCTGGCAGATATATACAATTAAAGGCCCACCCAGCCTCCCCGCAGGAGACAGGTGGAAGAGAGAAAATATGATAGAAAACGGGGATGGTTCCTAGTCCTGCCGCCCAGGGCAGGCCGGTAGATCACCTGACCTACCTGTAGCGAGTGGCGCGAAATTTGAATTTCTGTCGGGGACGACGGAGTCTTAGCTATGTATATATCTGCCAGGTAAGTATGTATGAAACTTTATTGTAACATAACAATATCATTTTGCAGAATAACGATGATAGAATTTTTCCATTCTCTCGTTGCCCAGGCACGAGGACAGGAAGAAAGAATATAAGAGAGAGGTAGCAATATACGCCATCTTTATGTTATAGAAAGGGGAATAAAATTTAGTCTTTTTCCCCTAAAAGATAAACTCTTTACAGAATGTAAGACACAGGGCGTCAAAGAAAGAGAGGATATATGTTATGCCTCATTTTAGACTTAGAGAGGTTGGATTCTCAGAGGTCACGTTCTTCTCACAGCAGGTTTTGGAAGTCTTTTCCAAGACAGTCTGAATATTCTTTCAGCATCTATTTTAAATGGACCTTAACAACCTCTCCACTCTGAGTCTGTCTGCGTGCAGACTGACCAGAAGTGGACATGAATGAGAGGATGTTTCAAGGTAAATGACAGTAGTCATGGATAAGATATATAATTACTGCAGATCGTGCTTGAGGGAATGAGGAAACTGTCCTCTTCCGATACCTCTGTGAACCACATAGCGGTTTTTTTTTTCTTCCCTTTCAGAGGGAAGAATTACCTTTGTATATATCTGCTATCAAAGAACGCAGTAAAAGGCTATACTCTGTCTCTATAAAGGGAATTGGAGATAGCAGAGCATTAAGATCTTCGGGATCTTACACAATACCTCTATACGACAAGACTTGGAGATCTTATAGTTACAATGGGATCCTATTTGGGCCTCAGATTCCGTGTTCTGACAAGATGGAACTGCTCCTCATCAATGTTTCTCTTGGTACTAATCGACCAAAAGGACGAGTGAGATTTTGGGCTTGGAATCTGGAATCAAATTCTAGAAAGACTCGGCAATGGGTTCCTGCCAGCATGGTATGTTTGGCAAAAGAACTATAACCTTTTATTCCTGGATCAACGCTTTCAGATAAAGGATTCGTTGTCCAGGCAATGTATTTACGTTGTTATCTACAAAAGAAGATAAGGTTTAAACGTTTGCTGACAGAATCTTTGGAATACGATGAGGGCTCAAAACTACTTCCCAGAACGTTCGAAGAGATATATTTAAAAGAGCTAGAAATCGGGAGTCCTCCCAATTTCAGCTCAGAGTCTCCTTAAACTTCCAGGCTCTTTCCCTGCCTTCGTGCAAGGATAGGGAAGATTTTGCAACGAGAGAACTCGTCAACATGTAGGAAGAGTGCTCGTTAGCAACTGAAGTATCAAGTATGATCCTCCTCGGAGGAAGACTGGTCTCTCGGACTATTAGATTTCCTATCGTCTACTGGATGTAGCCGACTAAAATTACCTCCCCTTGTTGCAGAGGCCATAAGCTCAAAGTGAAAGAATTTCTTCCTCCCTTTTCCTTTCTCCTGATAAACGATTGTGGATGTTCAGACTTTCGGACAATGTAGCGCCAATCAGCGCCAAATGCCAAACAGGCGTAAAGACGCCAGAGCAAGGCAGTCCAAATAAACACTGTCATTGTCTGATGAGGAGAAGGAGTAGGCCTCCAATCTGGCGCAGATGCGCTAGAGGCGAATAAATCAGGCAAATAAAGTGTCCGAGGTGGACATCGCCAGTTTTCATCGAGACTTAACAAGCTCGAATCTCCTGCAAAGTGGGGAGAAGTCAGCCAGGCGCGAGGCGCCAGGCAAGCGAAGCACCAGCCAGACGAGGGCGCCAGCCAGGCGCGAGAAACGCCAGGCAGCGAAGACGCCAGGCAGGCGTGAGGCGCCAGGCTGGCGCGAGGGCCAGCCAGGCGCCAAAGACGCCAGGCAGGCGCAGGCGGCCCAGCCCAGGCATCGAGAGGCGCCAGGCGCAAGACGCCAGGGCAGACGCGAGGCGCCAGGCAGGCGCGAGGCGCCAGACAGGCGCGAGGCGCCAGCCAGGGGCGAGGTGCCAGCCAGGGGCGAGGCGCCAGCCAGGCGCAATCCAGGCTCTGGGCTTCATCCAGAAGAGATCTGTTGCAAAGAAAGCCCTGGTCTTCTTTGGAAGAGTGGAATAATTTCTAAAGCACTTCTTGAGTAACTTGATGTTTCCTTCAAACGCTAATGAATTAAAAGCGCTTGAAGTGCGAGCTTTTAACAATTCTTGTTCTTTCCATAACAATATGTCGTGAGAGTCATATTAGCTGTAATAACGGGAGATGCAACTCTGTGTTGACTTCTCTTTGCACGAAGGAGATCAAGTGGGCCTATGAGAGATCCTTCTCTCTTTGTTATACATGTCCACGGATGCGTTGCTGGGATAGGGAGCCGACACTGATCCTTAACTAGTGAATTAAAATTTTTTTTATTTTAACATAAGTGTATTATTTTGTGGGGTTATTTGAAATGAGTTTGGGGATAGCTCTTTTCAAAATTAAGCACAAACCCTCGTGTTAGGATCAGGTGATCGGGATCGGTGTTGTGCTCCTTAAATTATGCCAATAGGCATTGGTGTATTGTCATGTAAGTGGATAAGACCCCATTGACAAATGACCACTAGATTCTGTCAAGTAAGTGGATAAGACCCCATTGACAGATCTACAAGAACTCTTAGCCATAGGTCACATCTTCGCTGAGGCTCTTGAGACGAAGCAGACTACTAGCAATAGCTAGGAAGTCGACCCTTCGTCTAAACACATAGGAACCAAGGTTTTATTTATTTATTACCTACAACGTATGTTGTTTACCTGTCTATTCAGTAATAGCTGTCTTTTACCCTCCACCAATGGTGTGAATCAGCTATGTATATATCTGACAGGTAAGTTGAATGTATAAAAATGATATTGTTATGATACAATAAAGTTTTATACATACTTACCTGGCAGATATATACAATTAAATGGCCCACCCAGCCTCCCCTCAGGAGACAGCTGGAAGAAAAAATATGAATTAGAAAACGGGTATGGTTCCTATTCCCGCCACCCAGGCAGGCGGGGGCGGGGGGGTAGATCACCTGACCTACCTGCCGCGTGTGCCGCGAAATTCGAATTTCTGTCGGACGACGGAGTAATAGCTATGTATATATCTGCCAGGTAAGTATGTATAAAACTTTATTGTATCATAACAATATCATTTTTCATTTATACAATTTTATTTGCCCTTAGTATACCATTTAGTTCAGCATAGAAAAAGTATCTGATGACACTGAGCAAGATGTGATCGTAGGTGTAGTTGTTCCTCTTGCTCATGTTCTCTGTAAGCTGACTGTCCTGATGAATATATCCCCATGTATCTGCTGCAGTGAGAGTAAAAGTGATGATGTGCAAATGTCCTGGGATTGGCTTATTTGTGGTAGGTTTATCCACCTGTGACATTGAGCCTCACATCTTCTGGCACCATTGTAAGGAGTGTGAAGAAAGGTTGCTTAGCTCTGAGTTCACCCTTAAACAGATTTAAAGCAAGAAGGTGTCTATGTTAATCAACTTTCCTTTACCCCAAGACTCCTTCAGCAGTCAATAGTTAACTCCATTCACAGCATCTGTCTATCCTCTTTCCTCTTGCTGTTCTCTCCACTAAAGGCTTGATGTCTTTCCTTGCTTTCTTCAGGCAATGAACTCGGTATGCTGTTAGTAAGGGCTTTGTATGCTGATTGAGTAGCCCATCAGCATTACTACATGATACTTGTGAAAGATTTTTTTGAAGCTCCTGTGTTGTCCCCTAAGATATGTAAGGTTCTCTGGCAGTCCATTCCTTTGCTGCTTTTTGAATGAAGCTAGGTAGGCTGATGCTGTTCTGCTACAGGTGCACCTAAGTTTTCCCAAAAACTTGTCTTGACCACTTCCTTGGGATTAGATGAAGATCAAGTGAGAGAAGTAGGAGATAGGCTGAGAAGTGCCATTGTACAGTTCCCTCTTCCTTTTCCTTCCCCGAGCTCATTATCAATCCTTTTTGTGTACCTGTTCATCCTCATATGACTACTTGATCTCTGGATCAACAAAGCGGTAAAAGGGCTTGAAAGTCTTCTACCCATGAAATTTATAATGTGGTTACTGTGTCTAGTACTGGTCCCCATCACTTGTAATGGTTGCCAGTCAGTATGGTACCTGCAGCTGGTGATTAATTATTTTGCATAATAGGTATGATCTCCATCATCATTGTAGCCTCCCAAAGAGAGAATAGTTCATAATATCAGCAGGCCCTATGGGCACTCATAGAATTTGAAGATAGACCTACTATTTGATTGAGAGCTGTGAGAGATTGGAAGTTTATGGAAGATGGTGCTAAGGAAAGATATGAGTGGTGGAATTTCACAAGGCTATTTGTGTTGCGCATGTGTAAGTAAATGTGGCAAGTAGAAAAAAGTATGGACAACTTTTGTTGTTGCTTGTATACTGATTGTGTCTTCAACTGTATCATAATAGTTCCTTCTTTTCAGTTGTGTAAAAAAGCTATTACCAGTATTAATGGAATATCATAATGGCACCTTTTTTTCAGGTGTGTAAAAAAGCTTTTGCCAATATCCATGGAATATCGGATAAGAAAATCCGGACGCTTTGCATAAAGCATGAACAGAATATACTGTTTCCTAAAGACAATAGAGGCCGCCATCAGAATCGTCCCAAAAAGGTAAGGTATAGTTCAAGTACTGTGTAAATATTTCTTAATATGTGTTAGTGTTTTATATCCAATTTCCTTGAACATTTTATATATTTGTTCTATATTGAATTAAAGCCTCGCATGACCAGACGAGTTCAACCAAGGTCTTGTCAAACATCAAATATATGTAGGAATAAAGCTAAACACAGATAGGTAAGAACATGAAAAATGAAGCTACCTCATATTTTGATGAATGCTGGTTGTAGTTTGAATAATGTATGAACTTTGTTTGCTACTGGGTATGATACAGGAAATAAAACTAATTGTTGCATTTTCACAGGTAACACCAGAGTTGATAACATTAATTAAGCATCATATTTTGAAGATGTTGTCAGGTCCAAATGGTAGTGATTTTATCAAGACTGATAAAAATCAAGGACCAGATGTTAACATATCAAAGCTTCATAAAAGTTTCCTCCAGCAGTATGAGCCAGAGGCTATTGATCAAGAAAGTGGTAAGTAGAAACTGATATTCCTTTGTGTGATCATACACATGAGGTTGTTATGTACATATTTGCATGTACAGACTTGTCATTTTACTAATACTTTGGTTTCTGTTGCCAGGCATTTCAGTTGTAGTGAAATGAAGGCTTTGATGTATGGAACAAAACTTCAAATTCACTGGAGGAATGCTATTACAAATATAATCATTACTTCAGTGTGTCTTGCAAATGAATGTAATTTAGTACTGTTGATATTTAATATTAAATGAAGATAAAAATGCTGTATTACAAATATCACAAAGAAGACATTCTTTCAGGATGTTGCTTTTTGTTGGTTTGGTTTTATGTCTGGAATATGATACCAGAACAGTGAAGTGGTTCTGATATGCTTTGTGAAATGAAGAATAGAAAAGCACATTAATCCATAATTACAGTGATTTAATTTTCAGTAATGTTGTTACATATGTTATTTTTCAGATAAAGTGATAAAAGACTATGATGCAAAAGTCAAGTCGTGGTTATATTTCAAAGTATTCCATGAGGAATTCAAGTCAATGGATTTCAACACAGTGAAAAGAAAATTATCAGATCTTCGGAAAAGTTTGGAGGCATCAGGTGCTCTTCAGGTTACTAAAAAGAAAGCCACCAAGCAATCCCGGCCCCGACCTCGCGTCCAAGAAAATTCAGCAGGTAGAACCACAACACCAAATGAAGCCTCAGCATCTTCTGTGGGTGTGGCAGTTTCGACAGGTCATGCAGCTCAAATGGGTGGTGGTTATATGGGAGGCCAACAGCCTCATCCACATCCTCTTCCAGCAAACCTACAATTAAGTGTCCTTGGTCTGCAGCACTTGGGTAACAATGCTCATACAGGAGCAGCTTTCAATCCAGCTGCCGGACAGCAACCTCAGCAACAGCCACTTAATCTCCAGACAGGTGGTGGTGGAACAGGCCAAGGTGGGGGTGGGAGTGAGCAGCCGCAACCAATTCCTCTAAATCTTCACTCTGTTGGAGGACATATGCCTTCCTATTACCTATCCCTTGGTCACATGTCTAATTTAATTTCCCTTCCAGTCTCTCCGGGTGGGGGAGTTCAGACTGCAAACACACAGGGAGGCAATTTCCCAGCACAGCATAACATGCAGCAATTTCAGCCTGGTACCATTATACCAGCTCATGCTGTAGCTCAAAGTGGACCTGCACCCTCAGGTCAGCCTCACGTTTTACAAGGTGGTGTAGGGGTAACTTATACTGGTCCTCAGCATAATCATACAATGTATTAACTGTTGATTCACATTAGAAATGTGCATGTGTATATTGTTACAAAAACAGTATATTCCTTGGATGTTGTTATTTTTATGTAAATTTGAAGTTTTTCAGATGCAAGAATTTTATGTTTCGTATCAACAGTGATGTTTTAATATACTGTATTTGAGTTGTATATGCTGTGGTATATAAACGAAGTTTTACATAATATATTCTTTCATTATAGAGTTCTAACAGCCTTGCATGTATGAATTGTCTATTTTCTTGACAATTGCTATGTAAATATAGTATAAATTGATGCCCTGACAGTATTGCCTATACATAAATTAGGTAAAAACTGGTAGAAGTAAAGGGTAATATTTATCCTAAAGAATCTTTCTCTAATTTGGGCTATATTGATCAAAATTTAAAAATCTAGTATTCAAGAATACATTTATATCACTTTTCCTTGATTGTATGTCTTCATTGGATTGCCCTTACATGTGTGATTTGGGGTTACTCTCCATCACCGCTGTGTTGGTGGGTCTCTGGTTTTAGTTGAGAAGTTTTATATTTCAGTCACTGGTTTTTGTGTACATTAGGGATACAAGATCAACATAGTTTTCTGGGTGAGCATATGTGTTCATTTTGACGGTAATTATTCTTTTGCAAATCTGTGGACTTTACATAAGTGAAAATTTTGTATCTTGGGGGAAAAACAATTCTGTGTACAATTTCACCTCAACTAAACGGACTTCATATTACTGGATTTTGTTACTTATGGGGTACTATATCTGAATATGGAAAGATAAAATTCCTATTTCTTACTTAATGAAATAATCTGGTAATCATATTGGATGTATCAGATGCTAAAATAACACAACCAATGCTTCCCTGTGTAAACGTGAGAGCATGAGTTCAATGTTTTCAGGGTAACTGATCCATCTTGTATTTGCCTGCCTTATAAAGAAATTGCTGTTCTTATCAATAATAGCGTCTGTGAAATCTCTAATATATCAAGACTGGCATACAGGTTGGCCTTCAGTACAATAGCAAACAAGCTGAAAATATAAAATCTGAAGTGCACCCATGGGTTTCATTGTCGCAAAAAGCGAGATCTAAAGAAGTAATCATAACAAGGCTCCATATAGGTCATACTACATTTTCTCATGATCTCATTCTCACCCAAGGAATTGTAATAGATGCCAGGTTCCTATGACTGTCTAGAACTTGCACGTTGAATGCCAAAATTGGAACCAACTGAGACGCATTTATTTACGAAATCCAACAATGTCAGCAATTCTCACTGAAGGCAAAGATTTCATACTTGAAATTATCATGTTCCTAAGCAAAGTCTTGAGTTTTTTTTTCTCAGGTTAATTCCTGGGAACCAGCCGGAGAAGAGCCTGGTTAAACTAATCCTTCACCCTATCCTATGTCTTCTTATGCAAATACGTACTACACTAAAACCCACATAACTTGTACTTTTTTCTGTGGTAATCCTTGGTTACGTTTTTGTTGTGCTACTTTTCTCTTTTGTATAATAATTGATATATTCTTATACAGTGTATAAGATAAATTATTTTACTCCCAGGCCTTATATAAACAGTTAATTTTCAAGGAAGTGCATTTGGGCAGATTAATTGAGTATGCATCCATACAAATTTTAATTTTTTATTGAAGAATGAATTTTTAGCTTATAAAACTGCAGTTCTCAGTTAACAAAGAATGATACACTCATGCTATAAAGTATAATTCGTAACATAACATATTAAGTTATAACCAGACCACTGATTTAATTTAGTATTTAGTTTTCAAAAATCTGGCCTGAATGATTTGTTCTTTATTAATACTACTAGTATATTCATTGTAGGGAATAGATTCGTAAATACACGCAATGCATCTACAAGAAGAAAGCAAAAGTGAAAATGTAAAAATGGTGTGATGTCCTTTTAATCCTATAATCCCTGACTGACTTTGACATAAGCATATTGTCCATTTCAATGTTCAGTAGATACTGAATGTAATAAAATGCCAGTTAATTATGTACAGAAATATATATTGAAGATTAAAATTTAAAGTTTTACACTAATTCAGTGAGTTGTCAACACAAATACTTTTTGTTCCGACACGGCATACAAACCTTCGGTCCTTTTACAATAGGAAGGTACTAGCGGCAGCTGGATAGGTCGTAAGCTTTCGAACAAGGGGTTCGGTAGTTAACTGCTTGTCCGACAGGCGCGCGCGCGCGACTGGGAGGTAAACAAATCACTTTTGCTTTCGGCCTCACAGCGAGTGGACGTGTGTGTTCGACGCTCTCTGCCCGTTCTCTCGTTTCGTTTGCTTTCCTGAGTATATGGTTGTGTTTGTGTATGAAAGAATCATTGTAAGTACAATCATTTCTCTCTTTCTAATTAATTGTGATCTATTGGTCAATGATGGAATCTCCTCGCCTCGCTACCCCACGGAGACTATGCCCGGGTACCGAAGGGCGTAAATGCGGAAAGTTCCGCTCATTACCGGAGATTGACCCTCATATTTTGTGCGCTCGTGTCGGTGGGGGCGCGAATGCACCCGAGCCGAGCCATGTGAAGTTTGTAATAATTGGTCGGGAGCGCAGTGGACTTTGTATGAGGGCAGGAAGAAGCGAAGGCCTGCAAAGGAGTCGTCGGAAAGCTCTGTCCCGCGACTCCTTTGGTTACGGACACTTCGTCTTCTTTCCTGCCACCCGCTCAGCTTCCACGTTTGGCGCCTTCCCCTTCGGGGGGGGTTTCTAGGTCCTTCTCCTCACCTGACTTGTCGAGTGTGGAGGAGGGCGCTAGATACCCTGACTTCGAGTTGTACTCTGGGTCCTCTATCCGTTCGTTCGTTGGCGCAGCGAGCGGGTAGAGGATCCTCCTAATCACCGACTTTTTTGCTTCCTCAGGTGCCCCCGGTTGCCGCGAAGGACGACCTCGGACAGGTGTGGGCATCGTTGGGGCTGCAGGGCTGCCGAGTGTCCAGGGGCTGCTCTACCATCTCGCTGGCTCCGTGGCGGTCACCCATGCGACGGTTACGACCACCACCACGACCCTTACAACACCTGGCTACGCTTCACCTCCTCAACCTGGTGTACACCCCACACGCGGTCTCTGTAACAACCTACTACATCGGTGCAGGGGCCAGTCGCCGTACCTCGGGGGAGTGTGATGTCCGGCCAACCTGTGGGTTTGCCGTGCTGCCGCGACCGGACTTCGTGTGCCCGAAGAGCTCGCCCCTGGACCTCCCACCAGTACCAAGGATGGCTGTGCCGCTGGTCCGTCCATCTGGACCGCCTGCACAGCCTGCCGTACCTGCCCAGCCGCCGTTCACGGACGTGACGTTGACCACTGCTGCCGTTCCTGTACCTGCTCCTGCCGTCTCTACTGCCGTTCCTGTGATGCCTGCACCTGTGACGTTGTTCCTGTTCCTGGCGCCGCTGCTCCCGATGCTGATCTGTTCGGACAGGTGCGTCGGGCCCTGTTGCTTCGGCAACAGCAGCCCCGGCTCCGCTCTGGATGAAAGATCTGACGTCGGGGGGGGGGGTCCTGAGGAGGTTGACGAAGAGAAGAAGAAGAGGAGGAAGGTGTCGTCGTCGTCTTCATCGTCTTCTTCGTCGTCGTCGTCGTCTGCCGCCTCTTCCCCTTCTTCTTCTAAGGCTCCCCCGCCGAAGAAGAAGAAGGTCGCCTCCCCCCCCCCTAAGAAGTCTCCTTCGGGAACTTCTAAGGGCCCGTCTCGCTCTGGTGAGACGGGGGGTTCTTCCGCTGGTCACCCTGCTCCTTCGGGGGCAGGACCCGTTCTCTTCTTCCGCAAGGAAGAAGACTACGGGACCAGAGGAGTGCCGGCTAACACCGGACTTCCTCACCTGCTGTTAGTGGTTCGGCCACGGCAGCAGGGTCCGTCTCGGCCTCTCGTTCGCGAGAGGTACCGAGTGTACGGTCGCCTAACAGCGGCCGTGCAGCCAAGAACCAGACCTCTGAGTCCGCTCAGCGTCAGGTTCACGGCACGGAGCGGAAGACTGGTGGACAGCCGCTCACGCGACTCTCACCAGACCAGCTCTCGCTCTCGCGGCGAGCAGCTGGCTACCCGGTCGGACGTGACGGTCCATGACCGGCCACGGGCTGAGGCTGGGAAGAGGTCCCCCCGTTCGCCGGCAACCAGCCACGGCTGGTACCAGCGAACTGACGCACCGTGAGGATACGCCACCGGTCTCACCGTAACAGTGGAGCTCGCCGGTCGCCTGACCGTCACTCTCACAGAGAGATCGGGTACGGCGACCAGCACCAGCTCCTCTGACACACGAGACGGCCGCTGTTCTCGGTCCAGCCGTTCTCCACAGCGAGACGGCTCGACTAGGTCTGCAGCTCGATCGCCACCGCGGGTTGGCGATCGCTGCAGTCTTCCAAGCCCACTGGTTCTGCCAGCGAGCGAGGAGGGAGCGTCAGGTCTGCCTCTCCCATACCTTCAACCTCCTCGGGTTACACCGGGATGGGGCGAGGTATTGAGGAGTGATCGTGAGGGGTGCGCCCCTCAGGATCCCACCACGTCGTCGTTACGTACCAGGCACGGTTCTCGGACCAGCCAGGTCATACGCACAAGTGGTTGGAGGAGACCGAGAGGGGTCTGTCGCTGTTCCTCCCCTTGAGGGAGGTCTCGGGAGATGCTCCTGTTTGAGGGACTGGATGGTCCGACTCCGCAGGACGCAGTCACTCCAATGAGATCCAGAGGAACTTTGCCGAGGTTATTGCGCTGATTCGTCAGCACAACGACCTCGCGGAAGGATCGCCGCTCCCACCTTCCGAGCCCACGTCCCGGCTCGAGTCGTTCTGGCCGGGGCCCGAAGAGGGAACCCAGACCGACGGTGAGTTTGCCGCGTTCTGAGCTTGCGGACTCAGTGCTGGACCAGGTTGAATCGCTTGTCTCCGGACAAGACGGTTCGCTCAAGTCTGGCAGGTCGAGCAAGCTGCTTCCACCTCCTCTGCTGCGACAGCGGCGTTTTTACGTGCCATCTGAAGACCCGATGCCGCCCAAACAGGCTGAACCCGGAGTTAGCCAGGCTGACTCCGGGTGTGTCTCTGCAGCAGCTCCTGTCCGAGAACCTATGGTTCTCGCAGCAAGAGCACTCGGCCTGGAAATTCTACCGCCATGGCAGCTTTCCAGGCCGTCTCCTGGCTAGATCTGTGGTCCCTCACAGTATCTAAGGTCGCAGCCAACTCCGGGGGAATTTCTCCCGAAGATGACTCGGCCTTTAGGAGACTTTGCCAGTCTGGAGGAAGAGCCATCTCCTCCTTGCCCACCAGACGGTGAACCTGTGGGCCAACCTGGTTCTCCGACGAAGGGACGCTGTCCTTACTCGGGTTTCCAGGGCGGCCGGGCGTGAAGCGGCGTTGGGACTTCGCAACGGACCTTTACGGAGTTCCATGTCTCTCTTCCCAGGAGAGATGGTGGACGCTGCGGTGGACAGGCGGCGCACTGACGACAGTGACCGCTGGTTCACCAGGCAGTCTCGAAGGCTTCTGGGCAGCCTCGGACTGCGGGCCAAGTCTAAGAGCTCGGCTAGCGCTTCCTCGGTGGCTAAGACGGTAGCTGCGTCGAAGCCCCGGGGAAAGACTCTGTCTTCTTCGACTTCTACCAAGGGGAGCCGTAACCAGCCCTCCTCCCAGCCCTCCTCCTCCCGTGGAGGCTCTGGGAAGAAGTCGAAGAAAGGGGGGAAACGCTAGGGACGGCGTTCCCCCTCACCTGCTGCCGGAAGTGGGGGGGTGCCTGGCCAGCCATTGGGCAACTTGGCAGCGCTACGGCGCCGAGACCTGGATTGTAGATGTCCTTCGGGAGGGATATCTATTACCCTTCGAACTCGGCCACCCCTCACCTCCAACCCGGTCCAACAGCAGTCGTACGTTCCAGGGTCATCGAAGGACGTAGCATTGAGACAGGAGATCAAGACATGCTGAGCAAGAGAGCTGTAGAAATCGTCACGGATCAGTCACCGGGCTTTTACAGTCGACTCTTCCTGGTGGAAAAGTCTACGGGAGGCTGGCGCCCGGTGATAGATCTCTCTCCCCTGAACCGGTTTGTTCGCCAGACCCGGTTCACGATGGAGACGGCACGCTCAGTGCTCGACTCCATCAGGGATGAACGATTTCATGCTTTCAGTGGACTTGAAGGATGCGTATTTCCAAATACCCATTCATCAGTCCTCCAGAAAGTACCTCCGCTTCATCCTCGACGGGACGGTGTACCAGTTCAGGCACTTTGCTTCGGTCTCTCAACCGCCCCACAGGTGTTCACTGCGAGTGTTCACTCTGGTGTCTGCTTGGGCCCATTCGCACGGGATACGCTGATGAGGTATCTCGACGATTGGTTAGTCCTGGCGAGCTCCCGCTCGCAGTTGCTACAGGACAGGGATCGACTGCTCGAGTTCTGTCGCGATCTGGGGATCGTTGTGAACTTCGAAAAGTCCGATCTCGAGCCCAAGCAGAGGATGAAGTACCTGGGTATGCTGATCGACACGGTAGCAGGGCGAGTCTTCCCCGCAGACTCGCGGATCAGCAGATTCAGGGAGGCAGCCAACCAGTTCCTGTCTCGGCAGGAACAGGTAGCTCAGCGATGGCAATCGTGATCGGACACCTGTCGTCACTCGAGAAGTTAGTCCCTCAACGGGCGTCTTCACACCTGCGGTCTCTTCAGTGGAGACTAAAAGGAGAGTTGGTCACAGGGTGACGGATCCCCCAAGCTTCCAGTGTCACTGACACCGGAGTTGAGGCAGGACCTAGCCTGGTGGCTGGACGACAGGAAACCTCTTAAGAGGAGTGCCTCTGCGCACTCCCCCCCCGGACAGCAGCTGTTCTCAGACGCATCGACCGAGGGATGGGGCGCACACCTGGAGGAGTTGCTGACTCAGGAGTGTGGGACGAGAACGACAAGCACCTTCACATCAATGTACTGGAATCAAGGCAGCGTTCCTCGCTCTCCAAGAGTTCCAGACCGCTTGATGGGACACTCAGTGGTGTTGATGTGCGACAACACCACGGTGGTGGCCTACGTCAACAAACAGGGGGCCTAGTGTCTCTCCCGTTGTACCAGTTGACTCGGCAGGAGTGCACGAAGTGGGCCGAGGCAACACTCGATAGAGCTGTCGGCACGCTACATTCCAGGGAAGAGGAATGTAGTAGCAGACACGCTCAGCCGTCGGGATCAGGTGATAGGGACCGAATGGTCTCTACACCAGGACGTGGCGAAAGCTCTTCGACCTGTGGGGGCGACCAGTCGTGGATCTGTTCGCCACCCGGCACAACAGGAAGCTCCAGGTGTTCTTCTCGGCCGTGCCGGACCCATGGGCAGCTGCACGAGGACGCGCTCTTCAACACCGTGGGACAACCTCTTCGCCTATGCCTTTACCCCCGTTCAGCCTGATTCGCAAGGTGATCAGTCGAGCACTGGTCACCCCACCCGAATCTCAGGATGATCCTGGTGGCTCCCAAATGGCCACAGGCCATTTGGTATCCGGACCTGCTGGCTCTTCTCGCAGGAGAACCGAGAGAGATTCCCCCTTGGCACAACCTTCTCGCCCAGCCACACGTCGAGCGGTACCACCGAGCAGTCCAGTCCCTACGTCTTCACGGCTGGCTGTTATCCACCATCTCTTGCGAACGAGAGGCTTTTCTCGTAGCGCAGCAACAGAGATGGCTGGAAACGTCCGTCAGTCCTCTGCAGCTGTGTACCAGGGGAAGTGGGCCGTCTTCTGTGGTTGGTGTCGTAGACGGGGTCTATCTCCTCTCAGAGCCACTCTTCAGCAGGTAGCGGATTTCCTCTCGTTTTTCTTCGCCGAGAGAAGCTCCTCTCAGTCCCACAGTCAAAAGATACAGAGCCGCCTTGGCGCTCGTCCTGAAACTGAGGGGATTGGACATCTCGAACTCGTTCGAGATCTCCTTGCTCATGAGGAGCTTCGAAAGGTCTTGCCCACCCAGGGAACTCAGGCCCCCTGCGTGGGATGTGACTCTCGTCCTTAGGAGTTTGACTCGAAGACCCTTCGAGCCA
Source organism: Macrobrachium nipponense (assembly GCF_015104395.2). Classification (NCBI taxonomy): domain Eukaryota; kingdom Metazoa; phylum Arthropoda; class Malacostraca; order Decapoda; family Palaemonidae; genus Macrobrachium; species Macrobrachium nipponense. Next base: position 58,422,266 of record NC_087210.1, read on the forward strand.
CTCCGAGAGTCGTCAGACAGGGATCTGACCCTCAAGACCCTCTTCTTGCTGGCCCTGGCATCGGCGAAGAGAGTAGGGGAACTTCATGGTCTTTCTACGATGTACGACATTTCCAGGGGATGGGGATCTGTTGACGCTCGATTTCGTCCCGAACTTCGTTGCGAAGACTCAGAAACCGTCGATCCCTGACGACAGGTTCGAGTCATTCACGATTCCCTCCCTAATGGACTTCACCGATAATGATGCGGATGAGATGCTGCTTTGTCCTGTTGAGGGCGCTACGGCGCTATCTGAAGAAAACGACACCTCAGGCCTGAGATGTCGACGCCTCTTCGTTAGCACCGGGGTAACCAAGAAAAGAAGTATCCAAGAACACTCTTTCATTCTGGCTGCGTGAGGTCATCAGGAGGGCGTATGAGGCTGATGGTAGTGAGACATCCGTACGTCCCGTCCGAGAGCTCACGAAGGTTCAGAAGTATTGGCCCCTCGTTGGCGTTTTCGTAAGAAACTTCTCCGTGGCGCAGGTCCTGAAGGCAGGGGTCTGGTCTAACCAGACTACCACCTTTAACGTCCTTCTACCTTCGGGATATTGCCCACAGGTCCTTGGATACCTTTTCCTTGGGACCCGTGGTGGATGCTCAACAAGTTGTGTAGCAAACCCAGACCCTCGCAGGCTGAAACAGCATCGAGTCCTGGTGTGACTGTGTGGATGGATGTGTGAATGAGTGAGTGACTGGCTCCCTCTTCCCGTCTATTCCTCCTCCTCTACTGTGGGCAGAGGGCCACGGTCGTCACTACGCTGGATGAGGACGAGATGCAGGTGAGCTATATGACAGAGCCCCATCCTATCCCTTTCACTAGGGATAGGAGCAGAATATCCACCACTTCCTTCCTACAAGGGGGGGGAAGTGGATGCCTACAAGAGTCAAACCATGACTTTATATTTGCTCCTGTACAGGAACAAGTTCTTACATTGCTGGTACGAAGAGATACGCTTGCCTCTCTCTTAGTACTCGGTCCAGAGGTCTGACCATTGATCCTGCGGTGCACACCCCGATCAATCGGACAGAGGCTTGGATCCCTCCCTCGCTCTTACGACCAGGGAGGCTTCCAAGGTTGGGCGAACACCAGTCTGTTCACAAAAGACTCAGATTCCAACCACCAAGAAGTGAGTCTTCTATTGTAAAAGGACCGAAGTTTGTATGCCGTGTCGGAACAAATGACAATTGTTCCGATACGTATAATACAAACCCTCGGTCTTTAACAATAGGAAGTAGCTAAGCGGCAGCTGGAACGGTCGTAAGCTTCGAACGGGAACAAGGGGAGAACGGTAGTTAACTGCTTGTCCGATCGTCGCGCGCCGCGCGACTGGGAGGTAAACAAATCACTTTTGCTTTCGGCCGCGGGTGTGAAGGACGTGTTCGTCATCGCTCTCTGCCCGCTTCATCGTCGTAGGCTTTGTTTATATTGTGTTTTCTACTAATGGTTTGGTTTGACTTGAAATGAAACTGTAAGTACACTGTTTTCATTTTCATTACTTAATTATGAATCAACATGGAGCTATCGCCGTAGAGACGGCGATTTCCGCTCTTTTCATGAATTGAACCCTTGAATTATGCTCGGTGCCGAGGGCGGGCGCGCGCTGCGCCGATCATGTATTTGGGCGAAAGGGTGTAATTGAAAAATGTAAGTACTTTTTTTCATTATATTTTTGCCCTGTGCGTTCGTTCCGAGAGTGTGATTGCGCTCGGCACGAACTTTTAATTTGTATAATAGAATGCAATGAAAGTGGATTCGCAATAGCAATATTCTTTTCATTTTCATTTATTGATTGCATGAATTTAATCTGGATCAATTTTCGTTCTTACCCGGGAATTGATCCTTACGATTTTTTATGTGAAAATGGAATCGCAAGTGCAGTATTCTGTTTCATTTTCATATATATTTTATGATAGCATCATATTATTGGATCAAGTTTCCGTTCTTACCCGGGAATTGATCCTTTCTCCGTTAAGTTCTATGAAGTGAATCGCAAGGGCAGTATTCTGTTTCATTTTCATATTACTTTTCACTGCTGTGCGGGGGTGGGGGAAGCGAAGGTCTGCCAGGAAGTTGGTAGCCGATTCTTCGTCTTCCTTCCTGCCCCCCGCTCAGCTCTCATTGTATTTTGTATTTTGGGGTCTTCCTTGCGTTCGGGGTGGGGCATGTCTTCCCCCCGTGCGTGAGGGAACCCCTCTTACTAATCTATCTATGTTACCGCAGGTGCTACATCCGTGGGAGACGACCTTGGATGTAGATGTAAAGCCATCAGCGAGGACGACCTGGGACAGGTGTGGGAGTCGCTGGGACTGCAGGGGTTGATTCAGCGGTTGGCGGGGTCGGCAGTGGTCAACTCATGTACGGTAACCGGTAACCCCTACAAAACCAACCCAATCTCGACACAGCATATGAGATGTCACCGCACCTGGTGTACACACCACATGTCATGTCGGTAACACCCACGGCTGCAATCCAGAACCAATTCCTGCCGTGCCAATCAGGACGGTGCCACCGCCACCTGGTTCTTTGTATTGCCGACCCCGGACTGCCGCTGCCCAAAGAGTACCCCCTGGACCTGCCGCCAGTGCCGAGGATACGGTAGCTGCCGACAGGACGCCTGTCTCTCCTGTGGTACCTGCCGTGCCTGCCGTACCTGTTGCGGTCCCAGCCGCTCATTCCCTTCAGATCAGGTGCCTGCTGCTGATTCACTTTCAGATGTTCCCTGCTGTTCCTGGACCTGTTCCTGTTGTTCCTGCTGTTGGTGATGCTGTCACAGTCTCAGGTCTTTCCGGACAGGTGCAGTCGGGCCCTGTTGCTTCGGCAACTGCCCCGGCTCCCTCCTGGATGGAAGACCTGACGTCTGTCCTGCGGAGCCTGGCGAAGAAGAAGAGGAAGAGGAAGAAGGTGTCGTCGTCGTCTTCGTCGTCTTCTTCGTCGTCCGCTGCCTCTCCTTCCCCTTCGACTTCTAAGGCCAAACAGCCGAAGAAGAAGAAGGTTGCCTCCTTCCCCCCTAAGAAGACTCCTTCGGGATCTTCTAAGGGCCCAGCTCGCTCAGGCGAGCTGGGGAGCTCTTCTGCTGGTCCTCCTGTTCCTTCGGGAACGGGGCCCGTCGCTTCTTCTGCAAAGAAGAAGTCGACGGGGACCAGAGGGCACCAGCCTCGGCTTGTGCGTCTCACCTGGTGCTAGCGGGTCTGCCGCTAAACCAGGTTCCGTCTCGGCCGCTTCTCGTTCGCGAGAAGCACCGAGTGGACGCTCTTCCAAGAAGACCGTCCAGCCAAAGTTTTGACGCCCGAGCTCGCTCGCCGTCAAGACAGCGGCGCGGAGCAGAAGACTGGCGAGAGTCGTGCACACGACTCTCGCCAGGCCAGTGGACGCTCTCGCAGCGATCAACTGGCTGCTCGGGCTTAAACGTGACGGTCGCTGATCAGCCACGGGTTGAGGCGAGGAAGGAGTCCCCGCGGGCCCGCCGTACCACCCACGGCTGGTACCAGCGACCTCGACGCGCCGAGAGGACGCTGGCCGGTCTCGACGCGACACAGAGCTAGCAGGTCACCCGTCCGCCGCTCCCGATGGGACCGGGCGGAGACGGTGACCAGCGGCAGCTCGCCTGACGCTAGAGATCGGTCTCGACGTTCTCAGCCGAGCCAATCGCCCCAGGCGAGCGGCGACGCTAGGCCTGCTGCTCGACCGTCACCGCGGGTTGACGATCAGCAGCAGCCCTCCACGCACGCTGGTCCTGCCAGCGAGCGAGGGGGGAGCGTCAGGTCTGCCTCTCCCATAACGGGTTGAGGCGAGGAAGGGGTCCCCGCGGCCATCGGTACCAGCCACGGCTGGTACCAGCGGCTCGACGCGCCGAGAGGACGCTCGCCGGTCTCACCGTGACAGCGAGCCTAGCAGGTCACCTGACGCGCTCCCATCGGGACCGGGCGGAGACGGTAACCAGCAACAGCTCGCCTGACGCGTAGAGATCAGCGTCGACGTTCTCAGCCAAGCCTCTCGCCTCAGGCGAGCGGCAAGGCTAGGCATGCTGCTCGATCGCCACCTCGGGTTGACGATCAGCAGCAGCCCTCCAAGCACGCTGGTCCTGCCAGCGAGCTAGGGGGGAGCGTCAGGTCTGCCTCTCCGTACCTTCAACCTCCTCGGCTACGCCGGGGGAGGATGCGAGGTACCTATGAGTGATCGCGAGAGGTGCGCCGCTCGCGACCCCGCTATGACGCCGTATGGACCAGGCACGGTTCTAGGACCGACCAGGACATACGTGCAATTAGCTGGAGGCGACCGTCAGGGGTCTGCCGCTCTTCCTCCTTCTGAAGGAGGAGTATCTAGGGATCTGTTCTTGTTGGAGGGACTGGACGGTCCTACTCCGCAAGACGCGGTTACTCCCGAGATACAGAGGAATTTGCAGAAGTCATTAAGCTGATTCGTCAGCATAATGACCCTGCGGAAGGATTGCCGCTCCCACCAGCGAGCCCAAACGTCTCTGCTCGAGTCGTTTTGGGGCCCGAGAGGGAACCCAAACCGACGGTGGGTCTGCCGCGATCGGAGCTTGCCGATTCTGTCTCGAACCAGTGTTCTCGTCTCCGGACAAGAAGGCTCTCTCAGTTCTGGCCGGATCGATCAAGCTACTTCCACCTCCTCTACTGCGACAGCGGCGTTTTCTACGTGTCTTCGGACACCGTATTTAAATACTCCTTCGGTCCTCCTGAGAGGTTTCGACCTCGACGAGGACTGGAATGAGTCGGAGGACGGTATCGGCTCTCTCCTGTCAGGTGTCGATCAGCCCCACCCAGGACGACGTTCACATGGGCGGCAGACCCTTACCTACAGTGAGAGTTCGTAACCCTCCGCGGGAAAAACGTTTTCTCCTGACGATACGTTTTCCCAGACTCTGAGAGGCCATCGCCGCAAGGCGATGGCTGCTCCTACTCTTCTCCAACTGCTAGTTCCACTGGGAAGGCGAGCGAGTATCCAATTCCTTCCCCATTCCCTCTCTCCTTACGGCTACGAGGGAAAGGGGAAGGATCCTACAGAGATTTCTTTGTAGGATCCCACGTTCGGGACTGCGCTACCGGGGGGACCTTCGGGTCCTACCTGACGTAAGCCCCGGTCGTTGAGGAGGAATCCTGCTCCATTCTCGATTTCTACGGGAATCGAGAGGACCACCAGCCGATATCGTTTGACGAATTCGGTGGGGGTTTCGCAGACTGCTTAGAATTCTACGGAATTTCTAGCGCATTCAGAGTGTTCGAGTTTTTTACGATCTTCAAACACTTACGCGAGACCACGGTCCAAAGTGAGCGAGACGAGAATCCCCGATATGTTACACGATAATCGGGAACCTCGCCTATGCTCGAATTCCTGGAATTTCTAGCATTGTGAAGAAGACTGCTGCTGAAAGAACTATCTCACAGTAGGCGACCAACCTGGAATAGAGGAGATCGGACGGGAATATCCAGTTTGGCTTGAACTATCGTCTTAGTATTCTGGTTCACCATTGAAGCTTTTTCCTTCGAGGAAGACTTCTCCTTCACTCTCTTTGATAGAGAACGAAGGTGGTCGATCTCCAATCCTTATTTTGTTTTCTTGAAGGAAAGAATTTAGGATGGAGATCGTTGTTCAGAATCCTACAAATATTACTACGTATATTAACCTCGCGGACCTGATTCTGCTAAGCAGTTGACTTGTCCGAGGGGTAGGCGCATATCCTAGTTATTCTACGGATTGCGACTTAGACGAGAAGTATTCTAATTGAACTGCAACCTGGGGGTTGCCTGCAACCTCCCAGGAGTTTTCAGTTTCAATTTTATATACTTATGGTTTTGTCACGACAACACCATTTCAACTTTTATATTACCGAAATTCGTTTCGCCTAAATATAATTGCCCGAGCATATCTTTTATGCTCGATAGTTCTAGCCGAACGCATTCCTTCGTGGAATAATGGATTACCTGGCAAACTCCGGATGACGAGTCAGCAGGCTCAAACCACTGCGTATTGAACTGCCTCATAGCAGCTCAGTATCAGCTGGGCCTCCGAGATTCACGGTCATGTATGTCTCTCTCTCCCCTGCTTGATTGACTACCGAACCGTATCTCTGCCTAACAATCATGGACTTAGGTCTCTGATTAACGGGGATTCTCGCAATAATGAAGGACCATCTACTGCGGTGACGCTGGATTCCATCGCCTTCGACATTGCGAGAATTTTCAACAGAGATATCTCTTGGACTCTTTCATCTTTCTGTTTACCGCACGGTAACAGAAGTCTGTACAAGTCTCCCGCTGCATCGCACTGCGATAATGCGAATGATTTTGCAGACATCTGAGTTTGTCTTCAAAATATCTCGTATTCGTAGGTGTACAATTGTTCATTGTTCAACCCGAATTACGAGATGTGTCAGAAGACATCGCCTACTCTCCGACCTGACAGCTCTACCTCCAAATGTTCAGCCATGAGAAGCAGTTCTTCAGGCGGCTTTCACCTGTGTTTTCATTACCGAAGAACGCCCCGCTTTCATTGCAACTACGACTTCTCACCGGACAGCAATGAAATAGCGGGTAGCGTTTTCAGTCATTTGTAAGCACAGGTTATGAATCTTGAGATCCTTCTCTCGATTCATATGTGAAGACGTAGGTTGCATTCAATATCTACCTTCGTTTTCAACTGTACATAGTGTTGTTTCTCCTTAGCTGAGATTCAACAAACATGAGATGTTTTACCTTCAGGGACCTCGGTCTCTAGAAGGCAATTGACTTTCGCCTGTTGGGTACATGCTTTAAGAGAATCATCACCTCGCTGTCCGGCATTGGTGACAAACAAATACATCATTTGTTTGGTCTCTCGCATAACCCTTTACAAAGGCGAAGGTCATGTGACTTACTCGGATGCTTTGACAACTTGCCTCTACCGAACGCAGTCAGTCGGCAGCTGTCGGAGCGCCCGAGTCAGTTACGAATTACGCTGTTGACTTAGTTCGGTTGTTACACAGCAACCATTACTTCGTTTTAATAGCTTGTCACAGTACCCATACCATTGACACCCACCATGGAGTGTCGGTGTCCTATCCACTACCGAGAACTTCGCTGCATGGGGATAGGAGGATGCGAGAGACTTCGTTGCTAACGGACAGACCAGTATGGGTACTGGACATCACCGAAGTAGAGAAGAGGGATAGGTCATGCGACTATTTCCTTCTTTTCCTCTGAGGAACTGCATGACTTCTCCTGCGAAGTCAGGCACCCAGGGGATGGGGATCCGTGACGCTCGATTTCGTACCGAACTTCGTAGCGAAGACTCAGAACCCTTCGGTCCCTGACGATTGGTTCGAGTCGTTCACAATCCCCTCCCTAATGGACTTCACCGCCTTCGATGCGAAGGAGATGCTGCCTTGTCCACAAGAACTTCTCCTTGGCGCAGGTACTGAAGGCAGGGGTCTGGTCCAACCAGACCACATGCCCTTCCTTCTACCTTCGGGATATTGCCCACAGGTCCTTGGATCTTTTTCCTTGGGACAGTGGTGGCTGCTCAACACGTTGTGTAGCGAACCCAGACCCTCGCAGGCTGAACAGCATCGAGTCCTGGTGTGACCGTAAGGAATGGATGGTGAATGAGAGTGTGACTGGCTCCTCTTCCCATCTTTTTCTTCCCCTCTACCTGGTGGTTAGAGGGACACGGTCGTCACCCTGCTGGATAAGGACAAGATGCAGGTGAGCTACTCAACAGAGCCCCATCCTATCCCTTTCACTAGGGATAGGAGCGTATATCCACCACTTCCTCCAACAAGGGGGAGGAAGTGGATGCCAGCTTGAGACAACCCATACTTTATGTTGCCTCTTGCAAACAGGAACAAGTTCTTGCTTGCTGGTACGAAGAGATACGCTTGCCTCTCTTAGTACTCGGCCCAGAGGTCTGACCATTGATCCTGCGGTGCACACCCCGATCAATCGGACAGAGGCTTGGATCCCTCCCTCGCTCGTTACGACCAGGGAGGCTTCCAAGGTTGGGCGAACACCAGTCTGTTCATCAAAAGACTCAGATTCCTCCCACCAAGAATGAGTCTTCCTATTGTAAAAGGACCGAAGGTTTGTATGCCGTGTCGGAACAAATGACAATTTGTCGAAAATTGCATTTTTCCTAACTATACAAACCTGAGGTCCTTTAACATAAAGTCCCTCCTCATGCCACCCCTCACTCTGCGTATTTTGCATAGGCCAAAAGCAAAAGTGATTTGTTTACCTCCCAGTCGCGCGGCGCGCGACGATCGAGGCAAGCAGTTAACTACCGTTCTCCCCCTTGTTCGAAGCTTACGACCGTTCCAGCTGCCGCTTAGCTACTTCCTATTGTTAAAGGACCTCAGGTTTGTATAGTTAGGAAAAATGCAATTTTCGACAAATTGTCATTTTTCCTAACTATACAAACCTGAGGTCCTTTTACACATAGCCCCACCTCATGCCACCCCTCACTCTGCAGTTTTTGCTTGGGCCAAAAGCAAAAGTGATTTGTTTACCTCCCAGTCGCGCGCGCGCGCCTGTCGGACAAGCAGTTAACTACCGAACCCCTTGTTCGAAAGCTTACGACCTATCCAGCTGCCGCTAGTACCTTCCTATTGTAAAAGGACCTCAGGTTTGTATAGTTAGGAAAAATGCAATTTTGGACAAATTGTCATTTCAGAGGAGTACTTTGCCAATCATTGTGCATTTGCTACTGCTAGACATGTGTTTTATGTCCCACATATGACTGTAGATTTTTTAGTTGTATGTGAGAAATATTGTGAAACAAAATATTTTTTAAATGATTAGTGGGTGTTATGCAAATTATGTATACTGTACCATCTTTTGAAGGTCTTTAAGTTGAAATGTTTCTGAGCTTTGTGAGTCTAGCCATAAGCATAATTTTTATGAAAATTCTTTTTCTATTTACTTACCAAAATGGCAATATTTGAGAAAGGTCTTGCAAATTGTTCGGTACAGCACTGAATGCAACAGTATATGCAAGCATATAAAAATGGTATACATATATGCATTTGTATACTGATTTTTACCAAAAGAATAGCTACATTTTTGTACCTTCTTTTTGGTGTCTCGATATACTGTTAATAATAAAATGAACACTCATTCTAATTTAGATGAAATGTATGTATGTATATGCAGAGCTACTGTAGCAGTATTTTAATTTTGTTTGGCATACATAAATTTACAAAATCCTTTCACCATCTGCAACATGGTGAAGCTACTTGAGCTTAGACATTTTTATTTTGTTAGATGAAACAGCATTTATGTAATGCAGTGTTTCCTTATTAACACAGTCGTATTAATCACGTTTTATTAAAGGATATTAAGTTCCGCATTGGATGAGTGGTTTTTGTGCTCGGCTACCGATCCGGTGGTCTGAAATTCGATTCTCAGCTCGGCCAACGCGGAATCAGAGGAATTTATTTCTGTTGATTGAAATTAATTTCTCGATATAATGTGACTTGGATCCCGCAATAAGCTGTAGATACCATTCCTAAGTGACCAATTGGTTCCTAGCCACGTAAAACATCTAATCCTTCGGGCCAGCCCTAGGAGAGCTGTTAATCAGCTCAGTGGTCTGGTAAAACTAAGATATACTTAATTTAAAGCATATTAACTTAAATTAAACATAAAATTATCTTATCCTTCGGGCCAGCCCTAGGAGAGCTGTTAAACAGCTCAGTGGTCTGGTAAAACTAAGATATACTTAATTTAAAGCATATTAACTTTATCAAAACTTAGAATAAATACTCGTACACAATGGAAGAAAGAGTAGGCAGACATATAATTGGGTACGAAAGTGACAAGCCACAAGTAATCAACAACTAAACTTGAGAAATTTACATGTAAGTATGGGAATTTACACTATATTACAGTGAAATAATGCTGAAAAATGAGAGTGGAAAGAATTTTTGTGTGATTGCTACTCAGGCAGTTGGGTATTAGGTATTTTGTTACTTATCAGGAGGTTGGCTGTACGTATTTTGTTACTTATCAGGTTAGACTCTGAACCATCTGCTTAATTTAGCTTTTACTGCTATGTTTTTTGTGCACTTCTGGTAGTTTTCTTGTTGTCAGCATTGTCAGATGGTTATTTGTGATTTTCCCTGTTGAGTCTTCCCCCTACCATTCTCCCCTTTGACTGGGCCAGTGGTAGGGATTTTGGTTGCTCTCAAGACCTTTATGTTCCTGCTCTCCTTGGGTGAAGGCCGAAACTGATTTTGGAGGACATTCGCATACTGATAATTCCAGTCCCCTGGTCTCACACTCTAGTAACACATGTGCATATTTTGAATGTCCCTGGAGGCTTTGATCAACTTTATGTAGCTTAGAGAACTCCTCCTAGTCCTGAGTTGCCCAGACCTGTACTGCCCACCAGAATAATCATGTCTGGTACCATTCATGGGTAGGAATATGTGTGGTGTTATTCATAAGCATTAAGAACTAATTCTTGTACCACTTAGCACATTTGGGGCCAGGTCATGTCCACAAGTGAAAACACTCTTAGGTTCTAGCCACAAATATGATCAATCCAAGTTACCAATTCCAGTATGCCCAGTATAATAACATCCATTGGAGCTATCGTTTATAGGTGCCTTAAGCATGATTGGTGGCTGGTATTCGTTATAATTTTTCCTATTTGGTAGTGTCCTAAGTATGAACATTCTCCACTACTATACAGAAGTTTGATTTTTTTCAATTCTGTTGTGGGTTGCCAGGATGTTGTCCTGTAGAACTATTGGTCTCATGTCATAACAAACATGGCTGGTACCTTACCATAGCATCTAGGAACTTTTTCTCAGGTACCTTCCAGAAGTTCAATCTGTTCCGAGACTTGCTTTGACAGGCACTGTTCATGAGCAAGATCACTTGGTTGCTCACAACTGCTTGCATGAGATTAACTTGTCCATGGAAAGTCTTTTGCCCCATGGCCCCCATCCTCCTAGAGGTGTCATCAATAATGGTATTATGCCTGCTCTTACATTTCTTCAGTTGTACAGTAGGAAATTAGGGAGCCAAAATATTTTCCTAGTGGCTGGACTAAGTTTCTTGGTAGGGATTTGTTTGGTTTTCCTGTATTCTCACTTACCCCTCATTAGAGGTTTCTTGCTTTTCAGGAGGCACATCTCAGGGTAAAATTATTCCATGTGGTGAAGAATTTGTGCCTTTCTCTATCATTTTGTAACTTGTCTCATTTGGACAAGGAAAACATCTTGCCCAAGGTTCTTTGTTGGGCTGAGGTCAGTGAAGTGGTTGCGATTGTTGTCTGGTTCCTTTTCCTCCTTTGCACTTGTCCAGAGTGTTTGACTGCCCAACCCTTTTTTGGGCATGTCTTGCCAGATGCAGGTGTGCTATACAGTTTAGCACCTGTTCAAGGATTACAGCCCCAGAATACTTTTTTCCCTCCACCTTCTAAATAAGGGTGAGGGGCCCATGCATAGAGCATAATTCTTTATGTTCTGGGACAGCAGTAATTTGCTACTTTTTAAATTGTTTCCAGTTTGTAGACAAGAGAAACAGGGTTATTGTGGTTCTTAGAGTTGAATTTGACATGAATCAGACTTCAGTGTATGGCCCTGTCAGCCTTTCACAATGTAAGCCAGGCTATATAGGAGGCTGTAGAATTTTTTTTCCCCTGCTCATGTACACTACTGGGAAGATGGCATATCTTGGTAGTGATCGAGCATATTATCAGTCTTACCACTTGGCAGAAGTCTATGAACTTGTAAGTTCCACGTGCTATGTACCAACTCAATCAATTCCTTCCAGACAAAACCTCCTACTTGAAGTTTTTCCTCTATCAAGACAAAGGTTTGTTTACTTTGGAGGAACAAAGTATGGTATATTTGATTTTTCTTAGATGTACAAACATCAAGTCTACATATTTAACCCAACCTTTAACCACTCCCACATTTGCACCCCGTGAGTGGGCAATACCCCTCTTTAACCTGTAACTACCTACCTTGGTACCAAGCCTCAGTAATTCATGTAAGTGGCTTGGTTAATTCAAAGCTTTTTCGTCAGAGAGAACCAACAGAACCTTGTCATGAAATGCAGTACATGTATAAAAGAAATTAGAATGCCTATTAAACAGCCAAGGGTGCTTTTTCTAATTCTACTCTAAATATATTTGTTAGTAAGTAGGTGTTGTGGAGTAATGCAAATGAATATCAAAAAAGGCTAAATCCACTCTAAATGGAAGTTTGTCTGATCAGTTAAGAATTTTTATTGCAGAATGTCATGCAATTCTAACACCATTACATAAAACTTTTGCACTCCAACAGAAAGTATGTAATCATCTTTGAATGTGTCACCAGCATTGAAGAACTCTGTTCACTCCTCAAATAATACTAGATGTATTATAGTAATTTCATAAGATTAGAAGTAGGGCTTAAGAAACAAAGTTTTGCTGGGTTGTGTTTTTGGTGTGATAGAAACTGTAAGAGCAAGATGCAATATCCAAAGAGACTGTCATTGACACGAAGAAAAGTAACATCCATCTCCCTGTGAAAGGGATGTAGCAATATTACAATTAGCAGTTGCAGATTCTTAGAACTCTTGTTGAGAGATTAGCTAGCCAGAAAATGAAAGTACAGTAATCAGATTCATACATCTTTAGAAATAAACTAGAATTGAAAAGATCAAGAGGTTGAATTTCGTACATCAAAGAGTGGACGCTTAGATTTTTAGTGAAAGGGAATTTTTACCCTTTTTGCGACACTGTCTGGTGTAATTGACATTAGACAGGTAATGGTAGAGGCTGCAACACCTCAGTGTATGAAAAGACCGCTTTTGCGGTCACGGCCTGGCATTAGACAGTTAAATAATATTACTGACTACACTGACCACTTTTTATAACTTTATTTGCTTGGCTCTATGTTTTCTTCTTAAAATTTTCATTCAATAAAATATTTACAAAAGATTACAACAAATCTAGAACTACATACATTTTCATCTAGAATACATTGCTTTCAAAGTTACAAAAAATTATGTGTGAAATGCTTATGAAGCAGTCTGAAAATACTACGCAAATTAGAGATATTCAAATATCAGCTAATTTAAGTATCTGTTAAAGATATGAAATAATAACTTTATATTGCTACTGAATAGATAATAAATGTAGTCATGTCAATTATCAATTACAATGGTATGCTTTAAACAGGTACATATATGATAAAATTGCCAGTTTCTAGGTTACAAATGGAAGTAGAGTTTTTTTTAATAAGGGAACTAACTCCACAACATAGTTATCAGTATAAACAATAAAGGGAAGTATCCAATCAAGTAGCATTGCCCATAATCATATAATACGTACTTTTGAAGTGCGAGCAAAGTAAATGAGTGTAACAAGTCTCACTGAAATCCTTGAAGCTTCTGACACCTGGCAGTTATCTTACAGAGAGAGAGAGAGAGAGAATATGAGGATTCTATTTTACAACGACAGCATTGAATGCCAAGTTCTTTCACTATAGTACCTTCTGTTCTTCGAAAGTAACTGCCTTTTATCGCCATGGTCGGAAACAAGCCTAGGTTGTCTGGTTGCAAAAGATAAAGTAGGATCTCTGTACGCATACGTTAACATTATGAGTAGAAAACTTGTCCAGTTCTTTATTTGGCGCTAACATCACCGTAGAAACGTGAAGTAGCTCACGGTCAGTCAATGACGTGGCATGGTCTGGTAAGGTGTAACATGACAGCTGATTGTTCAGTGTCCTGGAAGTTATCGGCAAATTCTCCGGGGTAACAGTAGAAACATTGTGATCGTGAAGGTGGACTTCGTCCAAACGTTCCATGCATGGGGTCTTTAATGTGTCGCATGAATTCATCGAGAAGCAGCAAGAGGAAAAGGAAGCGAAGGGATTCTGCGGTTGCGATAATTGTTGCCTATAATGCGAAAGACAATGTTGAATCGTATCCAGGAGCCAAACATAATCCACCTGAGCCTACGCGGAGAGAGGTAAGGTTGAAATATATCATATGTGCATTTTTTATGCAATATTGTGCATATATTCCATATGTTTCAATGTCCTGCCTTCTACCAAGGACAACGTGATATCGGAATCTTTCTGCTGATTTCTCTTGCCCTTTATATAAGTATCGATTTACAGAGTTAGGCGAACCAGGCATGTTTATGTATCCCCTCACGGACTCGACATTCATCGACCGGCTGCTATAATATACTTTCACTACCAAGACTGCCAGGAAGGCTACCATATTACTTGCAGCTGTTTTATTTATCTTGTGTACCATCGCTGGGACGTTATGTTTTCATAATTGTCCGTCTCTTCGATTGTTTGTGACGAACACTATTCTTCAAACATGTGGAAGGTAGTGCTACCCTCGATTTAAAAACATTACTTCGTGGCGGTTTTAAGGAATAATTTTTGTGTGAAAGATCATATCGACTAAATTTCGTTGTGTTAATGGAGCAGGAAAACCGAAGTATCCGAAAACTTTGAATTTTACGTAAATATTTTATAAAGATCCAGATATAGTGAAGGTCATATATTTGTCCTTTGAATAGTTAGTCACTGAATTAAACTGCCCACACTTTTATATGTTTAATTCAATATTTTTTCACTCTCGAAATGTTACCTTGTAATTAAGGGTTACGATGTATCTCATTATCCTTTTTTACCCTTCATAGATGAACTATGAACATATTGGTTTGGATTTGCGGGAAAATAAAATTCCTTAGAAGTTAAGCCTGGGTCACACTGGCGATTTCAATCCGCTCAAATCATAACGGCCGAAATTTTGCTAATTTCGACTCCACTGCGTTCTCATTACAATCAAATCGCCGTTAATCGTAACCAAGTCACCGAGTTTGACGACTCTGCGCCAGTGATGGCGACTATTGTCGCCGTCATTCCACGACTACTGTCAAAAGTTGCCATGTCGTGGCGCAACACGCAACAATTTCGTAATGGCCTCTCGACTTACGGCATTTGATTACTCAAGTTGTAACTAGTAATGGCAAGTTACGGCATTCATTACATGCGCCATGTACTTGGTAAACCCACAATGTGCGCAGAGTCAGAATGTTAGTGCGTCGGCAGCCTATAAATATAGTTCAAGGGCTTAATGAATAACCCATACCTGCCTCGGTTTTCAATTCTGGGTAAAATATATTTTGGATTAAAGATTTATTGTATTCTTGACATAAATTGAGAACTTCAGATATAGCCAAATATGCCACTGCATACAATTTAAACGAAGATATATTCAGTAATATAAATAAAGATGAAATTTAACTTTTCATTGCAATCAAATTCAATTTATTAGCATGTTCTGAAGATGAGAAACGAAAAGGCGTTTTCTAATTTGAGTAAAATATGTAATGCATTAAAGATTTTCAGTAGGTATTCATGATCTAATTTGAGAACTTCAGATATAGATAAATGACACTGAATACTACTTAAAAGAAAATATATTTGGTAAGTATATAAATAGTTTTGAATTTTAAGTTTATCCAGAAATTTACATAAATTTTAAACATGATTTTCCGAAGTATGATAAGGCATTATTTTATCGTTTTATTATATCATTGATTTTTGCCAATGAACTAAGCCTGCAGGGGGATTTATATAATCACGAAGACGATCCTTGTGTCACAGAGTCCTCTCGATCTGCCTCACTCTTGGATTTTTTTTTTATCTAAATTAAGTTGTGCAACGGCCAGCACCAAGGACTCAATACGATCATGAAGAAGATTTATGGGGGTCTGAAACACACTGGATCTATGGGAGATAAATGTTTGTATAGTGTTTTTACTTTGCATGGAACGAGTGGTTATTCAGCAACAGGACCAATGGCTTTATGTGACTTCCGAACCTCGTCGAGAGTGAACTTCTTTCACCAGAAATGCACATCTCTAACCCCTCAATGGAATGACCGAGAATAGAACTCGCAGTCACCGAGTTGGCAGGCCAAGACCATACCGATCACACCACCAAGGCGCTTATGGGAGATAAATGGAAATTATCGATTTAGTTATTAGACTATACACACACACACACACACACACACACACACACACACACACATATATATATATTATATATATAGATATAATATTATATATATATATATAGATATACTATTATATATATCTATATATATATATATATATATATATATATATATATATATATATATGGTGGCATCCATGTTCACGCCTCAGTACAATCCCGTTACTTATGTCGGAATATTACCTAACTAAATTGCAAATAAATCGTCAAAAATCGTCACGCCTTCACAGCGTTAAATGTGGCTGTGGGTTAAATCATCGGTTACTTGCACGTACGTAATCTCATCTCAACTTGCGCAATACTGTTGTAATGGTTCATTGTAGAAGTCGTCATGGTGTCAATAAACTGGTCGCCAAACCCAACCTTTACGAGAGTCGCGGTCTGAAATTGCCAATGTGTGACCCAAGCTTTAAGGATGGATCACACATCGGCGACTTTAGAGCCCGCGACCATCGTAATGGCTTGGCTTTACGACTGTTGCAGACCTTGGGGGAGTGGAAAAAAAAAGGAAAATCAGCTGATTACGACAAAAGTACGACGCCCGCAAAGTACAATTACTTACGTCGAGATGAGATTTGTGACATGCGTAGATGTACACGTATGTCGTCGATGATCTAGGCAACACCCACTTTTAACGGTTTTTTGGGGACGGCAACAGACGTAAATGCAATTTCGTCAGACGTAAGTCAATTACAACATACGTCATACTGAATCAGACATAGGCGACTTACATAAACTGTATCGTGAGCATGTTGCAAGTATAGGAATGAGTGCAAAGCACTCCTTCCCATTCCAGGCGCTACCGACAAAGGCACAAGATGGACGGACAGGAAGTTTTAAAGAATGAGCAATATCTGGATATGATATAAGACCATTAAATGATGATCCTGAACTTGCACTGGCCATGGTGGATCATTACTTTGCCATCTTGATGTTAAGAATAATGAAAATACGGCAGGAACGAAAGCGCAAGAAGCAAAAGAAACGAAGCAGAAGATCCTGGGTGTGGTCCTACTTACAAAGAAGAGAGAAGAAAGGTTAATACAACTTGATAAAAGAATTGGCTATTGAAACTCCATGACTGTACCAGAACTCTACTAGGATTTCAGGGGAGTTTTTCTATGTAATTGTTGAACGGGTCTCGCCCTATGATGAAATCATACCCTGCACGAAAGACAGCGTTAGCACATCTTTAATTACCGACTGAGCGAGAGTGCCTTTGGTATATTAGCAAACAGGTAGATAATATTAACAATTATTGTAATGTATTTGGTCTGCTTGTTTAAAAACGGATTAATATGAAACACCTTTTGTACACAATTTCTTTTCTACAACAGAAGAAATACGTATTTAGCATGGAATACCTTTCGTATACCATCTGATAATAAACCCTTGAGGTCGGTCGATTAAAAAAAAAAAGAAAAAAAAGACATATCAATGGAAAGAGGAAGATATGCAAATGCATATGGTGTAAGAAGAAAAAAAATCCAAAGAATTTTTCCTACCTTCCACGATAAGTGTAAAATGACAATTTACACTCCCTTGCGGGGTTTACAAGATAATCGTAAATTTTACCAAGTTATGCATCTTTTTCCTAATAAATAATTTAATGTTATTTTGTAAAATTATAATTACAGCTCACACAGTATCAAAACAGATAAGCACTAAAATCAGTAACCATTTCTGAGTATATTTGATGTAAAATCTTTATGTACATTTATTGAGATCAAGGATGCAGTAACTTTTTTGGTTATGCATGTCTTTTCTACTATTTCTTCGCATTTTTATTTTCAAAATTACAATTATAACTGGCATACTATATAAAAAAGATAAGAACTAAAACCAACAGCAACCCTGGGTATATTTATGGGCAATTATATATAACAGGAGAGAAAGGCGACACATTTGTTTGTGAGTTGTATTCATATTTATCAATGTATGACATTCTCAAAGTATATCAAGAACACTTAAAATCTAAAATGCAATTTTTACTTGAAAAAGATAATGTATTTTCTTTTATTATACTTCAGACCATTCTAATAAATTGTTTTGATTGCAGTTAAGTCACTGACATATGTATTTTTAAAGGAAAAAAATCCGTGAATGTCCTGAATAGATGTCAGAAATATTTATATTATTACCATATATATTTAATTTAATGTTTTATATTCATGTATATGAGAAGACTAGGCCGTAAGAGTATATAAAAATACTGAAAATCTTGAATCCCAAATACATGCTAATCAAAACAAAAAAATATAGGCGGGTTTGTCTACTAAATTCTGCCCTAGAACTTTGTTATAGCTGGAAACGCACGTGTCAGTCACAATGTGGCTACTGCGCACCTCCTCCGCGCAGGTTGAGGGTTGCCAATTACATCGTGTACGTCGAAACGGACACCGTGCGTCGAAATTGCTACTTACATCTGCCATAATCACATTACGTATGTCGAAAGAGTTATACGTACATCGAAAGATCTCTCGGGTACGTCTGTATGACATGGAGACTTGACAGTTGTCATGGCTCGACTGCGATAACTACGTGCTGCTTAGCAGCTAGTCGCAATCATTTGGCGGATTTCGTGAAACTCGGCTGTGTGAGTGCAAATGAACATTTTGGTCGTAATTAGGCTTTTACGATTGTCGTGGGCTTTATTCGCCGATGTGTGATCCAGCCTTTACTCCTTAGAAATGACGTCTAAATTAAAAGTGAAAGTTTGATTGTTGAGTCGTTAACTATTCTTCAACTTTCAGTCTTTGATGCTATGCAAAATGAAAATTTCAAACCGTTTCTTTCCAGATAGCAGTACCTTTGCTGAAATGCACAAGTTGTTTGGGAACTTACGGCGATGTCAAACTGCCGAGAAACCTATGTTGCGGCCATTCGTTGTGCACAGGTTGTATAGAAAAGCACCTTCCAGATAAGTTGATTTGCTTAGAATGTAGTGTGGAACAAAAAGCAGATAAGATAACCAGTTTTCCTGTAAATTATCAACTATTGAGGGTTAGTCGATCTACCAAGACTGAAGAAATACACATTCCTAATGATATGTCATCATCGTTAGCTGCCAAAATCCCGCCATCCAATCCTCTTCTAGAAGACTGGAAGTGTACCATCCATGGATCTCCGTTGGCAATGTTCTGTTGTACCTGTAATGTTTGGATTTGCGAAGACTGTCTAGTATTAGACCATGTTATTCCTCCACGTGGGGTGTGCAAGATCACTGGAATTGCAGAGGCAATGGAAAGAATTAAAGTAAAGTACGGAGAAACTGGCAGTGATATCCTGAAAGAAATAGAAGCCGTGAAAGTGCAATTTGACGTTGACATAACACTACACGATTTCTGTCTCAAGCACTGCGTGAAAGCGAGAAGTCACATACGTCTTATTAAAGAGGCAGAACCTCTCCTGGAGGGGAAGAGAGCAGAAAATGAGTTGGAGGTGAATCAGGTGAAGGAGCGATTGAAAAAGTTGACTGATTCAGCAAATGTTACCACCCCAGATGTATTAACTCATTGTTGCCAGGATCTGCTTAGCTTCCGGGAGGATTTAAAGGCATTTATTGAAACTGAACAGAAAAGGTTATTGGCACCCATGCAACCCATACTCTCGCATTGGAGACTGGTAAGTAACGTCTGAACGCATAAGATTTTTAAATAACTGAGTGAACAATTGCTGCAGGACATCATTAAACTACAGCTGCAATAATGTTTCTGCTTGAAATAACGTAAAGATAGCAAACCGTTACATGAAATTTGATATTATTCCACAGGACCTGAAAAAGCTGGCTGAGGGAATAAAACCAGTGTACGCAATATTTGGAGAGAACCAGGATTGCAAATGGGCTGAAATAGCGGTTAGAGACAATCGGCTCTTGTTGTACTCGCTGAACGAAGGAACACCGCCAAGTGACGGAATCACTGTACCGGTATGGAAATCTGTTCATGTTATTTCTTTTAGCATTAAGTTATAGGACTGATACAACAAATATTTATCACTATATCAGTGCCAAAGCAAGGAGCTAGATTTTTTTTTAGACAACGAAAATGTTTGATGTTCCTGTATGGCTGTTAACTATGTCGATATCAAATTTAGGGAACTCTCCAGTCATACGGACAAATTTATACTCTACTCTTTTGGAATGTATCCTTTTGTGCTCATTTATCTGCTGTCTTGTTTTGTTTCCAGGATCGCTTGATTCAAATGAATGTGACCCTTAGCACTTTTCAGCTAGTACTGAACCTATTAATAAGATTACTCTGCCCCATTCCGCATGTAATTTTAGCATTAAAGATGACATTCGATTTAATTTCCTGAAGTGTGTACGGTTTGACTTGAGAATCTTCTCAGTGATTTACTTATGGCAGACTATCATATTTGAATCACATGACACAATTTCGACCAAACAATGTACCCCTGCTTTTATGGTTTTACCCAGTGTTGGTCATCAACAAAATGGCTGACAGTATAACTGAAAAAGCAATGTAGATACCTGGCCCGCCCATTCAAACATTTCGATAATAAATGTCTGTTTTCATTGCTTGTAATTGGTGATATGTTGCATGCCCATGCAATTACCTGTTAGTTTCAATACGGTCTGGTTGCAGCTAAAACCGAAATGTGCACGCAAAGGTGACAGTCCCTTCAGTAATTCTGCCATTGACTTCAGTTCATTCGACATATCTCACCGTGAAATTTACTGCTGATAATATTATAGGCGATAATTTTATAAAAATATCTGACATGTTAGGGCGTTTAGGATTTGCTAATCTCCTCTCTCCGCTCCTCCTTTCATCTCTTTCCAGTATGAATATGTAAAGAAACTCATCCCTTCGTCAGAACCAACAATCTTCTTGGAAATAGAGGTGGCGGAGGAGAACTTAACTGGGAGAGTGTGCGTGGGTCTTACTTGGAACTGTCCATTGGTGAGACAAATGTTACTATTGTGCTCTGGTGAAAAGGGGATATCTTTGAAGAATACTCGTTTTTTCAAATATGACAAGGAAAATGGTCGTCTGAGTGGAGGGGATTATGAAAACAATGACGGGACCGGGGGAACGCCCATCATCAGTGGATTAGCTAACGAAACCGAAGAACCTTGCACGACCTACTTCGATCAGATGAAAATTGGCGCCCTCCTCGGAGAGATGACTTCAACAAAGTTTCACTTTAATTTTAAAGTGGCAGCAGAAGAGCTCCCATATACGATCGGCTATGTGAAAGTAGGTCTAAAATTACTTAAGGCTGTGACTAAACTCGACTTAGTTTCGAAAACTGTGATAAAGGACTGTGGCGTTTGTATTCCAATGAATCCGCCTCCAGTGGAAACTCCAGAGGATTCTCCAGAGGATACTTCAGAGGATACTCCAGAAGAAGAATAAGTTATATTTTGATAATGAATGCAAATTGTCTTAAAATTCTAAGGCATTTTTTTAAATGCACAGCTTTCTAAGGAGAAAATATCCACCAGATATTGATAAGGTATCTGGAGTTTTAGTCTCCTTGTCAAGAAGAATTTGGTTCAACAAAATGCCCACAATAAAAACAAAGAATAGTGTTGATAGTTCCTGTGTGTTATTCTGAAAGTGGAATGATGGTTCAACTATACACACCAGCTCAAGTGTCTCAGCAGCAGTCATTGTGCAGCAACTACGCATGATTAAGACAAGGTGGTCCTGAATAGCAGAAATTCTGTCTTCATATATAGCTACACTTGTAAGTAATGGTCGGAGGGGACCAGTAGAATTTTGAAGAAAATATACTGAAAAGGCAATTACAAAGAGGAGCAAAGTTGAAGGATTTCTTCAACGCTACTCTCTGTGAAGTGTGATCTATTTTAATACAAAGTAACCTCGGTAAACAAGAGCCCAAGCACAAGTTTCTGAGGAAAGGGGTGGCATACAGAGAGATCTGTGCTGTGGGTGAAGAGAGGTGGCAGAGGTGGAAGTGGAGGGGTGTCTGGTAATGACGGGCAGAAATTGCATGCACGCCAAGACCAGTGTTGTTCAGTGCTATAAATGTATGTATATATATATATATATATATATATATATATATATATGTATATATATATACATATATAATATATATATATTATAATTATAGTATCTACTAATATATACATCATACACACAACACACACACAGTATATTATATATATTTATATATATATATACATCTATATTCACTAATATATATATATATATATTATATATAATATATATCATAATATATATATATATATACATTATATATATATATATATATATATATATATACATACATACACACACACACACACACACACACACACACATATATATATATATATATATATATATATATATATATATATATATATATATATATTATAATATACTGCTCAAGGTTTGCAGATTTCTCTGAACGCCTGATTCGGTCTTAGGCACTGTCTCCCTTGATTTCGGTCTTAGGCACGGTTTCCCTTAATAATTTTTGTAGGTTAGCGCTGAAGGTATGACAAATCGAAGGAGTACCATAAGTGGCGAGTGATAATTCACGAATGAAATTCAGAGGTGCTGACAAGGATACATAACCTAACCTAATCTAACCGAAACTAAGGCCGCACCGTAACTAATCTGTTGACCTTTCCTAAAGATCATGCCGGTAGTACATGCAGGGATACATCCTGTCCTAAACTACTATACACACTGCATCCCTTCTGTCTAAGGGATAGGCCTCAACCCAACTCAAACTCCATTCATTTTGTCTAAGAAGTGCGCCGGTGTGACTTACAGGGATACATCTAAACCTACCGAAAAGATGTGAATCGCCTCCTTGACATTCCATATAATCGGTATGTTGCTTGCTTTAGTTTCAGAGGTCGAAAAGCTAAATCACTCTCTTATGCCACTCCTTTATTTCACCTTATTTTTTTTAACCAGATTTCAATTTCCATTTATACAGTTCACATTTCACAGAATCAGAGAAGTGCAAAAGATGTCATTCACCTTTTTCCTTCAGATTTGTTTCTCCATCCACTATTTTCTTCGGAATTCGATTCTTCATTCTTTTTGTAAGATAATGTGTTAAACGGAGTCCTCTCTCTCTCTCTCTCTCTCTCTCTCTCTCTATCTATATATATAGATAACACTTTTAAAGTTAGAGATAAATAAACAAAGATATTTTGAAAAGCAATCGCTATTAACTTTCTGATTGAAACTATAAGCCTTGTAATGCGAATGAAAATATCAGTAATGACTGCAAGATCAGAACGCTATAACAAGATGACCAGAAGATTTCATATGCACATTGTTATATTTGACTTAAATATTGACATTTAAAGATCAACATGTTCAGATAAGATTTTTTTTGGGACGCTGGAAAAGAAATGTAATGCTGACCTGTTGCAAGGCAGATCGTGGCAAAGCCTTCGCTTAAATGACACCGCTGCTGGACGTTATTCAAATTAACCTAATCTGGTGAGTAGAGTCTTGTTTCTGACCGTCGGCCCACAGCGTCCTCATTAGCACGCAACGCTCCTCTCTATGAAAGCTGTTGTGATAAGACCTAAAAGGGATGTTATTGGAGTTTATGGACTCGATGGGCAATGATATTAAATTTTTTTAGGACAAATTATAAATGCAAATACTTTGTGCCTTAGTTCAAATGTGACTGTGAAGAGTATTTTTATGATTAATAAACAAATGACTGTTATTAGTTACTAAAAAGAAAGAATATTATGATCGATTTCTTCCATCGTTTTATTTTCCTAAAAAAAAAAAAGATAAGGCTATGTGGCACTCCAAGGGAAAGCTAATTGCTAATTTTCACATTTTATTTGTTGAATGTCTGTTCATAGATCAAGATGGGAGAAGCTTCTGCTTATGAATTCGTGAATGCTGACGGTATAGAGTTCATGAAGGATTCCGCAGGTAGGTTTAACTTTTAAGAAGGTTTTGAATATTTATTCAGGTGTCATGAATTTAAAGTGAAAGGAAATCTTTCACGAGACCAGAGCCAGATAATTCGGTAATCTTTATAGTAAACTAAAATTTTAGTTGAATACTTAAATATATTAAGATTCTATCACAAGCCTTTCCAGATCGCAAAAATAGAATCACGCTTTGTTTTGCGTTATTGATTGGAGTACTTCGTGCCGCTCTTTGCAAAGGTTGTGCAATCTCGCTAGTCAAATTTGTTCGCCTTTCCTTATGCACCAAAGTGCTACATATACACAACGTCATATCTAGTATACCGCTTCGATCATATGAATGCTTGATGCACAGTATAATACACAACACAACAGAAACTTCAAATGTCACATCCAGTGGAAAGTACATAACATCATTGGAACAATCATAACTCACTGAAAACTGGCTGACGAAGTGAAGCTAACGTTGGATACAATGAAATTCTTATAAGTAAACTTGAAAAAACTGCGCTGTGTAAGACATTCTTAGGAAGTAAAATTAAAAAATACAGGGAATATGATTCAGGCTCGAAGTTCAATTGAAGGATGGAATAAGATTGAGGCTCACTGACTTAATTTTTTTTTCTTTTTTTAAGGATAGTTGGTGTTTTGTTAGTTGAGTGGAGGATGCTGTGAATGATTCTGAAACCCTCGTCGTTTCTCATGCAACATCTCATACCTTTTAATAAATCTCCGCTCATGTTGGCTTTCTCAATTTTACTTCCCACTCTTTCCTAACATTTGTTTCAACATTATTTTCTGGGCTGAATGACCCTACAGTTCCCAGCACATGGCATTTGGCCTAAATTTTATATTCCAATTCTTAAAGACGAACAGTCCCATTTTTCAGGGGTTCGAAACCAATTACCTGTTACCACTCATCAATAGTCACCTCTTACGCTCACTTAGTGATGACAGTTTAGTAAAAATCAAAGTTATTGCTAAAGGAAATATATATACACTTTAGATAGTTAGAAAATAATTTTATTGCTAAGTTACACTCTCCCTGTATGAACAAATAAAGATTCCCCATTCTTCTAATTGACTTATACTATCATAACTTTCAAGCTTGCGTATTCTAACAAGACTATTTCAATGTACAGAGAAAAATTTATCTTTTATCGGGTTATATGTATTTAAGTAAAAAAAAATCAAGGGACTGATTTATTTATTATCATAAAACATTTTTTATTATGTTAAAATATCTGCCCGATTTCAACTTACCTACATACAATTAAAGTTACTGTAGCCAAAAGAACATTGATAAGATCGACGGGGTATGGTATGATGTAGAACAATAAATCCATAAGCGAAGACTTTAAACTAGAATACTGAACAATACGTTACCAATCTATGTCTTTCATTTTTTTCCTTTAACTCTTCTTCAAACTACAACGCCGGACACTGACTGATATCCTTCTCAAGACTAAAAGCATAGCGCACGCAACCACAAAATCCATTATTACATTTGTAATACATATTGTCTTGTAACTTGATTTTATAAGAATCTTATTCATGCCACACTCGTAAAATGCTAGATATAAGTACTCCTTAAGGCCACAGCGTCTCACACGGTAACCACCAGATTCTCACTTGATTACATTTATCTTGCGACTTAAATGTACTGAACAGTTCTCGCAGATCGGCTTATCTTTAAGGTGCTGGCAGCATCCCGGAGACTTTCGTACTCTTCGGGGAGTTCCTGCACGGATAAAAGAGGAAATGTTTTGTTTTAATTAACTGTTGAATATATGCACAACACCTCGACAGAATATGCAGTTATCTTCTTTGATTCATGGTTGCTGGATAGAAAAACTGAATTTTTCAGCAGAGCTCTTAATTATCCTTTCACACCAGTGTTACCAACCATCTAAGAGCTCCTTACCCTACCTAGGCACTGAAATGACCCTACTTTCACTGTTATTGTACCCTACGCCCGGCCTTAAGATATACTAAATATTAATAAATTTGTTGCTCATTGGTTATTTTTTAATAAAATACAAGACAACCATCTTGAAATGACCCTACGTTTTACTCAGATTTCGTGATATTACCCTACGGACCCATATCTGAGGCTGAATTACCCTATGCCTAGGGTAATTACCCCACGGTTGGCAACACTGTAAATCTCCACCCACCAACTTACCGGCAAGGTGCTTCCAGTCTTTTCGGCCAACGAATTGAGACGCCTCGACATCCCTTTAACTGTCAATGAAAAGCGAAATCATTTGGCAGAGTAGTAGAATCTATACGTTGCTTAATTTACTCTAGAGTTGCGCTTAAATAGTTGTATATTTACACATAAAAAATTACACTAACTGTAACGTTAATAAAATAATTATTATTCTTAAACTGCTATAAGAAATTCACACAATGAATTTAAATATGTTTGGATGCTTCTTCTAAGGATTTGAAATTTATTTGGTGTTTGTTCCTTACATGATTCATAATTAGAAGTTTTTCAGACTTATTTGTTTATTCATCAATGATTCCATTCATGTTTCAAAATACAACCTTTCTTCCTACAATACTTGTGCACCCAATTACTTCCTAACATGCTCTTGTCTCACTAATCGGCCGAAAAATTTTACAATGTTTCTAGAAGCGATGTCACCCAAATCTTGCTATAAACTCTTGCAGCAAAATGCGGTTATGCGCAAAACTTAAATTAGAAAAAAATTGGTTTCATAGTCTGGGAGTATTGTATTACAACTTCTGCAATTGTATCACCTAATTGGAACTACGTCATTTTTGAAAACGGGACTACTTAAGATATGCGTTTCATGGTGATGTATTGAATTAACAAAAATTAAAATAGTGATAATTTCTTTCTGTATTGTAAAGTATGCCAAACTCTGAACGTGATTTAATGGCTATGTAATGGCTTTTTATATTATTTGTCTATATTTTGTATTTAACTGTTTTCTTTAGAAATTTTAAACAAATAAACAGAAGTGCTCCGGCCCAGATCATGATTCGAACCGTTTTGGCTTTCAGGCTAAGGATGACTGTTACATTATCCACTTTGATATTATATATATATATGATATATATATATATATATATATATATATATATATATATATATAAACGTATCACATACGCAACTACTCTGTGTAATAGTGCAATTACTAAGAGGACCTCATTCGAATAACTCCACTAGAATAAATCACTCCACTAGATACCATCCAGTTTGAATGGGGTCCTTTTAGTAATATATATATATATATATAATATATATATATATATATATATATATATATATATATATATATATATATCTACAACCACCAAGAGTCTTGTTCATAATCTCACTGCGAGGAGAGCGTACCTTTCCCTGCAATGCCTACGAATTTAAACACCAAATCTCGTAGCCCACTTCGGTCACAAACCTATCAGTAACTTAGATAAAATATGTAACTTACGGGCTCTGATAGAATTCCTTCTGACGAAGGCTTGATTAAAATCAGCCTCTTTGTTCACCACGATTTTGTTGACTTTTTCTGCTGCCGATGCTGCCCCTTTGGAAACGCCTGCCAGGGTGGGAGTAAGAGAGTGATGTGAATAAAAGGCGGGACTAGATTACATTTAATGGGTGAACTATTACTATTGTTTTTTGTATTAGGATTATTAGTAAGATTAGTGGTAGTGATAATTAGTAACCGATTTTTTATATGTATTTAATTGAAATGTTTAATACTAGCTCAAAAGTCACGTAACAGTGTATAGGTTTTTTGTTTACAATGTCAATAAAACGGGCAACATGATTTCCTTAAATAATCCCGACGTTAAGGAAATAAGGGCAAGAAGACGGAGAAGCTGGAATAAATAAAAAATAAGTAAATTTAGATTAAAAATGGGGCCTAAACCTAAGAAAAATCCTATAATCTGGCTAAGAAACGGCGGAGGATTAATTGAATCGTCGGTAAATGGAAGCACAGCCAAACCTTAGCAGCTGGAGAGGAGATTGAGATCCAAGGAAGTACGATCATCTAACACGCTTTTGCTCTCTAGAGATAATATTTCTTAATGAGGGCAATTTCTGGGTAAGATGAAATTCATGAGAGAAATTATTTTGTGAGGGAAATGCAAAATGTGAAACCAGTCTATAACTTGTTGATTAAAAGCATGAAAAGTAAGATTCTTAAGCGAACCAAATTGAAAGTTGTAACGAACTTTTCGTGATTCCTGATGGTCGCTCTTCCTCGAGTCGTGTACAGTCCTTCATAATTCTAGACAGAAGCTCATGCTGCACCTTCCTCACTGTACTAGGGATTCGTACAGCCACTGCGGTGCCTGAAATATAGACGATAATATTATCTGATTTCAGATGCGCTGGTTGGTTACATTAATTGAATGCCGGGCAAAGCAAAGTTTCGTTTGCATTGTCGGAATGTGATATAAAATTTCACAAGGTTGACTACGACGACCACGGTCTAGACCGTGACGACTACAACCTTTTGCTACAGAAGTTTGAATGACGTGGGTTAATAATATTCAACCACGTGCTCCATTTCTTCCTTCTACAGCAAAAAACGCTGTTTACTGATGCACTGTTGCTTTCTTTCCTTGAGATGAGGTGCGGCTAATATAAACAGATGAGAAAAGATGTAGCTACCGAACATTATTTGTAAATTGCAAGTAATATGAAATATCACCGATTTGTAAAGTAGTCGGATATTTGGGGCAATTGTTTAAATTTGGAAATAATAGAAAATAAATAAATTTACTACAGCACAAACAAACTTCTGCCCGTAGACCTGAAATTGGCATGAACACATGACTTATGTTCATATTTCATGAGTAAACATATTGAACAAACATACAGAATAAACATTAATAAAATGAGAGTAAAAGCTATATTCACATACACTGCAAACCCGCGTCTGTCGAAGAATGAACAAACCATGACACGAAAAAGCAAACATGCGGGTAGATTAGTGTTAACAAATAAACAGGCCCCAAGCGCGACGAGCATAAACTTGACTTACACTCAGGCTTGTTGTTGGTTTCCTTGAAAACGTAAGTGCTGGCGTCCGACTTGAACACCAGAGTGGATTTGGATATCAGCTCACACGACCAGAGGCTCCTTCCCACGCGAAGCAACACGCCCGAGCCGTGAGTGGGATTGCTGGCGTCTGGGTAACGTAGAAATGAACGAATGAGTAGTTCGAATGACTGAGGCAACTGCAGCAAAACCAGATAGATTCTCGTGCAGGTTAAGCGTATTCACATGCAGTATATCCGTGTTTCAATAAAAGAAACTGATTAACATTTTATCATACAAAATGTACACACTCTCTCATACCCTGATATTGAAACGAAAGGGGAAATTCAGTAGTGCGAGCAGGTTATTTGTTCAGGAAAACAGACTCACAAATCTTCCGTCTAATTACTGATAAGTTAGCATTATGCATACAATAGAAGATAGATAAAAGATTTAGTGGTCTTCTGTTTGCTATAGCATATAATATGCCTGCTCCATGGATCTCTCTTCTTTTTTTCTGTTTTATATTTAGGAGTTAAAAGTATGGGTGGGGGAGTGACTATAATATTGTTTTTCTTTCTGGACCCTTCTAATCGAGATTTTTTTATGCCGAAAGGTAACATTTCTAGCGCCACACCCTTCTATGGAGAAGAGGTATGCGATCAAGTCATGTGGTGAATATAAATATATATATTTGTGTGTATGTGTATTTAATATGTATATTTAATATATTCGTGTGTATTTTACAACAAACGTCGTCTCCTTTGGAAGGAGTGGTGTTCGAGAGACAAATAGACATTTAGATAGTTACTTTTCCTTATCATACCTTTAGAAACCGAAAGAAAAGGTCTGTTCCAGGGAGACGTGATAACACCATCAGCGTAGATGAAAAATATTTTCACTCCTTCTCTGATCCTGAGTATCTCTCTCGTGCTGTCAGTGGAAGAACTTGCGCCGGGGAATCCTTCAGGAACCCGGGGAGGAAGGGGCGAGGAGGACAGGCTGTTGATGCTTCCCTGTGGCGACAGAAGGAGCAGTTAGTTCATTCTTCCACAAACTATTCAAACGGAATAGTTACCCAGCAATACCAGGTCATTACGTTCCATGCCAAAACCTCAATATTTTCACCAAGGAGGGCATATACTCATGAAAAGTATTTGGTTTCGATTTGATGAACTAAAGAAATTTGGAAAATACAGTGATCATTTTCATTAAAGCAATTGCGCTTTAAATGGTAATTTTAAAAACTTGGCTTATGATTATGTCTATAAATTTTGGCAAAGCTTGAGCCAAGCAAGTCCACGAAGAACAAAAATAATGATAAGACATAATTTTCAGCTTAGTGTGCTTTTTGGACTATGTACTGAGAATGACATTAAGATCATAATAATCATTGTTTATTTTCACTTCGTGATTGGCAATCTGAATATTTTTTATTTATATTTTTTGAGTACGTGAATAATACTGAGCGAATAACAGTAGATATGATGCTAAGCAAATCGGGCAATTAACTGGTCTTACCTAAACAACTCGCTTAACACGTCAAGAAGTAGTAAGGTGTGCTGGTAGGTAGACTTTGAATGAGCCAAAGTGATAAGATCACAGAAGGCAGCAGGGTATTAGACTTTTGTGAACGGAAATACTACTACATAGCATTTTCATCACTTTCCGTTGTTTTCATTCATTGTTCACGTTTATTGAAGCCCAGCTGTGTTCATGGGTTCCTTCAATATTCAGATAAGATGCTTCAATAGATAAATGCTGAAGGGGCATTTCCTGTCATGTACATCATGCAGCCGTTCATTAATTGATCTGTGTACCAGTCTCATGTACATACTTAGCAGTAATGAAACGGATTTAGTGGGTGCAGTGAAAGGAGTGGAAAATTGAGAGGAACTTATAGAAACATCATAAGCCAAAGAGTAGAACAGACAGACCCACTCGATCTTTCTTGAGGGGCCAAAAGCCGTCTTTTTCTCTCAACAAGATTTTCGCTTACTCGGGAAGTAAAACTACAAAATGCTTTGATGTTTTGGGGGTGGGGGGGGGGGGGAGGGGGTTGGCGTGGTTGGTGGTTTAGGAGAGCCCTATGGAAAAGCCTCAAAATGTCTGATAAATGTTTTTCGCGTTGAGTTAAAGACACAGGAATTTTATGATAGGATATTTATGATTTATTTATTAAAGTGAAGAGGTAAAAAATAAATAATTAATTTGCCTGTTAAACAGCACAGAATTTTTTTTTCTAATATAGCGTATTTATTTGAATTTTCTTCCGGAGTAAGCTGGAGGCCGCACCGCGCCTTGTTCTCTTTGACAGAACACATGCCGACTTACAGTTTTTTACAAGTACTGAGATAAGAAAATCTTATCACTTATCCGGGTAGAGATAAGAGCGACCCGTTCCGCCCTAAGATAAATTATATTTCGAGAAGCCGAATTTCTGCAACTCTGAACTTCACTATCCATGTCGTCAACATCATCTGTGGACAGAATTTCCTTTCATAGATCCGTTTTCTTTATACCTCATCATTCAGCTACCTGTGATTTGAGGAAGTTATGAGCAAGGGCTTGAAGCTCACGAGAATCATTCCGAAATTCTTTTGAGGAATGAACTTTTCTTTACTTTCTACTTATTCAAGATCAGTTATGATGTTATTTACTTTCGTCTCGCCCTGTTTATGAATAATTCATTTTGTAAAACTAGAAGCAGGAAATATATTTAGCATAAAATCATTAAAAGAATTCATCTTGGTACTATGATGTGACATAATAATATTACTGCAAAACAAAAGATTATGTATATATATATAGATATATATATATATATATATATATATATATCTATATATATATATATATATATATATATATATATAGAATATTAGCTGAAGCATAACATACGTAAAGGTCATAAATTTATACTTCAATTGCAACTTACTGGTGCTTTACGGCAGATTTTTTTTTTGGAAGGGTGTAATGTGGTCGATTAACGACCAGCTCCGTATGAAGACATGAGCACACGAAAGGATGTGGTTACTTCTGCAGGAGGAGCGTTGTGAATGTTTTCTTTAAAAGAGGCTTTTTTCGTTGTCTCATAGGCTGCATAATTTGTTGTAATATTTTTGGAAAAGTTAGGCATACATTTTAATAATATACAAGTCCCCAATTTTGAATCCTAGGAGAATTTTTTTACGGGGTGGTCTTAAAGAATGTCTTGGAGACGAGTTTTTCATCGAATAATCTTTCAAAACGAACGCCACATTTTCAGCCAATGCCCGACACTGTAATCTTATTTGGTGTAATAGGGGGCTGATAAGCTTAAAAATCCCTTGATAGATTAGATAACACACACGGCTTTTTGTTTTTGCCCTGAGTTAGTATCCCCACATGATCAGTCAACACCTTAACACTTTTTGCTTTTTAAATACATCATTCACACACACAGAGAGAGAGAGAGAGAGAGAGAGAGAGAGAGAGAGAGAGAGAGAGAGAGAGAGAGAGTTCTAAGAAATATACATCTATGGGCAGTCAACAAACACAACACAAAGAAGGGTAAACATTACTTTTAAAACCTTTGAATTAATATTATAAGGCAATTCTTTATTAATATTAATAGCTAACATTTCTTTTAATCATCAGTGGAGACACGCATAACGAATGATCTTATGATTGAAGTTCAGGACTATAAACAGAGGACGTGTTGGTTACCAGTGGAAACAATACTATATCCTTTGAAGTAAGATTCTGCCATTCTATACATTTTTGAAAAGGAAACAGTAAATAAGCGTCATGGAGTGAATAATGCAACACTTAACGAATGAAATAAAGTTGCTTGCCACGAAGTGTCCCCTACAGCAAATAAGGACCGAGTGTTAAATTAGTTAGATTTCTGATATTTTACAAGACTTTTCTTTGTCTTTGCTTTTATTCCATTGGACAGATCTACAATTGCATAAACACGAATTTTTGTTATCTAAAAATCCTGACTCTTTCCAGTATTCAGTTTTTAAGACAGGAAAACTTTCTACAACGCTTCCCTATCAAAGAAATTTGTATTTTACAAGCAACATATAAATATTATGGTAAAGAAAGGAAGAGACAAATATAATTAGGCGCTGTTCAAGAAGTATCAGCAATTCAGCTTCTCTCTTCGACCTGGTTTCCATTTGCGCAGTTCCCTTTATCAGGAACACAGAGATTATTATTATTAATTATTCCCCGTAGGGATGTAGTGTCTTCAGTGCACGTCATGCGATGGCCTGTAGGCATTACTTAAGATTCTTTGCACCGTCCCTTCGGCCCCTAGCTGCAACCCCTTCCATTCCTTTTACTGCACCTCTGTTCATATTCTCTTTCTTCCAACTTATTTTCCACCCTTTCCTGACAATTGTTTCATAGTGCAACTGCGAGCGTTTTTTCCTGTGTTACACCTCTCAAGTCTTTCGACTATCAGTTGCCCTTTCAGCGCTGAATGACCTCATGGGTCCTAGCGCTTGGATGTAGGCCAAAATTCTATATTCCATTTCATTATTATTTATTATTATTATTATCATCAGTAGTAGTAGTGGCAGTAGCTGGTTTTCTTCTTCATTCACATGAATCGATTCACTCTAGTCCTCGTTAACGTTGCTTATCAGATTATGATAAAACACTACCCACGCGTGAGCTGAATGACGTTTCCTGACATGTACGTCTTTTCACATGTTTAGTGGTATGTATACGTATTTATTAACATTCATGTTTATATGTTCATAGAAAATTATATATACATATATATGTGTGTGTGTGTGTAAATAAAGGCAAAAGCCACGAAGGAAAGTGAAACAATGGAGTGCCGTTGCAAAGGCTTTCGACTCTCGTCCTTTACTATGCAGACTGCTTTATAAAGGACGAGAATCGAAAGGCCTTGCAGCGGTACTCCATTGTTTCACTTTCCTTCGTGACTTTTGCCTTTATTTATATATTCATTATGTTCCAAATTTGCGTGATTCAGTTGGGGATGTTTCACATGCGGAGCAGACGCACATCGCCGCGAATTTGAAAAAGGTTTTCATACTTGTCAAAGAAATTTCTTTTTGTTCCTCGGTGGTTACAATCTCATGTTAATCATATGCGGGTTAATTCAGAGGAGGAGAGCTACCCAAAGTGAACCGAGTTGGGTACCATCAGCGTAGCACTTCTATTTTTCTCGTTATGATCACAGAAAGCGACTTGATGTGAATCAAAATAAACAAATAATACATTTGTCAACATAGAAGTCAAAGTGAAAAAGTTAATGGATCGTGAAAATTAGCTTCTCTTTACTGCTCAAGTCTGGAATCACCCCCAACTTTAAGTAATAGCAACCCAAATCTGCATAGTCTAGCAAGTTTTAAGTTTTTTCAATAACTTGACGAAGAATGAGTCGGTAAATACTGTGGCTACGAGTTCTGATGTTCCCAGAAATACCACAGATACTTTCCTGCTACATTTCCTTTCGCGCTCATTCCTAATATTCGCCAGATTCTAGACTTTGGAATGTCAGTTACTGATCTCTTCTTGGTCTGACATTGCTCTGCACCTCATTTCGATTCACTGAATCAGTTTCAGTTTAATGTCATTACCCTTGAAGAAGAGAGAGAGAGAGAGAGAGAGAGAGAGAGAGAGAGAGAGAGAGAGAGAAATGTCCAAAGGCATGAGCGAATTAATGTCAAATACCATATAAATTATATAGAAATTATGGCGTTGTTCACTTACTGACAGCTGTACAAAACAGATACATAGACAGACAAACATGCACACACACGTACGCCGTGAATATGAATTAATTGAACTAATCAAAGAAAATCTTAATCGTTTAGCAATAATTTGCTCCTTAAAAGTTTTTTTTATAATTAACTGTTTGACTAAATACTCATGCTACTATGAAGTACAGTCAACACTTTTCACTCACATATATATACACGCACACACACGTATATATATATATATATATATATATATATATATATATCTATATAGATTTATATATATATATATATAGATATATATATAATAATGTTATATATTCATATATATATCTATATATATATATTATATATATATATATATATATATATATATATATATATATATATATGCGCGCGTGTGTGTGTTTGGAAAGTAACCAATAAGTGAAAAGTGCTCCCTGCATATCATAGGAGCATGAGTATTTATTCTTACAGTTAATTGGCAGACTATTGCCCCACGACTAAGATTTTGTTTGATTACTTACTTGAGTGTGGTCTTGGGAAGATATTGCCATGTTAATGAAAGCCAACTACTTCATCTCAATGTTACCTGATTACTAGAGTTGGCGCGGTAGAAAGAAGATCGACCAATGTCATCGGCAATTTCATGTTCACTCTCTTCGTAGTTGGAGCTCCAAGGTCCGCAAGAATCCTGGCTTGATCCTCCTCCGGCAGTTGAAGGGGAGGTCGGGCTAGGGGAGGAGGGATGCCTACTAGTTTCAGAAGGCCAAGATGTAACAGACCCTGCAGAGGATGCGACAGAAGAGCGAGTTCCTACCTCGGCATAGATATGGTAAGGCGATGCAACGTCAGCATCTTTATCATAAATGTCGTCAAGAGCGTCAGTTTTTGTGTTTTCGTAAAAATTGCCTGGATTTTCAATCATCCGTCTGTCTTTCACTTCCTCTGGAGGTGGGTCCCGTTTTTCATCACTTGTATTGGGAGATTTCCATTTCAATTTTCTTGGAACTGCATAATATGATTCATCTATTTTCGTTTCCTCTTCATTGGCAGTGAGAGTGATGTTGCTTCCACTTTCCTCTAAAGCGTCAGGACAGACAACATCATTTTCATTCAGTGTGCTCCTAGAAGATTTTTGAGATGAAAGAGGGTCGAATTCACAGATAACATCAAATTGGCTGCCTGCGGACTCGAGGTATCTTCCAAGAGTGTTGTATGAGTAATCAAGAAGTGTTTCTTCTGATTGGCATCGAGAGTAATCGCGCTCTTTTGGCAGTTGCGGTAATTGTGGAGAAACAGCAAAATCAAGGGCATCTAAAATTGAATTCCCTAAGTCAACATCGGCAGAACTACTCTGGTTCTTGGTAGGTGTGGCCTCATTAGTACTTGGGACACGTGATTTTACCGGTTGCAGTAAAACTTCGGTGGCATGAACAGGTTTGATAGGAGTTTGGAGTTGTCCCGCCTCCCTTTTAGGCTGGGTGTTGGTATTTGAGGTGGTCGTGCAGTTATCATTTGTATTTAGGAATGATGTAGTATTTGTATTGTTCTCTGTAAATGATACATCACTTTGAACACTGCCTGGGATCAAAGGTGGAAATGGATCTAAATCTGTAAAAGGATCGGATATGGCAGTTCCAGTCGTGTTTTGAACTCTCGGTTGTTGCAATGTAGTATCTCTAGGGTGTGAGATGTCTTCCTTTGAGAGATCGTCCCCCGATTCTGATGAACCCCCTAATTTGGAAGTGAAATTACAATTTTCACTGGTGATAAACGCAGACGATGCGCTTGGCCCTTCACCAGAGTGTAAGTCATTCATTTGATCTTGAAGTACCTGCTTTACTTGTGCCTTACGCCTTGCGGGCTTTGGAGGCCTGGGGCGGGTGCCCAGCTTCTCGGAGATGTGGTCATGGTTCTCCGCTTTTGAAAAATTGCTACTATCTGAATTGGAACAATCCCGTCCAAAAGCTTGGTGACGGGCGGCTTCAAATTTTGGCTGATGGCGTGGAATATCATACAGTCCTTCTTCAGAGATATGAGGTGAAAACTCTGTGTTCTTATTCTGATGATAATGGGATTTTGGTCTTGGCAAGGACATTTGCGCTGGTACTCTTGGTTTGATCCCTGCAATGCTTGATTCTCCTTTTGTTTTGTCATCCTCTTGTGATGATCCTCCTGGGATTTGTGCGTTTATCTGAATTCCATCACTTATTAATGATATAGGTCTTTGTGTTCTAGCAAGTGGATTGATACCCCTTAAGGACGCCTGGCGTATTAGATCACCAATGGGTTGTGCTTGATTTCTTAAATAAGCTGGTTGCTTAGGTTGCTCTTTGATCTCAGACTGATTATGAAGTGGAGTATCATCAGAGTATTCTTCAGAAGACTGTTGTGGTAATTTCACTTCATTATTATCTTCTTCACTTTTAGAGGATACATTGATTTCTGCACCGTTCTCGCAAGGATTTTCAAGCATAGGTTGAGAGGCGACTGGTGAGGTTGCTTGAGGCATCTGACATGTTCTTTGCTGTTGGGTTTTTGGCACAGAAGTACGAGGCTTTGGTTTTGGGGGTGTCTTAGGGTGAGGATGATGTCTTAAATGGGAATCAGGCTGTGTCTCAGGCTGATCGTTAGGGGATGCATATCCATGTGGCGGCATCTCAGCTTGACTGTTAGGAGGAACTGTATTTGTGCGAGATGGTTTTTGAGGTTGACTGCTAGCAGGCGTATGACCACGAGACTGCTCCTCAGGCTGACACCGAGCTTGCGATTGATTATTGCTAGGACTACACAACTGAGGCTTCGTGTGCGGTTGCAGTCTTTGGGTTGAAGTCATCTGCTGAGGTTGTGTTGACAGTTGACGCTGTGGCAGAGCAGATGGCTGAGACAGAGTTGGAGGCCGTGGGCGAGAAGGCAACTGCCCCCGTGGTGGGTGGGGCTTAGGATGGCCTCTTTGTTGATGTGGCTGGTGTTGGCTTCGGTGCTGAGGCTGGGAAGGTCTTGGTAATACTCCGTTTGCCGGTGTAGATGCATTTAAAGACGGAGGCCTTACAGGTACTGGAGGCGGTGCACCTTTAATGTACAGATGATATTGTTAAATGATAAAAATTATGCATAAAAGTTCCGAGTAGTATCCTACTAATAAAAGGTGTTTATTATTCTTCAATCATAAGTTACAAGCAACGAAAATGTTTAAAACTGACTACGTTTCGAATAAATGGCCCCTCAAGTGTGTGTTATTTTGAAAGTATGACAGCTAATCATTTCTTTGTTTCCCTGATACATCTGAACTTTTCTAGTTCCACTTCCTTTGTTATATGACAATTATAGTATAAACTTCGCCTTCAAAGTGTCATAGAATTCATTTGCGTGTGGCAAAATTTGGGCACTTTCTGTTAGTTATTTTATATTGATATGAAGTATAAATTTTGACATTCGAATAACACAAATCGTTCAAACTACCAACTGTCTTACTTGGTCCTCCCTTCTCACAAAAACAGAAATATTCCCCAGGATTACAAACTGGTTTTTAGATCTGGTATTTGGAAATACAAGCTGCAGGTATCTCTCACCTCTGACACGTCGTCTATCCTCCCGAAGGACGTCCTGGTAGGAGGGCGGGGCCCCTGGCGGAGGGGCGGACATGGATAGCTCTTGGGGTAAGTCCACGGCTGCTTGAGCGTCAGTGAAGCCGTTTAGACTTTCCTTTCTGCGGAATTAGTTCAGGGAAATTTAGATTAAGAGGCAGGCCAGACTAGTCAAAAGCAGCACAAAATGAGGTGATTTTTTCTTGCAATTATTCAAAGAAAATCTCATATATAAGTGCTTTCTGCTTTGCAACTTGCTTACAAGTGGTTTTTGTAACACAAAAAGAATTGTCTTAGAGGATGGTTAAAAATGTGTCTCTCCTTTAACTTTACAAGGCGATTTTAATTGCTAGGCACTAAATACAGCCCGCAGATAATCGAAAAATCGCAACAGGCGAAACAATAGAAAAGTATTAAACCTAAAAAGTAGAATAACCTTACGAGGTCAAAGGGAAGAAAGAAATGCGTCATCTTGAGATTCTTTAAAGTTAACCAAAACAAAGCTTGAGGAAGCTTCCTAGATTATATTGTGTAATGTTTCCCATGAAAAATAGCCAACACGTGGTTTTATCTTTCCTTATAACAAGTACGGGTTAATTACAAGAAGAAAACATTAATATTTACCTGCTAGAGAAAACTGCTTCTTGTAAGTGAAATAACCTTTGCCTAGTTGGTTCATGAGGTGTGATGAACAGGACTCGAGTCTTCAGCACTTTGTCAATAAGACCCAGCGCCATCTGGTATTTCAACGCTGCCTGAATGAATATACGAAAAAAAAGGACGGTTTTTCGACAGCTAAAGTAGTAAAAATAAGAAAAAATCTACTCTGAAACCTTGGCTTCACATCGCCATTTCTCTCTCTTCACATCGCCATTAATTTTCTCTTTGGCTTACAAGCTGAGTTAAAACAAAGGTTTTGTGGACGATGGCTGAGCCGTTCTTTCACCAGCGTTCTGAAAAGGTACATTTGCCATATCAAAGAAATAACATTAATCCGCTGAATGATTTCTGCCCTTCCTGTTCTCCGATATGTATAGAAAATTCATTTTTAAAGTTTCATCACATTTGAATGTTATTTAAGCAACAATTCTTCGTATTAACGAGGATATCATCTGTTATCATTCATTATAATATTAAAGCCTGCTGGGTCATGATTATGACCAATAGGCTCATAATCATCATCATTGTAATTATCACTATCACATGGCTATGATTATTTACATTGTTTATCTGTTCCTGATTTTCGCAAAACCGTATAATTTCCTGGATGAATTTTTCATTAATTTTTGCGCGTACTGTTTAACTGTAGTTTTCTATTGCGTATTTTTTAACGACAAATTAAGAAGAAGGGAAACGAAGCTGCAGGATCCCAAGTGTACTGAAACCTTAATTCTGTGAAATTTCTAGCAAAATTGAACACTTTTCGTGCAAAATTTCTTCCCAAAACCATTATCGGATGTGCAGGATTTGAAGGTAGGACTATCTGGGCATTTTTGGTTTCGATACTTTTTTTTTTTTTTTTTTTGTATATTGAATCGTTCACATACAGAAATCACCTACCACATTCCTTACTTAACCTAGGCTGGGCTACAGCTCATGACGACACTGTCATCTAGTAGCAACTGGCAACATTGAATAAGGAACGTGAAGTTTTCTATAATTAGTGAAAACGACGTTTCTTCATCTTTCCCTATCAAGAGAAAAGACTCCGTTGATTTAATGTTTTTTAGACCTTTTTTTTTTATTCAAATATGGGTACTGAAAGGCAAATTGTCGGCACTCGAAGAGATACTTTCAATTAAACACTGATGTACTTGGTTTGAAAGGACTGGAAGAAACCTTCATTGGTTTATGGCAATATGTTAAATCAAAGTAGTGAGTATTTGATATTTTTACGTGGTGGGAGTGAATGAAATTTCAGAGCAGACGGTCCTTTGTTATGAAATTGTCAAGGCAATCATCTCAAGAGAAATATGAATTGTTAAACATACTTCAAAACAGGATTATGCTGTTTTTGTAAGGTTAGCTATAAAACTGATGTTAAATTTGATCAAAAAAAGACTAACAGTAAGAAGCTTGGAAATTCAAAATGAGCTATGTGGAGGAACAAAAGTTAATGTTACAATAGCCGACCATACAAAAAAAAAAAAGTTTACCTTTTAAAAACTTTGTAATTGTTCAGTAGTTAAGGGCACAAAAGGGTGTGTTGTCTTTAGGAAGTACTTTAAGATTCTCTTCAGTTTGGTAGATATTAATGAGGATTTTGAAAATTACTTATTAACTGAATGCTGTTTCCTTTTGGGTGACGATAACAGGGGTAGGCTATATATTAAAAGAAAAT
This sequence comes from Macrobrachium nipponense, assembly GCF_015104395.2. Lineage (NCBI taxonomy): Eukaryota > Metazoa > Arthropoda > Malacostraca > Decapoda > Palaemonidae > Macrobrachium > Macrobrachium nipponense. The sequence continues at coordinate 58,462,942 of NC_087210.1, forward strand.
ATAGCAGAGGAAGAAGTCTAGAAGGCTCTAGAGCATGCATAGTAAAACTGCGGCTGGTAATCGTGAGATTGTGGAGCCAGCTCATTTTCAAATTCAAGTAAAATGTGGATTTTGACTACAACCGAAAGGAAAAAAAGGTCTAAACTGTTGAGATAAATTGCCAGTTAGCATAGCTGGTGTAAGAAGAGCACACCGACACCGACACTGACAATTCCGGGTTTGATATTTTATTTGTTTGGAAACATCCGCGTGTCCAGCTCTGGTTCTTAATATCCTTCTCTCTGTAATATCCTTTTATAGTTTGAGAAACTCTGCAAACTTATAAAAGGTTGAGTGGTTATGACCCGATGATAATTGAAGACTTCTGTGCCCCTTTCTAAAGAATCGTTGGTCCTTGGTAGGTCTCCCCGAACACGATAAAGAATACATCATATTTGTGGTTTAAAAAGACAGCATCGCTTCTACGACAGCAGAAGGGGCAACCAATCCACGTATCTTCGAAATAATTTGTTAATTCTCCCAATTCTGGAGGAATAACATCTTGCAGAGATTCAAATATTCCACAAATATCGTCAACTAGCACAAAACCTAACATCTTACAGTGTCGCCGAATATGTTCCTCCCTTATGTAAAGCCGAGTAAGAGTTGAAGCCTGGATTTTCCTCCATGCGCACTGAACGAGGTCAAAACAGCAACCACTTATTTGCGTGCTTTCAAAAACAGTAGTAAATGCATTTTGGAATGCCTTTTCAAAATCACAGAGCATAGTATCTGGCTTCAGATCCGAGCATAAAGTTGAAATAGCCCTTAATGTCCTTTCAAATGAGTACTCTCTTTTATTTTGCAACATACCACTGAAAAAACGCCCTTCACACAGCACATGAATACATAAAGTTGGTAGAATCTCAAATTTTTCAGTGGTTGTTAGTTTTAACAATATTCAATAAATAGTAAAGTGTTTATGGTAAACACTTTACAATAGAACTTAACTAGTTTAAAAAAAATGTGCTGAATTGTTTCTGGCGATGGTTGTTCTTGCGCTAATTTTTTATGCGCTGAATTGTCGTTGCGCTAAATTGTCATGCTTCTGAATTGTCCTTGCGCTAAATTATCATGCGCTGAATTGTCATGCACTGAATTGTCGAGGAATTGTCGGTTCACGGTAAAAAGACTGGAAGGGTAACAAATGCAGAGATATACAGAAGTGGTAAAATGGTTAAACATTAGTGAAATAATGGGTTATTGCTTTTAAGATGCTTTGTTTACGTGGTAGGAATGGAGGATCATATGTTGGGGATAAGAGTATACATTTCATGAGTTAGGGGAAAGGAGAAGACGACCTAAAAAGTTCTAGGAAGATGGGTAAAAGGTTATTTTTTAGGAGGGAGATGGGGAGGCAAGGTCCTTCTAAATGAATATCTAGAAGGTCAGTGTTACATGAGAGATAGAGGTGAATACCCAATTGTTTACGTCGGGAATTTTCGATGAGCTGGGAGGTTTCTATATAGAAATATGAATTAGCTAATGTCGTGGACGTTTCCGTTGGCCGTGGATTCGTCCATCATCCAGCATTATGAATATGGGAGTAACCATTGTACTATATTTTTTTTATTCTCAGAAGTCACACGCTCTTAGGGAAATGCTTTATAATATATATATATATATATATATATATATATATAAATATACATATATATATATATATATATATATATATATATATGTGTGTGTGTGTGTTTTTGTGTGTGTGTGTGTGTGTGTGTGTGTGTGTGTGTAGTGTGTGTGGTGTGTGTTTGTGTATCTAATTCTAATTAAAACGCAGTGTCCATCTATTTAGGTATGTATGTTTAACACAAATATTTTGTCTAATGAACTTTGCGTATTGCGGGCACTTTATCGTAGATAAGAAAGTCGAAACCAATACAATATATATACATATATATGTATATATATATATATAATTATATATAAAAGTGTATATATGTATAATTTATTGTATACATATATTAGTGATGGCTTCATGAATTTCGATACTTATAATAACATAGATATCTGTGAACTTCGCAACGTAGCCTTTAACATCCACCCATTTGGCAAACGAGAAGCCATTGCCTATTGCTTCCTCGGAAACAAAGAAGTTAAACGTGTATATTTTTTGACTAACAATTTTAAGTAACAGCACAGTGGAATTGTCTTGTCTCCTCAGTAACTCGGTTTGTTATGATGTGCATCCAATTCATTATGTCAGTTCTACTGCTTGAATTCAACCAGTAAATTTTCTTTAGCTAATAAGTATTATTACCTCATTTGAAAATGTTAACTCCCTCTTTTTACTATTCTGTTTCAATATAAAGCAAAGAATGCCTAAGAGTCCCATTTTCTTTAGGAACCTTGTTCATCCTATTTTAACACTGTTTAACTCGAGTAGCCGGACCCAGCGTTTCTTTATCATAGATGATCATTCTTCTCATTTTCCGTCAGTGCTGTGTCGTACGCTCGTGTGATACTTAATGAAGAATCCTTCGCCATTTTGCCGTTCAACAATCATTAAGATGGGTCGCCGTTTTGGACATTTAATGAAGATTACAAACTACTATATACCAACCAGAAAGGTAAGTGCTTTGTTAATATTTATCATTTTTTTGTTGTTGAATTCCCCAACGATCGCCACAGTATTTAACTCTTGTCCAAGGAAGGTTTTATTTATATTTAAGATAATTATTCATAGTTCAAATATGTTTTCAATTATTGGTATTGCTTAAATTTCCTCGAGTAACATTGTGGGTTTGCAAATTGGTAAATGAGATGCTTGGCAGTTTGATTCGGTCATAAAGTAACGAAATCTTTCGGGAACGATTCATTACCAAGATGGCTCACTTGTTACAGTTACTGAAACATGTTTTGTAGTATGAGCGTTAGATGCAGATAAATTGGTAAAATTTTGTATCATTTGTGGGAATATGGATGACAATAGATTTTCTTCGATACTGAAACCTAACGAATATCTGGATTTGTCGATAGTAAGATTTTCGTGATGGACACTGCTATCTGCTCTGACGACCAACTGAGGGCAGATAAGGCCCCGAAAAATAAAGATTAAGTAACATGCCGTTTTTCTATCAGATGAGATCAGCATGAAGGAGTTTTTTTTTTTTTTTTTTTTAGGCTCTCGACTTTGAACCTCGCAATTCGCCAAACACTCAACCTTATAGGTCTATAACAATTGTATTTGTTAGCCCTTGCATGTTAACAGCATTCCATCCAGGGTCGGATTCAACTGAAAACAATATAAAATGGTTCGTGGTACGCATGACCAATGCCGACGCTAAAGGTTAAGTTCTGTGTGTAAAATACATTATTATTTATCCTTTGAAATTAAGTAATTTGTTGTCAGAGGAGTTGACAACCGCCTACAGTAAAATGTGCAAATACTTTTATATATAAGTTTGGTTTTAGTTCTGCTGATCTGGTTGCCCATATTGTGTCAGGATAAAGCGGAATCTAATGAACCGATATCTGTGAAACCATAAAAACAGTGACTGGCCAAAGGCCAGAGCCAAATGGCCGTTAGTTGATACCGTGAAAACTGAGCTGATTTTGACGAAACCGTGAAAGCATTCAGTCGGTATGAACACACCCTGGGTATAGGCAACTTATAATATATAACTTGTGAAAATTTTGTGGAATGTTAAAGTTCAGAAGACGAGGTCACGGATTTCTGGAGGTGATATGTTTCATAATCTGTTACATAATTGTGATTCCTTTTTCATAATGATATATTGTAGGTAGTGTTATTATCATACTATCATCAAGTTAGATTTTTAAAAGGTAAAAATTAGGGACATATTTTTGGTAATTGTAATGCTTCCTGTATGCATAGCGGTATGTTTTAAAATTGATAAATTGTAATGTCATTTTCAAATAGTTAACCCAGTTTGACCTTTAAAGGTCAGAGGTGAGGTCACGAAAGTCTTAAAATAGTTACATGTGAGACGAAAGTGGTAACATGGTTTTTTTTTCTTTTTTTTACAATTATTAATATTACTGTATGACGGTGGTAAAGGGATGCTCGTTACACGGTGCCTTTTTTCTTAATACTGATATGGTGCCACAACAATGTTAAAGGTTTCCTGTGTTGAGTGATAAAATTCTGAGACGTTTCCATTTCGGTGAACTTATATCAAAATGGTTTGTGGAATTATTATTTGATCCGTATTCACCATTAATTTATTCTGATGATATAGCCCAACACTAAAGATAATTTATTTTATTTTATTTTATTTAGTAATTTCAAACTTCAATGACATCTGTTTATAGGATCAAGTTTCTCCCATAACTTCACTGTAACATATTCCGTTCTTCGCAGGGGCAGTCTAACTAATGATATGATGGAAGATTTTCTATTAGTATGTTTACAGTACCCGAACTTCCTTTCGAATTACTGCAATAGCGCACTAATTGTATTTCAAGTAAATTTCAAGTTTTTTTTGGGGAAAAATAACGAAAAGTTCAGTAGTCTTACCTTGTTGTACTGCTTCTGTTCCATCAGATCTCGAGCATTTCTTTGTAAGTGGAATACCTGCTTGCAAGTACTTTCAAACTCGGAAATAGTAGTTATTGGCCCCCTATCAAATACAGAGCTGTTTCTCGATGTTTCGGGGTCAGATATTACCCTGGCATGAGATCCATTTTGTGTGGTGGTTATTCCAGATGCCCCAGCTACTGGCGAAGGATTTGTGGTAGGTTGTCTTGGGCGTGTAGCTGTTGGTGGAGTGGCATTCGACTGCAGCCCCTGAGTTTGAGGTGATTGTCTGACGTTGAAGTTTGGTTGAGTAGAAGGTTGAGTGACCTTCGGACGAACTGCTGTAGGTGTTGATGGAGAACTTGCTTGCGTAGAAGGCCCAGAGTCTGGAGGCGAGGGCAGAGGAGGATAGAAAATGCTGTTCGAATTGGGAATAGGGTGCGGGGGCGTGGATGGCAAAGGAGGGGCGTCCTCTGGAAAAATGCGTCTTCTCAGAGATTGCCACGCCATTTGCGATTTGCCAATAGCTATTGAGACTGACCTGGTTCTATCCAAGCCAGGAGGTGACGACTGGGTTGAAGATAAGGTCGATGAGCGTCGGTTGTTGACGCAAGATTTGGAGCGATCGGTTTGATGGCTGGGCGGGCAGCTTATCGGTCTTGGTGGGCTTACCTCGCCAGGATCACTTCTGACGGAAGCCTTGCGGTCGAGTTTTTTCAGCTCATATAAAGCCGTTGGTGTAATTGGTGGTCCAGGATGGGTCACAGAGCGCTTCTTTTTTTCCTTCTCTGCCTTGGCAGTATCCCCGTGCGTGAAGGCTCTGGGTGGTTTAGGCGGAGGGGTGTTGACCGGCGTCTTGAAATTTTCCAAATCACACAATGACCACCGGTGTGTTAGCCTTGCTAATTCGCTAGCAAGACCTTCTCTTGGAGGTAAACTCTGAGAAATCACTGCGAATGTGGCATTTGGATGTTCCTCATTCTTTATATTATAATTACCAGAATGGTCAATAGTCAAGTGTATCGTTTGAGAAAAAGTTGGGGTAACCTCGCCATCCAAAGATTCTAGTGCGCGAGTTGAAGGAGCAACTCTCAATCCTGTTGTCCTCATGCTTCATTGCATGTGATGGATGCATGAAACGGAGCCACGGAAATAAATATAGCTGTCTAAAAATCACTTATGCTCACCATTGTCATCACGTCACATCTTTTGACTGGCTTCAAACAGTTACCAACATTTGATATTCACTAATGTTCTTTTTATCGAGAAACAAAGTGTTTAGTATTCGTTGTTTAACACACTTTACCTAGATAGAATACTGAAGATTTTTGAATACGTGTTACTGTTGGAAAACAGTTAATCTGATAATAGAAGATTCCAAGATAGTGTCTCCATAGTGACGGATAAGCCGTATCAGTCACACGGCTAAGGTACAAATCCCAATTTCGTTAAAGTAAACGCATTTTCTTAACTTATAATTTTCTTCGAGTAATATAGATTACGTGTTAGTTGAAAAACACACTAAATCCATCTGCTAAGTTCGAATATGAATGATACACTTGTATCTAATTAATTTTTTTTACAGTGCTACTGATTAATCTTCACATAACCAAAAACGTGTAACAGTATGATAAAATGATTTTTTTTGAGTGATGGCGATACAAGAAACCTGTTGGTATAACTAGTAGTTAACTAACGCTCATTATCAGTTATGTATCTTACATAATAATATTTTTAGATATACAGGGTACAGTTAACTGAAAAAAAACCTACACAACGGCATACCCACTAGAAAAGATCGGAAACTGAATGAAAACGTTAATTTCATACGACCCTCTAACACACATTAGTATTTTTATCATTTGAATGAAGAATTTTAAAATTAGCCTTTGTTAACAATCTTGCAAACGACTGTGGGAATGAAGAAAGTTGTAATTTCAGTCGAGATTCATAACACCATTCATAAGCGCCTCGGTGGCGTGGTCGGTATGGTTTTTATTTTAACACGTCAAATCTTCAGGTAACCCAGCATTAGTATCATGCATGTATGGTTTTCAGTGTTGCTGATTTTACTTATTGTAGTTATTGTTAGGTACTGGAATTCAAGAATAGGTACTTTGTCAATTTGACTTTCAGCTTTTGAAGATATTTGATTTTATGACTGATTATCACGATCCTATGTGCCATGGAGTTTATTATCTCAGCTCTTTTATTAGTATTTTGATACTGTGATTTTAGAGACCTAATCCTTCGACAACTGTATTTGTAAATGTTTGGGATAATGGATGTGATAAATGGGCCTTTGTAAGCGTGTCTTTATCTCGTATTTTATGCCCCACAGTAATATATGATGTGGCATTTCACTGTTATCCTCTCTGCTTATCACTTTAAACCTCCATCAGTGTTCACAACATGTGAAATATTTTGCTGATGTAAATGTGCCCTGGAAGAATATTATATGCATGAAATACTTGGAACAGTATTTCAACTTCTGTTATCGTGGTTGGGCTTCAACGTTATTGCATTTTTGCCATTTATTTGATAATGCCAATGGGGAGTGTCATCGATTTAATGCAGCAAAGTTTGTGCCAGATTATGTTCAATCCATTAATTTCATCTTTTCCTCTTCTCCACTGCGAAGGGGGTCAGTTGCCCCAGTACATCATCCTCGCGTTTTCTATCGTGAACATCTTCCTCTGCTAAACCTTTCTTCAAATCCTCCTCCCCTTTATCATGCCATTTAAAACTTTACCTCCCCCTTGACCTTCTGTCAAGTTTCATACAAGGCCTCTTTACTCCATCTCCAACACTCATCCATATAACCTGCGGGGATGTGATAATTTTATTTTCCAGCCTCATGTGCTGCAAGATCCCCAAAATCCACGTCAGCATCCCCATTTCTATGCACTCAAGCTTGTGTTGCTCCTTCCCTCCAAATGCCCAAGTTTCTGAATCATGCATTATCACTGGTCTGATCATGGGACAATAGATCTTTTTCAGCTTCGGAATGCTTTTGTCACACTACCCTACCGACTTTTCTCCATTTCCACTAGACTGCTACATTAATTTCATCTTAGGTGGCTGATAAACGATTTTGGTGTATATCATTTGCCTTTCAATTATGTATGCACTTTTCTGATGTTGGTAGAAGTACAATAATTGAAGTGCTGCTGCTCTAATAGTAAGATAGGATGCTCGGTGTAATACTGCTACTCTGATAGTAAAATAGGATGTTCAGTGAACCTCTGCTGTTCTGATAGCAAAAGTAGAATGTTAAATGAACTACTACTGGTTTTATAGTAAAATAGGATGGTCAATGAAGTAGTATCAGGCCTTCCGGGCATATTTCTCTTTATTTCGGTTAATTTCCCAAATTTTCTCACCTATGCTGTATTGTATACGACTTTTATACACTCTTCAGTCAATAAATGATATTAATTAATGATACCGTCTTGCGGCCGTCTCCTTTACATTTACCGAGGGGAATGTTTGCGTTGAACTTAGAAAAAAGAATCTGTAGTTTACCCTAAAAGCAAAAGAGAAAGTGTACAGATTTACTTCATTTTCTGTTAATTATAGAGCTGGGTAACTCGACTGTTTTAGAAAGGTCTATCTTCCTCCGTAGGTTAATGGTTAAAATCGTCTCCAAGAGGTGAATGGTAACTTCACCTCAAAAGCGGTGTATATTAATATTTTAATTATATTCTTTATTTATTCTTCTTTAAGAAAGAAGGATTGGTCCATTTAATTGTCTTATGAATATAACTGAATAAAGAAAAGGTAGCAATGCGATATGATATCACATCTCAGAACCTTGTAATACTGATATAGTTTTATTATCATGATTAGGATGATAGAAGCAACGTGAAGTCAGAACATAGATTACTTACTACTTTCGAAAGTATAATACTATACTTGAACTATACTCTTGCTGGAATAGAGGCTGTTTATTTTCATTGTCCCCCTACTAACAAATGGATGCCGATTAACCTTACTGAAAGGTACTCTTTCACGCTTAGGTGTAAATGAAGGGGGCTCATCCATTTGTCCGTCAGTCTGTCTGTTATCGTTTTACACCTATCGCTATCATTAGTGAATTGTCATAGAAAATGCAGTTAAACAGTTGAAAGGCTTCCAGCCAATCTAGGTGCAGAGGTAGATCATCATGGATAGATGAGCAAAAGGGGAGATTGCTGGTCTGTCTTTCCTTTTGTCTGTCTGTCAGCGTGTCTGTTCAGTTTATACCTCATCACAACCAAGGTCTGTCATTGTTGTTTTATATATACATGGTATAATGATGTAGTTCAATAATCAATGATATTCATCGGTTTTGACCCTCTCATGTATATGACAAACTAACGGAGAATGTAATAGATATATATTTTATTTTAACTATATTTTATTTCTGTATATATTTGCTCATCAAATTAAATATTGTCATATTTGTTACTAATAATTCTTTGCTCTTCCAAATGTTCCCATTTTAATTTCCTGTTTAAGCGCTCTAATATCTTCCGTAAAAATATCTAAACCTATTTCGATTTTGCTTAATTATTAATTTTAAAATGAAAATCGTTCACTTCTAAAGATACTGTACTGATTAAAAATAAATAAATCCAGGAGATTCCAAGATTGAAACGAAAATCTTCATTGTCCTTTGGACAACAGAGAGAAAGGTCCAGTTCACCTTTTCTCTACAATATTCTCGGCGTGACTTGGATTAATATGTCCGCGTACGCGTGGACAAACCTTGTCTTTAGATCTTGATCACAACTCTTGCTTGGCTGGAGGGAATTTTGCTCCAACGTAGTTCAAAGGTAGATCACCTTGTATAGATGTGCATGAAGGGAGATAGTCTATCTGTCAGGTTGTCTGTCTGTCAGTGCGTCTGTTACATCTGCCTTCTTATTGCAACTCCTCCTGCACAATTGATGGAAATTAAGCAAAGCTAGGTATAGAACAGACCATAATGCTTAATTATGCAAAAAGAAGGAAATTGTGTCTGTTGCTCAATATATCTTATATGGTTGAAGGGATTTCGGCTAAACTGTAAATTGGAAAATCATCATGCATAAAACTATTTGTCCAGAGGTAGACCAACATGTATAGATATGCAAAGAAGGAGATCCTCCATCTGGCAGTCTGCTACACCAACAGTTTCATTGCATTTTCTTCTCAGTAAAAGGAATTTCTGCCAGATATGTTGCATAAATGCATGTTTATTCATCAATGAGTGTCACGCTTAAGCTTGCCATTGTATTTCCTTTATGGGTGAAGGGATCTCAGTCAAACTTGCTGCAGAGGTAATCAGTATGCATAAGTTTGCATGGAAGGTGATCTGACTTTATGCCTGCCTGTCAGAAAATTTGTCACTCTTGTCTTATCATCCCAAGTCTCCTGCACAGACTAAGGAGTATATTACACATAAATAAGTATAAAGGGAGATCGTCTGTCCATATGGCCGGGTTCTTTGCGTCTGTCTGCCGCCCTTTCCTTTGTCACTGTAATACCTCCTGTGTAACTTATCAAAGCCCATCTTACAGCGTCAAATGCATTTTAGAATTGGAATAAAAGTCAAACATTGATGTGCATGAAGGAAGATTGGGTGCCTGCCTGTCCACCAGTCTGTCTGTCACATTTACCGTGTCATTACGACTCTACCTACATTTCTGAAGGGATTTCAGTCAAGTTGGTCCAAAAGTAGTTGGAGAGTTGGGAAAGTGAATAGTTCTTTAATTTGAAGTTTGAGGGCTTATCCTATTTGATGCCATGGAACCCAGAGCTGGTCTCATAGTCGATAATCTCGGTCTAGGCGACAACAGTTCTTCCTTTGCAGCTTCGTCTGTGTTTGCCCAGGAAGTGCCTTTAGATTCTATCATGAAGTTGGCAAGTTGCCTTAACGAAAGAGTCCACGTTTCTGCACCCTACAACCCTCACTTTTGCATGTGTGCCTATATATGTTAGGCTGACCGACTGTTGTTTAGCTGGTTGAGGATTTTTTGTTATTTTTGTTTTTAAAGGACTCTTAGAAATTCTGTCTTCTTGGACTGGTAATATGCAGTCTGGCCATTCCCCGACCATTTTGCAATGAATTCTTGGTCATTTTGGCTGCAATGTGAAAACGTTCGTGGAGCATCTCAGACTAGGGTTTTTTTTTTTTTTTTAATCGGTGAAGATGCGTCTGAATCAAGTACTGTATTTGAGGTTTGTGCAGTGAGATGGTTACCTCTAAAAGAAAGGATTTAAAAAAAAGAAAGGCTAGCCAAAATGACGATGCAAAGCATGAATGTATATTTAACGCTAGCGTGGATTAAAAGGAATTTTTTTCATGTTTTATCGAAATTTGTCTTCATTTAACATTGAGTTGTACCGAAAATTACGTTCCTGCGTCAATAACAATTGTTGTGATGCCGGTCTACAGAATTAAGTCAACTCAGGTATACGTGTATATATATATATATATATATATATATATATTAATATATATACTTATATATTATATATTATATATATATTATATATATGTTTATATATATATAGATATATATGATATATTATATATTATAATTATATATTATATATTTATATATTATATATTAATATCTTATATTATTATATATTATATACAGAGAGAGAGGAGATAGAGAGAGAGAAGAGGAGAGAGCGAAGAGAGAGAGCGAGAGAGAGAGAGAGAGAGAGAGAGAGAGAGACTGCCACCCCAATCCCCATCCACCATAAAGTGCCTAAGGCTGGAAGAACTGTTTGCCATTGTTACATTATTTTGTCAAGAACAAATCTAATTTCTTTTAGGTTTTGCTTCACATTTTTTAATTGTCTGGTTTCATTCTTTCGTAATTATACCCTAGTCTTTACAATGGCAATCTGTGATACCTCTGTTCCGGTTTGACCAAAAGTAAGTTAATGAACTGGACTTGAGTTTTTCTGTTTTAGCCTGAACTAAAAGTACGAAGCTGAAGTAAATGATTATGTGAAAAATGTTCTCTTTTGGTTGTCGATGCTTTGCCTTTTTCCTCTGAAATTAAAATATATTCTTGTGGAAAAGTGGGAAAGTGCACTTTCTTGTAGTAATGTGGTCTCTCCCTTGAACGAAATTGGGTTGTTTACAGGCCAAGTGCCATTTCCTGCTGCGCAGCAGTTTCTTATCGATCTCGATGTTCATAATATCATACACCACAAATGCGATAAGGCACGTCTTTTGTCTTGGTTTTCTTGTGCAAAGCCACGCAACTTGTATCTCTGATGTTTTTCTGTTCTTTTTCGTGTGTGTGTGTGTTTGTTTTATGATTTGGCTTACATAAGGCTAACAATCCGGTTGCTACCACTGAGAAGGCTTTCAAACAATGACTAAATTTTAAGTAAGACTACTTGGTAAAGTAGATAAAATGCTGATAACTGTACACTTATCACCCATATCAGCTTTGTTTTGTTCACATAACTGTCAAACTGGGACAGTCATAAATACTTATACTTCATGTCGAAGAGAATTGAACTGATTGGTCATCGTCAGAGGCTAGTTTATTGAAGTTTATTGGACATTCACACACACACACACACACACATCCTGTGAGAGGCGCAGCATCGGTAAAAGTTCCTCGGCTGCCAAGCCGGTGGTCCGAAGTTCGATTCCCGGCTCGGCCAAAGCGGAATCAGAGGAATTTATTTCTGGTGATAGAAATTCATTTCTCGATATAGTGTGGTTCGGATCCCACAATAAACTGTTGCTAGGTGATCAATTGGTTTCTAGCCACGTAAAAATATCTAATCCTTCGGGCCAGCCATAGGAGAGCTGTTAATCAACTCAGTGGTCTAGTAAAACTAAGTTATACTTAACTTTTAGCATTGGTAAAAGATACATATACAGGATGGCCAAAAGGGTTGAGTCACATAATGGAACAACCCCTGTCATCAGGACAGTTTGAGCTAAACCTTACATATAAATCACATTTACATTTTTATAAAAATAACACAGAAGAGACAAAAAGGCGTGTTACCCTCTCATAAAGGTATGCATGTCTAAGGTTGAACAATATTAATAACACATAAATAATAACACATATAGGACAGCTGAAATAATCATTAATGATAATAGCATATAAAAAGGGATAAACGTACCTGAAACTAATAATTAGAATGTTCATAGCCTAGGCTACATTAATTGTAACAGTGAAAATCTACACAAGATCACATTTACAAAAGAGATAGACAATGATTAAAATGTGATAAGTGTCACCAGTTTTATCTTAAGCATTATCATAATAATGTTCCTAATTTGTCACTTCTCTGGGCCACGTCAAAGAGCTATTTGGGCATTGCAAAGTTTTTTATTCTTTTAAGTACGTCACTGACGGACCCTTCTGTAAGCAGATGTATTACTTGGTCCTCCGACTGTCATTTGTGCTATCCTTGTTTCGCGTTACCTGCCATTGGTTGCTGTGTCCTAAACTTAATCAACTAGCATTCGCTACCTTGTTATAGAACTGAATTGATCTGCTTGACTCGCTGTATCTGCCGCTGTGAGCAAGTTTCCGATATCTGAAGACTCCTGATCCTTGCTTTTATCTGCTTTATTGATAACCCAAGGTTGCACTCAATGGTGACCTTAGAACAGCCTCTTTAGCCAGCTCATATACCCTTTCATTACCAGGTATCCCAGTGTGAGAGGGCACCCAAATGAACTTGACCCTTATGTCCCATATTGTCAGTTTTCCTTATTGTCTTTATAACTTCATTTTCTCATTTTTCATACACAGAAACCTAGCTAGTTTTTAAGGACTGTGGGGCAGACAGACTGTCAGTGATCATTAAGGAATCATTATCCCTCCGATTGACTTGTGTCAAGGCCAACAGCAGGGCTGTCAGTTCAACCTGTGTGGATGAAGCCCAGTGTTTTATCCTGACCTGTGTGTCTACTTCTGAGTCAAAGGTACCAGCACGCCCCGTATCTATACTCAATGATCCACCACAGTGCAGCTAGTCTGTGTATCCTCCAACTGCTATATTGTCTCGTATTGCTGCCTTTTTACAAGGTGGTCTGTCTACATGTTAATGAACATGCACTCCCATGGAGAAAATGGCTACCCAAATGGGTTTGTTAACAGACCAAAATCGACGATATAGTAATGCCGAATATCTTTAGCTGTTACTGCAGTCCAGGTATTCATTCCCTGGTGTTTGCTCCAATCCAGTAGCATTCAGTCCGGAAGAGTGTCTCTGTCATCTCTCAGTGCTCTAATGCCAATAACAGCGTTGATTTCTCTTAATTCTCTCTGCTATCGATGCCAATCCTAACTGTATCCTAGGCTTTATGTTCTTAGTGTAAAGAGGCTTAACAACAGTTTTAAATTATTAAATATTAACAGACTTTCTTTCGCTTCCGGAATTCATCTTTGTTATAGGCCATTTCATAGTTCAGTGTCGTTGTCTTGTTTTTCTGAATGTTTTTGTACGAAATAATCAAATCATTCTTTGTTGCCTGCTTTAAGGAATATGTCCAAACCTATTTTATCAAAAACTACCTTTAAATACCATCCATCTCCTACATTTATCTCCTACCTCAACAAATGACGGATCGTGTCTGTTTTTCCTCACTGTATTAAGTTATATTTCTAATAGAAATCGTGATTTATTTTACTTTCTCTTCCCGTACTACGCAGACGAAATTCATTCCACAGAAGTCCCGTCCTGTCGTGTCATGTTTCACAGCCACTTTCGCGTCACTGGGTACCGAACCCGAAGCTCCAAACTCGCCCACTGATTACCCAGACGCATTTAGATTTACATTTGTTATTATTACGAGACGTTCACTTCACACTGACACGGACCATGAGGAGTGACGTCCGAAAAGCTTTCTCTTTGAGACTGTCTATGGCTTCGCGTTATTCCTGTTTGAGAGGCGGAAAACGATGGGTCTTTATGAATGCTTTAACACTCGAGGTAGGCACGTTGGTCGCTTTATTTCAATTGTCAGATAGAGGACTGAGAAGTGTGTCTTGTTAATTGGTTACTTTGGTATTCAGAGCGTTCATAGCTGAATTATACACGCAGACTATAGTCTCATAGTGCTTTGAGCTTATTGCCTGAGTCACTTTTGCCTATCTATCTGTATATATATATATATATATATATATCTATATATAAACTATATTATATATATATATATATATATCATATATATATATATATATAAACTCATATAATATATATATATATATATATATATATATATATATAAATCTATATATATATATATGTATATATATATATATATGCTAGACATGTAGTTTATGCATAGGAATAATTGGTAAGTACATCGTGACGATGTACTTAACAATTACAATGCCCCATGGTGTAAGTTTTTCTTGATTGTATAGAGCATCGGATATTAAATGAAATGGCTATTTTGTGGATGTATTTGTTTAAATATAGTATGTGTATATATATAAGTATATATATATATATGTATTTATATTTGCATATGTATATATGAATATTAAAATGCATAGGACGTTTAATATTCAAATCATTATACCTCGAGAATAACATACACGAAGTGCTTTTCAGTTATGATTCCCCTTGGGTGTATGTTATTCCTGAGGTATAGTGCATTGGGCATGAAAAGACATTCGTACCATAGTATTTTGTGAATATAAATAACGGTCGTGGTGTATGTGACATACGTACACACACACGCACACATACATATATATATTTTCGATGAACCTGTAGAGTTTCAGTACTGGTATTACATAACGTCGTCTAATATCTGCAGATATTATTAAACATTATGGAATACCATATATGTATTATTATATGTATAATAACATAACATTTTATATTATATTATATATATAAGCTAAGTATATTTTAGTTTAAGCAGACCACTGAGCCGATTAACAGCTCTCCTGGGGCTGGCCCGAAGGATTAGATTTTTTTTACGTGACTAGGAACTAATTGGTTACCTAGCAACGGGACCTACAGCTTATTGTGGGATCCGAACCACATTATATCGAGAAATAAATTTCGAATCACCAGAAATGCATTAATTCCTGATTTGGCGGAAGCTGGCTACCAGGTAGATAGGCTCTCTCTCTCTCTCTCTCTCTCTCTCTCTCTCTCTCTCTCTCTCTCTCTCTCTCTCTATATATATATATATATATATATATATATATATATATATATATATGTGTGTGTGTGTGTGTGTGTGTGTGTGTGTGTGTGTGTTACAGGTAATATGTGAAATCAGGGATTTCACGAAGTCCCTAGGAAATGTGTGAAATGACCAACTGTTTCGCAGTGTTTAGTACTAGCCCTCTGCGATCAAATGTTGCTAAGTGAACTGGTTATTTCACATATGCCTTAGGACTATCGTAATTTCACATATTCCCTGTAACTCGCCCCTCCCCACACGCACACATAAATGTATATATGTATGTATGTCAATTTAGGCATTCATTACAGTCACGAAGGCAAAGTATTTCGATGTACGCCACCATCAAAACGGACGAGAAACAGCAGAGGAGGAAATGAAAAAATAGTTCTTAATTTGTCCCATCAGTATCGCCCTCCATCAGGTCTCTTTCGGGGCAATTTATTTAGGCCTGATGGTGGAGTACATCGACACACAAACACACACACACACAAACATTCTTTCATTTTTCATAGGTATCGTTTTTAATAAAATAATTTCAGCCACCTCGCACAACTAAACGAAATATCTGTCTATATTATGTATCTGTAGACAGATAGATATTTCGTTTTGTTATGCGAGGTGACAGAAATTATTTTATTGAAAACGATACTCAAGAAAAATAAAGGAAGTATGAATACTAGCGAAAACTGGAAATGGATAAAAAATCTCATCAAAATTGTTTAATACATATAATAAATATGAAATTATCCTTCTTGAGATTTTTAAGAGGGGACGTGGGAACCATTACTCCCTGAAAGCTGATACTACAGTATTTTCGTTCTCATCATGTACAGTTTGAACTCTTTCTACTGTGTTGGTTCATTTCATCCAGAGCAGTCACTACTACATATTGCAGTAAAATATTAGCGATTTTAGACATAATCCGGAAACAGCTTAATCGTAGGTACTAGAGAGATTTTATCGGTTATCGGTGATTAATTTTGAACTTTTACCTTTGCAGTAATTTCCTCAGACCAAGTTACATTTTTTTAATTTGCGAACCAAGTGCCTTTGACATATTCGGTCAGTTTTCAACCTATTTTGTTTCATAAGTAAAAATGAATCATCCGGGAACAGTGATCAAGGTGAAAGTTGAATAATTATAAATTAGGATGTCACCCTGTATAGAATTTAATCGAATGTACCAAAAATGAAAATACAAAAAGTGTAATATTTCGTATTGTAATGATTTGTCATACACAACTCACGTTAGTGTTTATTAAAAGAGTTGCGAGTTGGAACATTTTCTGCAAAGCGATTTTAGCCGTCTACAATTTGTGTATTGGACGTTTGTTCATGCCCGACCAGCAGTTTGTCTTCATGAAAGTTTGTAGTGATTTCTTAGCTGTATGTTGCTGTCTTATTGCGTGTGTATGTTAGCAAAAAGAGCGTAGTTTTAGAAAGGAAATTCCTTCAATTAAAGCGGATTAATTATATGCAAAGTATATGTTTAGAAGCCAGTTTAATCTTAAGCTAAAATCTATACTGACAGGAAGCCAGGGATTATGTTTTCGTAAATTAAATCACAGATTCCCGTAGGGGGATAGTGCCATCAGTGTACCTCATGCAGTGCACTATAGGCATTACTGAAGGTCCTTTGCAGCGTCCCTTCGGTCCCTTGCTGCAACCCCTTTCATTCTTTTTTTGCTATACCTCCGTTCATATTTCCTTTTTTTTCCCTCTTCTTACCACCCATTCCTAATAGTGGATTCATAAAACAACTGTGAGGTTTTCCTCCTGTTACACCTTTCAAAACTTTTTTGATGCCAATTTCATTTTCAACGCTGAATGACCTCATAGGTCCTATAGTAGATTCACATCAACCGTGCTTCTGATGTCTAGGCCAGCCCCTTGCGACGCTCCTGATTGGCTGTTGATAAGCCAATCACAGGGCTGGAAACTCTGAGTCTCTCTCGAGAATTCACATAGGCAGGATGTATGGTCAATCTATCCTGAGGGATACTTTTGAAACACGTATCTCTCAGGAGAGGTGGAATATACGTCCTGCCTATGTGAACTCTCTTGAAACAGAGTTTCCAGCCCTGTGATTGGCTTATCAACAGCCAATCAGGAGCGTCGCAAGGGACTGGCCTAGATATCAGATGCACGGTTGATGTGAATCTACCACAGCACTTGCCCTTTGGCCTAAATTCTATATTCGGTTTTGTTCTAAATTACAGAAGCTTACTACCCCAACCACATCCCCTTAAAAAGTACACATGCGCTATACGATCATGCAACTGACGTTTTGACTTCCCAATTACAATATTGCAGTTAGATTTCTCACGGAAAGCCATGGAAATCCGAAAACTGTGATTATAACTCACACTGGTTAGAAAATGTCAACTCTAACCTACAGCGCCTCCAAAAAGCAAAAAGAAGAAGAAGAAAAAAGTATTCCTATGTTCACGCCTCCGTCGAACCCAGCTGCATTTTTCACGGAGTGAAATAAACCTATTTGCATCCCGATGGGGAAATGTTAACGGTTTTTTTTCTTTCTTTTTTTGGTTTTATAGGCTGAAAAATATCAGTAGGTCACGTTCGCCAGATGTGTATTGCTATAGTCCATAATGACATCTTCGGATCGTGAGTTCTTGAATAGTTTTGCCCATTTCGCATTGAAAGCTTTAAGACCGATAGGAAACAAAGAGAGCATTTCACATTCTTTATATGTAAACATGAATGTTTATTTTGCCGTATGCGAATGGGTATTTGTATTATACATGGATTTTTTTTTCTGTCTTTACTGAAAAACATTGTAACAACTAAGAAATAGAAGATCAAACAAAAAGTTATTCGTTCATGGTTACTGAAAGACTAATTTATGTTTATTTTAGTTCTTTGCTGTATTTCTCAGTATTTATTCATATCGTTATTCATAGAATTATAAATTTTGCGTGCAGTATGCCGAGTTTTCATCTGAGTAAGAAAAAATGAGGGACTGCAGTTTTTTTGTTTGTTCCATAAATGCTACAGTCATATTTTAGCAGATATGGCCTTTTTCTGTAGAATATATGGTGCATTTTTTTTCATTCTTTGTAGGAGCTCTTGTGAACGCTAGTTTCCCCAAAGAAAAAATATGATGGATCGAACATGCCCGTAATAGAAATATTTATCGTATCTTCTTTAAAGCTGTATACTCATGGGTGTTCACGTGCTCCATGCCTGTACATCTCTCTCTTGACTCTCAACAAAGAGAGAGAGAGAGAGAGTAGAAGAGGGAGGAGGTAGGGAGGAGTGAAGCCACCCACAACATCGGAAAGGCGAATCGCGCAGTATCCAGCAACTCCTGGCAACCCTCCGTCTCTCTTTCTCCGCCATTTATATAAAGGTGGAGGGGGAAACGGGACCGCGAGTACAAGTTGCAGGTCGATAAACGCATAAGGAGTGTGTTCGCGGAGCTCTTTGAATCCTTTAAAGGTGTTTGTGTGCTTAATTCCAGGAAGATAAAAGCGGAAGCTTCCCCAGAAAATTTAGCTTGGTGTGAACCTAACGTATAGGTCTCTTAACACTAATTATTCAGAGGTTAGGTGAGTATCAGACTGTCGTATTGGCTCATATTGTTAGTAGCATTGTTTCTCCCTTTTCAAAATGGGCGGCTTCTTTTGCTTGCTTTATGACTTCTGGCGCTCCGTGATCATTGCTTTCGGGAAATGTTGTATGTCGTGAATTGTAAGTTATATACTGCGATGAGTGCAGTGAGGTTAAGGAGCAGTTTCATAAGTCATATGTGTTTATATTAAAATGAAAACGGATGCAGGTAAACGTATTTATCCTGCAGTTCATTCGTGTCAAAAGAATGACCAAGCAACCCTTATGGTGTATTACACTGGTTGTCCATCTCGGAAAAGAGATGTAAATGAAATGTAGGTCTAAATTGCACTGAGAAACAGCATAAGAGAAACATTGAATTTGTTTGTTCTTATAATTTTGTTTTAAACCCAGCATTGTCGAAGAGGTTATTCATAGTTACCGACAAATAACAGTAAACAATAAGAGATTAGAAAGATTATAAATTACCTTCGAAGAATATTTGAATTTTTCCTCGTCTCATTTGTTCATTAAACTTTAGACTGTTAATAAAACAAATTTTTTTTCTAGAAGGAATTGGTGAAGACAAGTTACCAATAAACTGAATTGAAATTTGTAGAAGATTTTTGTTTAATCTAGTGATTACAACACCGTTCACGCGCATTGTTTCGGCGTTGATGACCTTAATTGTTGTGACGCCAGTAAATAAAACCCATATTATTTGAATATTTGAGCATAATAAAATTTTATGGCCGCAAAGAATATCCAGATTCTCTCTCTCTCTCTCTCTCTCTCTCGTTGGCATAATTCTACTATATGAGACAACGCCAGCCGTTTCCGTGGACATTTTGTTGTTCTCCGACGGCAGTGTTTTTAATTCCTATGACATAGACTCATCTTCCCGTTATTCAAGCATTTATTATTCAGACTGACATTGAGCAGTAGGTTTCTGAAGAGACGAGGGAGAAATTATATGACTTTTGAAACGTACGAAATGAGCTGTTCGTTTTTTTTCTTCTTTCTCCACAAGCTTGTCCCTATTTGGGGTCGCTGTAATAGTTCTTCACCACACTCTTCCATCTCCCTCGGTCCAGTGCATCCTCCTCGCTCAATCCGAACTCCCTCATATCTCTCTTCACACAGTCAGTCCATTGCAATTTTGGTCTACCTAACCTACTCCCACCTGGTAGTCCCATCTCCATCATCTTCCTTATCGGGTGGTCTTCCTCTCGTCTCTTTATATGTCCATACCATCTCGGTCTACTTTCCCTCACCTTGTTTGAAGCTGGTGCTATTTTGAGAGTACCTCTAACATGTTCGTTCCTAACTTTATCCTTTTTAGTAAGTTCACATTGCTGTCTCAGCATCCTCATCTCAGTCACATCAATCCTGTTCTCATCTCTCTTCTTCGTTGCCCATGTTTCGGATGAGTACAACATTGCAGGTCTCACAACCTGGTGCTGGATCTTGCTGTTCGTTTTTTCTTCTTCATCTTTATTCTGAAACCTGTGATCTTATCGTTTATCAGCTCTCGTGGTATCGAGCTGTCCGAGATCGGGAGGGACCCCTGGCGGTGACCCTGTTGATCGGCGGCGTCTGCCTACGGCTGCGCTCGATTCCTTACTTAACACTCCGGTTCCAGTAAGACTCGTTAATCTTGATCTGTTGGAGCCACCGAATCGAGTCCGAGGTCCGTTCACCATACAGAGGTAGGGAGGGACAAGGGAAATCATGGAGTTGCCGTTATCTGCTCTCTCTCTCTCTCTCTCTCTCTCAGACTATAATAGTGCCAAGGTCCATGTTATAAATCCACGTCAAGGTAAATTAAAAGATATGAGCGCAGTCCGTAGGTTGTGTGCGTCTACACTACTGGATAATAATGTGCACTCACGCACCCTAACCATCAAAAGAAAAAAAGAAAAAACTACTCTCTTTTCTATTTTTTTTTTTTTTTGCTTTTTTGTTTTTTGCGAACTGTGTCATAGCGTCAAGCATGAAATAGAAATCGCCTTCAGTTGGCTTCCGAGCTCTACTACAAAGATTAGGTCGCGTTCATCGACTAATATGGTTCAAGCAGCACGTTAAGATGCGTCAGTTCACAACTTCACTGTCACAAAAGTAGGAGCCTTGCATTGAACAAGAAAAGTAATAACCAAATGAGGTGGTTTCTTTGGTAACGAGCTCGAACAATTGCGCGCATGGGAGAGTCTTCATCTTTAAGAGTAGCAGACCATGCGCGTTCTTCTCAGTCCGAGTACCAGGATACAAATTCTGATGCCAGTTGATTTCGTAATGTCACACTCTGAACGATTTGCGCCGAGTGTGTGTGTGTGAGAGAGAGAGAGAGAGAGAGAGAGGTGGGGCTGGGGTGTGTATTGCAAGTTCGTAGTACGTGAGAAACTGCCAGATACGAGTCGTTTGTGCGTAGACACGGGCATATGTGGTTGTGTGGGTGGTCAGGGAGGAAAGACTGGGCTTCGATAGGATTATTGGGACTTCACTGAGAAAAGAAGCCTCGAATGTACTCACTGATCTATCTAACATAAAAGAAAGGAAGCCTGACAAATATTTTCCCCCCTTTTCTTTGTAACCAGACAGAGCTGTTCAGTCAAAATGATTAATGCACCCACTCAAGATAAACGATGAGTGATACATCGTCTTTTGTGATTATTCAAAAAGACTATTATATTTGTAGCTTGTAGATATTGAAGATAAGCTAATATACACTCCGGTATACCAACATGAACAGATATTCGTGCTTTAAATAATGCTGTCGTGCAAACATGCAAGTTGTAAAAGTCTTTACGATTTACCTTACGACATAGAGAAGCTGCTTAAACTGTAATCTAACCAAATAATAATAATAAAAAAGCTTAAAATTTGAAAGAACCAGAAAAACCAAGATTAGCGCCGTATTTCATTAAATAAATTAGAAGAACGGTTTCGGTTGTTCCCGTATATCATTTCAGAGGAGGGGAGTGACCTCTGTATTAGGCCTAAGCGGCACAAGGCCAGGAAGAAGCCTAATGCTGGATTATGGTGGACAGATATAAAGATTCCAGGTACCAGCGACCTCCATGCCGACAGCTGGAATAAGTAAAAGCGTCTTGTTTTAGCCTTTTCTTTAGTTGAATCTTATGTTTCAGATCATCTGTTTAGTCTGAATTGGATGTAAACTACATCCTCCAGTCTGAGAAGCAAAATGGGACAAGTAGTCATTAATTTGGATATGAATTAATCATGGTCACGTGACGTGAAATTCAGTTAGTTGGATGAAACTCCTCGTGTCCGGAAACACCTTGGCAGGCCTAGGCAATTCACCTCCGAGTATCATACTGTTATTAGAAATTTGGTAGTGTTAGTCCGAATAGACCAGTGTCTTAATTGGGTTAATATCAAGATAAATTGTCATGCTATGTCTCTAGGGAGTAGAAATAGTATTCATAAAACTGACGGATCACGATGAACGATGACCGTCTGGACGGTGTTTGGAAAATAGGATGGATGCAGCTCTCAGACGGTTAGATCATAAATGCTAAAGCACATTCTTGGACCATTTTGCTTATCATGGCGCAAGTCATGTACAGGTTGTATGCGGATGCAGTCAAAGCTGACAAACAAGTGAATACAGTGGTTGTAAAATACTTTTAAGAATCAGCGAACTATATCTAGTCGGAGAATCGAACGAGTTCTTGTAAAATATCATGCAACGTTTCAGCCGCATCATGCACTCAAAAATATCACCTTTTTATTTGATTTCATAAATTACGTGCGAGTGAAATAGTCCTCTGTTTGAGTGCATTTACATGATGGCGTTTCAAATTCAGGTAAAAAAAAAAGTCGCAGGTGAAAATGCCACAAGAAGAAAATAACAGAAAAAAAGTCGCAGGACGAAAAAGTCACACTAATTTTCCCAGATAGTGTCCCCAAGTATTTGAACCCGGTATGTGTCCATCTTTGCTGAGTGTTTAGTACAAGGTCGTTGGGGATGACCGTAAAAACATAAACATAAAAGACTGTAAATGTCGTGAGAATAATGACATCTCCCCCCCTCTCCCCACCCCCTCCATGAAATATGAGTCCTAGATAACGACGCCCGAAAACCCTTGGGGGTCACCGTCTAGGAAAGATCCAGAGTATTTTCTGTTTTGTTGCTTTAATTGCCACCATAAATTAATGTGACTTTCTTTCCTGTGACTTTTTTTCCTGTCCCAAATTGTGACTTTATTTTCCCTGTGACTTTACTGCTTGTGACTGTATTACACCCCACGGGCGTTTCACGTGATGTTGCGTAAAAAGGTGAAGGATGTTCCTTTGCCTTTGTCCATCGGAGGGGGCCTACGTGACTAAGGTCTTTCTGCTCTTAAACCGGTTACTGGTCAGGGTAGAAAGCTGCCTTCCTAAAGAGGCTTTAACCTTTCAGGTCTACGGCGTACTTACTAAGTAACTGTAATTGCTTATTCTTTAGAACGAAACGAAACGATTATATAATCATTATGATGTATGACGGTGATAATGATGATGATGATGATGCCTAAGACAGAAATATTTCAACGGGAGGACATTGTAAAATTGTTGAGGCAATTATGGTAGCTCCAAAGTTCACATTCATACATGCTAGACTATGAAAATACAGCTTATGTTTTTATCATTATTAAAAAATACCCATAGTAACAAGTGTCTTAAATTGGAGAAACAAATCCGCAGTTATGTATATGTACCTGTATATTTCAAGATAAAACTATACAGATAGCTTTTGGGAATATGTTCCGTTGCCTTTTTCAATCGAACAGAATCCCGAATCTGTGTAGAGCTTTCCTTGAATATATGTACATATACATAACTGAGGATTTGTTTATCATTATTATCGTCATGTCTAGAGACAGGCAATAAAAAACTTGAAGGAAAAATGAACCTTGGTCTTAATCGAAGAACTTTTTTTCTGCGTCTGAATAATGAACCTAAAATTTCAAAGTAATTTATTCAGGAAGGTACTGGACCATATTGAACAATTTTTGTTTTTTTGTGGGGGGTGGGGGGGTGTTCTTTGGCATGCTGGTTGGCTGGAGAGGGACTGAGCATGAACATAGACGCTCCTAAAGGCCCGGTCCCACTGGCTTTTAGGATGAGTTGCGCACAAAATTGGTTGATATTGGTTCAACATCCTCAACCAAAATTTTTTGCAGCTCAAAAATCTCGGGCACGGAAAAAAGTGCCTCTGTGGATAATTGCGGACGTGTGCGGATGTTGACCGACTGATACAAGCATGTATCACGAATATTGAGGATGTTCAGCGAACATCAACCAATTTTGTGCGCAATTCATCCTAAACGCCAGTGGGACCAGGCCTTAATTAAGGACTTTGTGCCCAAGTGAAAGTTTTCTTGTGTTTCAGATTTAATTTATGTCTTAAAAATTGTAGCAGCCATTCAAGGTCACACAAAGCCTGGAGGAGAATAAAGGTGGGAATAATAGAAGCAATAATAAACATGTAACCCACAAAATGTAGTGTTAAAGATAGAGAAAAGGAAGAAAACGATGTAAGAAAACGAGAATTTCAGAATACTGTCATGAGTTTGACCTTAAAGGGTAAACTGATATGTATCAAGTTACTGATGCTTATATAGACATAAACGCATTCTTTTATAATTTTGTACCATTTATTGGTGGCCTAGACTACTGCATTCGTATATCTGTAACAGTGCCAAAGTGGTTTTGAATTACGAAATTTGTGAATCTTTTAAATCATTGAGAGTCAAATTCGCAGTAAATAAGAAATTCTACTCGATTTACAAACATCAAATCTGTTCAAGGTTTGCAACTAACTTGTTAGTAAGCTTTCACACCGTAGGGGTATTAGTAAGAGTGTAAATGAGTGTAGGTGGAGTTACTTAAATGATCTTCCTCTGATTGTGAATATCTTTAAAAATGTCAGCCTAACAACTTTCGGAAAGACGAAAGCAACGGAGACCAGATAAGCATTTACTGAGAAACAAAAGTATGTTTTTCAGAAAACAGTTTCACTCACAGGGATAAAAATAAGGAGCCTTTCTTCTTGCATCGCTCGCGAGTCAACAAGAGATCTTAGACTGAATGTCTAAGTCAATCTGATTTATTCCTGAACACATCGACAAGTCGTTCCTATCGCAGGCCGAGTGTAAACGAGACAAGATCATGGACAAGAATAATAGAATATTTTGTCTTATTCGAAAATATCCATATCTGCGAGATCAGACAACGCTTGATTCAAACATGCCACCTCCTCTAAAGACATGGACTGACATAAATCTTTGAAAGACGTCCTTTCTTACTGTTGTTGCGTACGATGAAGACATTATGACAGCAGTGGTAATGAAATCCGTAGCCAGCTTTGATCATGAAAAGCGTGAAGGTGAATGAAACGAGCTCTTTTGCACCTGGTGTGTTTTGAAGTTGACCAGTGGCTGCGTATGACTGAGCAAGTAAGAAAATAAATGACTGAGATAGCAGTAAGAACCTTCATAATTTAAGACAAGACGTGAGTTAAAACAGCTGAAAAAGATAAAGAATAATGAAATTGATTAGATGGAATGAAAATAATTTATCAGGATGCACTTTTATAAAAAGAAATTCAGGTCTTGATGAAAAGTTCAGAAAAGGATGAATGAAGTCAAATTCCTTGATACTGTGGGAATATTATGTTTTTATGGAAGGAGTTTTTGGAAGGAAAGAAGTAGCCCGCTTAACCTTGTTATAACAAACCCGAGCTGTCTGTCCCCGGGGGACACATTTACTGTTATTAGGCAAGGGCACGATTGTGAAACTTGCAGCTTCGCCACTTGTCTAAATTGTTTAAAATGGCGTCAGTTCTACCTTCGGCCGCCCTGTGGAAGGGAAATCGTCTGTAATTGGAATATTATATATATATAATATATTATATTATATATATATATATTATATATATAATATATCTATATATATATAATATATTAATAATATATAATATAAATAAATAATAATTATAAATAAAAAATTAATATATAATAATATATATATATGGTACTTGTTTGGTTGCCAGGATTTACCAAGATCGCTCGTTGTGAAGTGATCGGTTTGTACATCAATAACGGCACGTCTGAGGATGACCTCTGGGACAACAGAACCCTCAAGCGATTTTATCTTGACAAGTGGCTCTCGTAGGGAAAGTTGTATTCTCTCTCTCTCTCTCTCTCTCTCTGTACACGTACACATGTATACACATATGTACTATATACATATATATTTAAAAGTATTGTGGTACTCCGATATATAAAGGAATTCAGCAAAAATATAAATTGTCTAAAAATGTTTAAAAATTGAGCTCTCTCTCAATTTTAGCTTCCTGAAGCTAAAAGCAAGTCGAATTTTATTTAATTTGATCGGCGTATGTTCACATTGGTACCTGCTTTCAATAGAACAGTACACATTCTTGCGGACTAACGCACACCTGTATGCAGTTTTTTTTTTTTTTTTTTTTTTTTTTTTTTATACGTTACACTGCGAAATAAATGGGCTATTTGGTCGTTCAGCTTGTTTTAGGTAATTCAGTAACAGCGTTAACGATCTTGATTTGATCATCCAGACTACAATTGATGAGAAGGACTCCTGTCGTATGCAAAATTATTTATTGCACGAGTATAACAACTCGAAAAAGGTAATTGCCCCAACAAATAGTCGATTTGCACATCAAGAATTGCTTAAGGAAACGCTTGATATCGTATATCAAATTTGGACTTGAACAGCTTCGGTTGTTTGCGAAGTAGTTTTTCAGGTGGCTATTTCCACCTTTTTATGAATTAAATGTCAAAGCAAGTATTGAAAAATGTCTAATACACTAAAAATCTAACAAGTCGGCTTTTTTTTCCAACAGTTCTTATTTTCGCGTCGTGCCCGCTCGTTTTTTTTATTGTCCGCTAGCTGAGCTACGCTCTTCATCTCACGAAGCTACTGAATTGCCATTATGGATTCGGATCCTTTCCCAAACTAAGACTGCAAAACTAATGTCAACTGATAAGCTAACCTGAATCATACGTGAGACTGAAACTTTTTGCTTACTCGGGGAGTAAGCCTACAAACTACATTGTTCTTGTTCTTGTTGTGTGTGGGTGGGTGGGGAAGGGGGGGGGGGGAGGTTGCTATGGAAGAGTCTAAAAAGGTCTGAAAAAGGTGTTTCGCAATTAACGAACCATCATTTTCATATTAAAAAAGGGTGTATTAGACATCTATTAGACGGTAATTGTTGTTTTGTCATAGTTGTCCATGAAGTCTTCATCTAAAGATTAACCCGATAGGTTTAATTAAGTAGATTAAGCAGAAGACAGCATAGATACAATGAACGCTAATACATATAACAGAATGGGTTAACAGGCGGTGCATGGAACTGGGTGTTTACGTAACGTCTCATCTGCTTTACTGAGTCTTACGAGGCTACGCCAACTGCAGCTCGTAAGCGCAGGAATACCCGGCCCCCACCCTCGTCCGTACCATCCCCCACCCTCGCCCCCTCCCTACCATCCTGTCTAGCTCCTATGAGGGATAAACGTTGTATGTTTTAAAAATAATGTTTCCTTTGACGTGATGAACAAAGCCAGCATATTCGCTGGCTCCATATTGAGATTCATATAGAGTGTAGACAAAGCATTCAGATTATTTCTTTTTCAAAATTCACGAGTTCCAAGGAGCATTAATTCTGCTTCTGGTTTCCTGGTAAATGGCCATTATATTTGTACAAATTCCCGGAATGTAATATGAGGAAAGCGTTTGCCAACCGAATTAGCGTGAACTGGTCTGTTAAAAAGCTTTCAGTTTATTCTGAAGTTGCGTTTAGTATAGCTCTGGAAGCTTTTTTAATATTTATGCATCTCAATTAACACAGTTTAAATATATTCAAAAATTAAAAAAAATAATGGACATGGGAGAGAATGTTCACTTTTGTAACAAAAGCGACTGATATCCGAACTACAATTAGAAAATTACATCGCGAGAAAATTGTGCTATTTTATACTTTTTGAGCGCCTTTCAATTCCACATTTCGACAGTTTCGAAGACAGTATTTCGAAACCGAAACTGCATTAGGTCCATGATGGGGGAGTTGAAGTACCCAAGTACCACTACGGCACTACGTTACAAACGAGGACCACCCGTACCCCTCCCTCCCACATGCAAAAGCAGGTCCTCCCGAAACTTTGAAATGGATTGCTGTCAAATTTGTTGCCTGACGTAACCCAGCTGGTATGCTTGTAAGTTTGTATTAAAAAACATTAGATCCTTATATGTTTCCTAATCATTGATATGAGGGAACTAGAACTCATTTTGAAAGCGTATTATGATAACCATTTGCTATCCAGTATTGTGCAATACCGGGACGCGTATTTTGCTTGCGTATATTGCTCAGCGGCAGTTACTTGAACGTAGTATACAGACTTCGTCGTTGGGGATTGTAGGGGTCGGCCTCAAACGCCAAAAGAGGCAGACTCAGTCACTGTAGGGGGAGGGAGTAGTTCTATCACGTGGTCACGTCGTGGTTGGGAGCTCCGTATTGATCGCTAAGATGGCCTTCCCCTACCCTGCCCCCCCACGCCATCGCTCGCACACGCATCGGTCTACTTCTCATCCGTCTCATAGTTGAAGAATTGCAATATGGTAACAATGTAGTTAAATATAGGCAAAAGGTTTTAGGATTGCAAATTTACAACTATATCCGAGTTTGCTTTTGCCGTCACCACTTACGTTTACTTACGTTATCTTTATTATTTTGGGGAATTATATTAATAAAACGTTTTCCTAAATATCAGAAACATCTGTTGTTTCCAAGTCTAAAGACATTTAATTGATTAATGATTTAACTGTTGCATTCATTTAAAACTGAAAACAACACGAATGGAAATAGGTATCTCCAGGGAAAGTCTGTCCCGCTCCTCTCAGATGTAAACAAAGGACGACGCATGCGCCTTGTGATCATGTGCGTGGACCGAGTGAACTTTCCTTCTATGAAACTGGAGGGGGGTGACTACGTGACCTACTTGGAGTTGCAGGGCGGGCCTTGAGAGAGGATGCATCTGCCTATGTCTCCACACGCCCATGTCTTCTTCGAAAGGGTCTCACAGTCTTGAAGAAATGTGGCATAAGGTTGCTAGAGGTGAAGTTGCTGGAGTGATGACAAAGAATTATTGCGGTTAGTGTTAAGAAAGTATATTCACGAAGTATACAATATACTCTTGTGTCCGACAGGTGGGGGCTTTCGATGTAATTTGTAATAAATAACTTGGCAACTGGCAGGGTTTGGTTATGTACGTTGTAAACAGCTTTGTGCTGAATTG